>NC_082711.1:134143366-134466699 GCF_030144855.1 Hypanus sabinus
ACATTCAATGAAATTGTTATAGGTTTATAAAATCTCTTGAGCCCTAAATGCTGGTGATAGCTGAGACATTTGGATTTCACAAAAGGAACTAGTCAAAGGATGAAAGCATTTCTGAATATATTGCAGAATTGCACAAACTTTTGCAGATGGACTTTCTAATGCATTAAGGGACAGGCATGTATGTGGCATTCAGAGTCAATGCACTCTGAAGAGGCTACTGTCAGGAAGAGACCTAAACTTGTTATGACAATAACTAAAATGGTTATTGACCATTGCAATATTGTCAGAAACTGCAGCAAATGATGCAGCAGAACAACAGAAAAAGAGTTTAAATGTGAAATGCAGAAAATGTCCGTGAATGAAGCAAAAAGATGAAAATGCTATCAATGTGGCAGATCCTCTCATGATGCAAATAACTGTTGGTTCAAAGAAGATGTTTGCAGAAAGTGTTACAGAGAAGCTCGCATAGAGAGAGTGTGCAAGGCAGACAAAAAGCACGACCACGTGAAAAGTTTCAAGCACAAAACTAAGCAAATTGATTGAGGCACGGCTGTGCAAGTGCAGAAAACAGAGTGGGTGATAGAGTAGAGGGAATCAGATAGGAAGGATTTGGCTTAATGGGGCTTCAGTGATAGCGGGTCGAGGTGAGGTGAGTTACTTGTGTAGAATAGAAACAGGAAGCATGTTTGTGTGGCCGATGTTATGTGCTGGGTGTCAGATGTGGGATGTCTAGGAGAGTCCCATCCTCCCGGTCGGCCACATCTGCACCAGGTGCGTCGAGCTGCAGCTCCTTAGTTAGGGATCTGGAGATACAGCTTGATGACCTTCATCTAGTTGTCAGGGAAAGTGAGGAGGTGATAGAGAGGAGCACGTAGGCAAATAGTCACACCGGGGCCTCGGGAGACAGATAAGTGGGTAACAGTCAAGAAGGGCATGTGTCAGATACTAGAGAATATCCCAGTGGCTGTCCCCCTCAACAATAAGTACTCCTGTATGAGTATTGTTGGGGCGGGGGGAACCTACCTGGGGGAAGCAACAGAGGCCGTGCCTCTGGCACAGAGTCTGGCCATGTGGCACAGAAGGGCAGGGAAAGAAAGAGGATGGCAACAGTGATAGGGGCTCTAGAGTTAGGGGGTCAGAGAGGCGATTCTGCAGACACAGGATAGAAACATGGATGGTAGTTTGCCTTCCAGGTGCCAGGGTCCGGGATGTTTCTGATTGTATCCAAGATATCCTGCAGTGGGAATGTGAACAGCCAGAGGTTGTGGTACATATTGGTACCAATGACATAAGTTGGAAAAGGGAGGATATCCTGAAAACAGACCACAGGGAGTTAGGAAAAATGCTGAGAAACAGGACCTCATAGGTAGTAATCTCACCTGTGCCACGTGACAGTAAGTATAGGAATAGAGTGATGTGGAGGATAAATGAGTGGCGGAAGGATTGGAGCAGGTGCAAGGATTCAGATTTCTGGATCATTGGGACCTCTTTTGGGGTAGGCGTGACCTATACAAAAAAGGCGGATTGCACTTGAATCCGAAGGGGACCAATATACTGGCAGGGAGGTTTGTGAAGGGTATTGGGGAGCGTTTAAACTAGAATTGTTGGAGGTTGGGAACCTTACTGAAGAGACGGAGGAAGGGGCAGTTAGCTCACAAATCAAGAAAGCTTGTAGGCAATGTGAGAGGAAGGATAGGCAGGTGTTAGAGAAGGGATGTGCTCAGACTGATGGTTGAGATGTGTCTATTTTAATGCAAGAAGCATCATGAGCAAAGTGGATGAGCTTAGAGTGTGGATCAGTACTTGGAGCTATGATGTTGTGGCCATTACAGAGACTTGGATGGCTCAGGGGCAGGAATGGTTACTTCGAGTGCCAGGCTTTAGATGTTTCTGAAAGGACAGGGAGCGAGGCAAAAGAGGTGCTGATCAGAGATACTGTCACAGCTGCAGAAAAGGAGGAAGTCATGGAGGGTGTAACTACTGAGTGTCTGTGGGTGGACGTTAGAAACAGGAAGGGGTCAATAACCCTACTGAGTGTTTTTTATAGACTACCAGTAGTAACACAGAAATTGAGAAGAAGATAGGGAGACAGATTCTGGAACAGTGCAGTCATAACAGGGTTGGCACAATGGTGATTTTAAGTTCCCCAATTTTGATTGGCATCTCCCTAAGCGAGGGACTTGGATGGGGTGGAGTTTGTTGGGTGTGTTGAGGAAGATTTCCTGGCAGAATATGTAGATGACCCTATAAGAGGAGAGGCTGCTATTGATCTGGTATTGGGTAGTGAACCTGGTCAGCTGTCAGATCTCTCAGTGGGAGAGCATTTTGGAGATAATGATCATAATTCTATCTCCTTTACCATAGCATTGGAGAGGGATAGGAACAGACAAGTTAGGAAAGTGTTTAATTGGAGTAAGGGAAAATACAAAGCTATCAGGAGCTTGGAAGCACAAATTGGGAACAGATGTTCTCAGGGAAATGTATGGAAGGAGTGTGGCAAATGTTCAGGAGATATCCGCATGGCGTTCTGCACAGGTACATTCCATTGAGACAGGGAAAGGATGGTAGGGTACAGGAACCGTGGTGTACAAAGCCTGTTGTAAATCTGGTCAAGAAGAAAAGAAAAGCTTACAAAAGGCTTAAAAAACTACGTAATGATAGAGATCGAGAAAATTGTAAGGCTAGCAGTAAGGAGCTTAAGACTGGAATTAGGAGAGCCAGAAGGGGCCATGAGAAGGCCTTGGTGAGCAGGATTAAGGAGAACCCCAAGGCATTCTTCAAGTATATGTAGAACAAATGGATGATATGTGAGAGGATAGGACCAATCAAGTATGACAGTGGAAAAGTGAGTATGGTACCGGAGGAGGTAGCGGAGATACTGAATGAATACTTTGCTTCAGTATTCACTATGGAAAAAGACCTTGGCGATTGTAGGGATGACTTACAGTGGATTGAAAAGCTTGAGCATATTAAGAAAGAGGACGTGCTGGAGCTTTTGGAAAGCATTAAGTTGGATAATTCACCTCGACTGGACGAGATATAGCCCAGGCTACTGTGGGAGATGAGAGAGGAGATTGCTGAGCCTCTGGCAATGATCTTTACATCATCAGTGAGGACAGGAGAGGTTCTGGAGGATTGGAGGATTGTGGATGTTGTTCCTTTATGCAAGAAAGTGGGTAGAGATAGGCCAGGAAATTATAGACTAGTGAGTCTTACTTTAGTGCTTCGTAAGTTGATGGAGAAAGATTTATGAAGGTTTGGAGAGGTATAATATGATTAGGAATAGTCAGCATGGCTTTGTCAAAGGCAAGTTGTGCCTTATGAGCCTGAATGATTTTTTTGAGGATGTGACTAAACACATTGATGAAGGAAGAGCAGTAGATGTAGTATATGGATTTCAGCAAGGCATTTGATAAGGTACCCCATGCAAGGCTTATTGAGAAAGTAAGGAGACATGGGATTCAAAGGGACATTGCTTTGTGGATCCAGAACTGGCTTGCACAGAGATAGCAAAGAGTAGTTGTAGATAGGTGGGTTGATGACCAGTGGTGTGCCTCAGGGGTCTGTTCTGGGACACCTTCTCATCGTGATTTTTATAAATGACCTGGATGAGGGATGGGTTAGTAAGTTTGCTGATGACACAAAGGTTGGGGGTGTTGTGGATAGTGTGGAGGGCTGTCAGAGGTTACAGCGGGATAATGACAAGACTCTTGGCAGTGTGGAGGATCAGAGGATCTTGGGGTCTGAGTCCATAGGACGCTCAAATCTGCTGCGCAGGTTGACTCTGTGGTTAGGAAGGCATATGGTGTATTGGCCTTCATGAACCATGGAACTGCATTCAAGAGCCCGAGAGGTAATGTAACAGCTATATAGGACCGTGGTCAGACCCCACTTGGAGTACTGTGCTCAGTTCTGGTCACCTCACTACAGGAAGGATGTGGAAACTATAGAAAGTCTGCAGGGGAGATTTATAAGTATGTTGCCTGGATTGGCGAGCATGCCTTATAAGAATAGGTTGAGTGAACTTGGCCTTTTCTACTTAGTGCAAAGTAGGATGAGAGGTGACCTGATAGAGGTGTATAAGATGATGAGAGGCATTGATTGTGTGGATAGTCAGAGGCTTTTTCCCAGGGCTGAAATGCCTAACATGAGAGGACACAGTTTTAAGGTGTTTAGAAGTAGATACAGAGGAGATGTCAGGGGTAATTTTTTATGCAGAGACTGATGAGTACGTGGAATGGGCTGTTGGCGATGGTGGTGGAGGCGGATACAATAGGGTCTTTTAAGAGGCACCTGGATAGGTGCAGTCGGCCCTCCTGGGATTGGTTCCGGGACCCCCGGCGGATTCCAAATAACGCTGATGCTCAAGTCCCTTACGTAACCTATCTCAATGCGATGGTCTTTAGGACCCAGTGGAACACCGGACCTTATTTAACATGTATCAGTGCAGTGGACTTTAGGACTTGGCACCGTTCTGAATCCGCAGGGTTTCCGTTCACAAAAATAATCATGATCACAATTGAAAATAAAGTAGAAGTAATAAAGCGATTGGAAAGAGGAGAAATGCCATCGGTCATTGGAAAAGCATTAGGCTACAGTCGGTCAACGATCGGAACAATTTTAATGGAACATTTGAAAGGCCCTACCCCGATGAAAGCTACAATTATTACTAAGCAACACAGTGGATTAATTATTGAAATATGTATGTTTCTTAAGTGTTTTATATACATAGAAAGGTAAGATACATACCATATACTAAGACAAACATTTTACTAACTGAGGCTACATAACATCAGATGTACCTGTTCAGACTTCAAATCTGACTTAAAGACGGACTCAGGAATGGAACTCGTTCATAACCTGGGGACTGCCTGTACTTTTAAATCATATCTAGATTACTTATAATACCTAATACAATGTAAATAGTTATTATATTGTATTGATTAGGGAAAAATGACAAGAAAAAAATAGTCTGTACATGCTCAAACAACAAGTGCTGGAGAGAGAACTTCCAGGTTTTCCTGATCTGCGGTTGGTTGAATCCACGCAAGCGGAACCCGCGGATAAGGAGGGCCAACTGTACATGGAGATTTGAAAATTAGAGGGTACTAGGTAACCGGAGGTAATTTCTAATGTAAGTACGTGTACGGCAGAGCATTGTGGGCTGAAGTGCCTGTATTCTGCTGTAGGCTTTCTATGTTTCAAATGCATAAACTGAGCGAATGTAAACCAGAATCAGACAACACAGAGTCTGAAAAAGGTGAGTTGTCATGCCTAGAACTGCATAGTATTACTGAAGCAGATCACAAAAGCATGGATAATAACAGATGTGTCTGGTGTAAGACTGAAAATGGAGTTGGGTATAGAATCAACATTGTCTATTCTTTGGGTGGCTGATTACAACAGACTGTTTTCAAAGCTACCATTAGAGAAGACCTCTGTGATACTTAAGACCTACACAGATAAAAAAGTGTCTCAGACAGGTAAACTGAAAGTAAATGTAACATATAGAATCTATAGACAGCAGATAGAGTTTTATGTATTGAAAAATGGAAGGCCAGCACTTTTTGGATGTGATGTTTGAGAAAAGTCCAACTGGACTGGCCTCAATCAAAGCTCTCAGTCTGCATCAACAGGCAATGGCAGCCCAAATGGTATCACTACACAGAGACTGCCACAGCTGCTTAATGCTAGTGAGAAGGGGATTAGTAAACTTCGAGACATGAAGGCTGAATTCAATAAAGCAACTACACCAAGATTCCATAAGGCACACCCAGTGCCTTATGCACTACATCCTAAAGTGGGTACTGAACTTCAGAGCTTGAAAGAGTCTGGAATTCTCTCAAAGATTGAATGGAGTGATTGGGCCCCACCAACTGTCCTGGTGGTCATGACCATTCACATATGTGGGGATTTCAAAGGCAGCATCAACCTGATGCTGCATACTGATCAGTAACTCCTGCCACAAACTGAAGACAGTTATGCATCTTTGGCAGGTGGAAGAGAAGTTTTCAAAGATTGACTTGTCACAAGCCTATCTGAAAATGGAGACTGAAGAGACGAGCAAGAAGTACCTCATAACCAACACTCACAAAGAACTGTTCCAGTATAATCAGCTCATTGTTGACATCACATCACCTCCAACAATTTGGCAAAGAACAATGGACCAAGTGGTCCAAGATATCCCAGGAAAACAATGTTATCTTGATGACACCATTGTGTCTGGAAAGAATGATGAAGTGGCACCTCCAGACCCCTGGAAAGTGCTTACCAGGCTGAGTGTGTATGGTTTGCTTGCAAAGAGGAAGAAATGTCAGTTTTTGAAGGATAGATCTCCTATTGTGGATGTGTGATTGACAAGCAGAGCGTCACAAGAGAAGATTGAAGCAGTGCTACAGGCACCCAAACTGGAAAATATGTCACAACTTAGGTGTTGCAGTACTTGGGCCTTGTAAGCTACTGTCTCTGGTTTTTGCCCAGATGTTGCTACAGTGCTGGACCCATTGAATGCACTGATGTCCACAGGAGCAAAGTGACAATGGTCAGAAAGATGTGAAAAAGCATTCAAGGAAACAAAGAGACTAATAACATCTGATGAACTGCTCGCCTATTATGACTCATCTCTGCCCATTAGACTTGCTGTGTGATGCATTCTCTTATGGCATTGGGGCTGTTTTGTCACGCCTTATGAAAGATGGATTTGAACGTCCGATTGCATTTGCTTCAAGATCGCTGATGAGTGTAGAACATAACTATGTACAGATCGACCGAGAGGCCCTTAGTCTAGTATGGGGAATAAAGTTCCACCACCACCTCTACAGACAGAAGTTTAATCTAGTGACAGATCACCAGCCCCTCGTGTCAATCCCAGGAAGGGAACCTCAGTGATGTCTGTTACCAGCTTACAATGTTGGGCACAATTCCTAGGAGCCCACTCTTATGGCATAGATTCAAAGGTATCAAGCAACACAGCAATGCTGGTGGCTTGTATCATCTTCCACTGCTGGCAACTGAAGAAGAAAAATCTTAATATTGTGACCCAGCAGAAGTGTTTCACACAACATTGGTGGACAAATTGCCGGTAACATATTCTGAAGTACAAAACAAACAAGGAATGACCCGACATTGTCAGAAATCTATGATGTTACCATGCAAGGATGGTAATCCTACGTTTCCAGAGTTCTCAGTGAGCTGAAGCAACTGTTGGTTTGTCAAAGAATGCTAATGGGTGAATTTCATGTTGTTGTTCCCTTTAAACTGTGCACCAGAGTGTTAGAAAATCTGCATGAAGGAGACATGGGTACAATCAAGATAAAGAGTCTCATCCAGAGCTACGTGTGGTGACTGGGAATAGATGCTATCATCACCATGGAAAAGAGTACATTTTGACTTTGCTGGGCCATTCATGGACTCCATGTTTCTGATTGCTGTGAATGCTCATTCGAAGCGGCCTGAGGTAATACCAATGTAGTCAACCATCTCAGAAAATTCTGTTTCATCTCTGAGGACTATCTTCTCCAGAAATGATTTACAGGAGCAAAAATTGTGAGTGACATCGGACCACAATACACATCAGAGGAGTTCAGACTATTCATGAAGAAAATGACATCCAACATTTCAAGTCATTTCAAGTCAGCTGAAACTGAAAAGCTGACATTTCAAGTCAGCTCCTCACCATCCAGCAACAAAAGGATTAGCTGAAAGGTTTGTCCAAACCTTCAAGAAGTCCACTAAAGCGATGGATAAGGAGGATATTTCTCAACAGCACAAGGTGGACAATTTCCTTTTCATGGACACGTATTCGTCCATGAGTCTCTGGATGTGTCAGTGCCACTCTGCTTTGCATATTTGAATCCAGAAGTCTCCTTCCAAAATACCTACCATTGATCTGAGACTGGCTAGCCTTCAAATAGCTGTTCCTATTCCACTTTTTCAAAATCACTTCAATATTTAGTAAAATTGATCTCATCTCAGTTTACAAATTTCCCTCTTATGTAATCTTTGTTATTGTCCATAGCTAGGCTAAATTTAACTCAATTACAATCATCGCCATAAAATTGCTTTCTTCCACTTAAAGTCCTCAAAACTAAGTCCAGACATTTCTCCTGTCGTGGTTTGTGCTACATACTGCGAGAAAATGTTTCCCTGATTAGGAATCTTGTGCCCTCTCTGCCTTTGGATATTAAGATAATCAAGGGGGATGGGGTTGTACAGACACAACAGTGCAGTAAAATCCTGTTGTGATCTTGTTCAATGGCAGAGCAGATATGAGTGGCCAAATTGTTTGCTTCAGCTGCTTTTGTTCTTACCTGGACCACATCCTAGTTCATACTGGTATAATTAAAATCTCCTACTGTTACTGCCCTTGTGTTTTCATGTTTGTCAGAAATTTGTCGCGCTTACCTCTCACCTCTCAAGGTTTGCAGTACGTATGCACTCACTTGATGATCCTACCATACCCATTCCCTCTCACAGCTGTGATTGCTTTTTTAAGGCAAAATTACCACCTTGCCTTTCCCTCCATTTTTATATCTGTTCTCTATCTCACTTATAATCAGGAATGCTGACCTTTCATTCCTGTTTCTCCTTATATAATATCATAACTCACTGTGTCTATTTGTGCCTTCAGCTCATCCATCTTTACTTACTACATTCCTTATATTTAGATAACAAGCCATTAATCACAGCCACGTTCGCTTCATGTCTGGCTTCTAGCCTTGTGTTTTCTCTGCTTTTCAGAATCTCCCAATATATTTTACCCTCCTTTCCCAGGCTGTTCATCTCCTTCCTATGTATGTGAATTAAAGTCCGAAGAGAATGAGAATTGTAGTTGTATTGTCTCGGAATATGAGACAGATTTGATTAGAAACATCTTGGAGTGAATGTCTTTTAGATAGATAATTTCGCAATTTAATCTCTCATCCAAATCCAGATCATCCTGAGTATTGTAAGCAGGAAAATTAATTGGAAAGGAAATTTAATGCCACGTCCATTTGAAGTACAGGGTGTCTTAGACACGCAGCTGTTAGAGCTGCTGTGTCATGGTACTGATGACTCAGATCCAATCCTTATTTGGGTGCTGTCTGTGTGGGGTTTGCACCTTCTTCTGTGGTCATGTAGGTTTCATTTGGGTGCTCCAGTTTCCTCCCATACCTCAAAGATTGGTGGTTCAATTGTTCCATTTAATATCAGAGGATGTATACAGTATACTACCTGAAATTCTTACTCTTTGCAAACATCCACAAAACAGAAGAAAAACCCCAAAGAATGAATGAACAAAAACATTAGAAACCCAAACACAGAGAAGCAAAGCATCAACCTCCCGCCTCTCCCTCCCCCAAATTATTCCAGCAAAAAGCAAAAGCCTCCCTATCAGGCACCAAGCTAGCAATACCAGATTCTGTGATCAAGAGTCCATCAAAAACCACTGTTCACCCAACAGTTTGACATGATGCAGGTTCTCTTGCCCTCTAAGAAGGGAGAGAGAAATAACACTTGTTCCACAGTAAAAGGCAGACCATCAGCTTGCTGTTTCGGTGTCACTTGTCCAAGTTCTCCCAACCTGAGAATCAGCAGCCAACTCTCTCTTACCATCAAGAGAGAAAGAAAGTGATTGCAAGTGCGCAGAGGCCTCTGACAGTTGCACCCGCTGCCTTGATATTCCGACCTCTCGTAATGCTTCAGTCAGCGACATCAGCGAGAAATCAGGCTCCACAAGGCCGCACCCCAGAGGCTCACATCTTCCAAGCTGCTCCTCGAGATGCTGAGGTGCAGGTCACTCGGCAAGCACCAAGAGTGGGAACCCACCACTGTGCAGAACTGCAGTTTGAGCGCAGCGGTAGATTAGAGACTCCAATAGGATCCCCAGCTACCTCGAAAGAAGAGATGTTAGAGAGAAGAATTTAAACTGTTTTGTAGTTGAACTCGAAGAAGTCGTCTTCTGGCACCACCTTCAGCTCCTCCCATTTGGCAGATTAATTAGCTACTGTAAACTCATCGTGTGAGGTGACTGGTAAAATGTGGAGGGAGTTAAAGAGAATATGGAAGGAATACAAATGGAAAAGTAACGTCTGCAGTAGGAAACACAGCTACACCAGCCAACTAAGGCAGAAGCACAAAGTAACAGCTCAAAATGAAATGGGAAAAAGTACTTGTTACACCAATAAATATATTGAAGAATAAAATGGAACTTTGAGGAACGGTGAATCAGGATTGTTGGAATGAGAAACTGAGAGCATATACATGCTGACATAAGGCATTGAGTGTGAATGTTAAATTTATAGTTAGGACACCACTTCAAGAAATGAGGGACAGTTTGAACACACCTCTGATCCTTGATGTGTCTTAATTGTGGAGGACAGCACTGAAACCTAATTACACACCATTGTGGCATTTGAATAGCCCATACCAAACCCCCAAAATGGGCATTCTATTCTGAACTTCAATGGGAGTTGATTTCCAGCTGGTAAAAGTAACCAGGAGAGAAAGGTTCAGACCCAATGGGGAACTGTTCAGCCTCTGGCTACGGCATTCCAGATCCAAGGTCACCCTGACCTCAGTTGTAGATCTAGTAGTAGAGCAATGCATTGCAGAACCAAGCACAGGGCAAGCTATTTTTGATCTCGTTTCATGTAACTGGAAATAGTAATCATTGCATGGTAGAATCCAATATTCAGAATTTGGATGTGAATCAAAGGTGAAACAACCTTTAAGGGCATCTACAGGTGTGTACAAAGAGCAGATGAAATAATCATTTGGGGAATTGATAATGAGAAATAGAGAATTGATAGAAATAGTTATTGTATGGTTTTTACATAAGACATTAAAAATATGCTAATAGTCAAGGGATTATCGTGAAGGAGGATTTTAAGATTTAATATCAGGTAAGATAAACAAGTTGACCTAATGGAACTTGATTCAAGATTGTTCATTGGCTTTCCTCAGGACATGAGTGCAAAGATGATTATTGCTCTGGGTCTAATGCAGCATAAAGGCACAATCAACATAAAGAACACAATAAATAATAAAAAAACACAAAAATATCAATATAAAAACAATTCTATCAAAAGTGATGTTGCTGATGTTAAGGAAGAAGTTGCTTGCATAGTGCCAGGCCTCAGGCTCTTCTACCTCCTCATCGCTGGCCATCTCATTGTTGTTGGTGATCAGCCCCACCACTGTCACATCACTGATTATGTGAATTTGATTGCTTGGGTGTTTAACCATGCAGCTGTGTGTGAGCAGAGTGTAGAATAATGGGTTCAGAACACAGCCCTGGGGTGCATCCATGTTGAGGATGATGGGGAGGGAGGAGAGGTTGTACGTCTCGACTATTTGATGTCTGTTGGTTACGAAATCCAACACCCACTTGCATAGTGGTGTATTTAGACTGAGAAATAAGTAGGATTTTATTCACCAAGGTGTTGAATGCCAAACTGAAATCCAGAAACAATGTTCAGGTATAATCATCCCAGGGCCAGATGTATGACAGATGCTATGGGATCTGTTGCAGAGCGGTTCTGTCGGTGAGTGCCCAGTGTGGCAGGAATGTAGTTTTTAATGTGTGCCATTACCAGCTGTTCCAAGTGCTTCATGGTGTCAGTGCCACTAAGCACTGTTGCTTTGTTCTGAAGCTACAGGGTTATAATCCAATATTATTTTTACTAGGCGATATTGAAGGGATAAAACCGAAACCCAAATTGAATAAATATCAGAAAGAATTTATAAAAATTGCATTGGCAGTAGCCAAAAAGGCTATTGCAGTTACTTGGAAATCGGATACTTAAGTATAGATCATTGGAAGAAGGAAATTTATGGCTGTATTCCACTTGAAAAAATTATTTACAATTTAAGAGATAAATATAAAACATTTTTGAAAATTTGGCGCCCTTATTTACAAAAGACAGGATTAAATATATAGGTGCTCCAAAGATGAAATAATTGGTTATTTGGGGAAAGAAAGAAATATATATACTAAAGTTATTACGAACTCATTGGAGCATGTGGGGATCTTCCGATATCCAGGCACACTCTCTCCCTTCCTCCCTCCCTCCCTCCCTCCCTCCCTTCCTTCCTTCCTTCCTTTCTTTCTTTCTTTCGTCCTTTCTTTCTTTCTTTCTTTTTTATATAGGGATGTTAGAGGGGAGGGGTTAAGGGGAGGGGGGTAGGTATATTTTTTTCATATATTTTTTATTTCTGTAATTATTTGAAAACTCAATAAAAAAAGTTTATTAAAAAAAAAGAATGATAGTGGCTGAGTTGAACCACATGGGGACGGACAGCAGCTTTGATGAGTGATTTGTTGAAGATGTCCATGAAGGCATCAGTGAATGGTGTGAACACTCCCTGAATACTCAGCCTTGGGTGTTGTCTGGCCTGGCAGCCGTAAGGGGGTGGACACTGCAGAGACCTTCTCACTTCTATTGCTATTACAGAAGGTGCCTGCTCACCTGGAAGAGGGAAAGCTTTTGTAGCTGCTGTTGTGCTGCGTGCCTGAAAGAGTACATAAAAGTTGTCTAGAACGTTAAATGTTAAAAAATCCTCAGAAATGGCAGCCTGTAATCCAGTGTCCTAAAAGAAGTGGATGTATTATGACTGTCAGAATAAGGGTCACTCATTTAAACTGACGATGAGAGAGTTTTTCATTCAGTTTATTAGGTACACCTGCTCATTAATGCAAATATCTAGGCAGCCAAGCATGTGGCAGCAACTCAGTGCATAAAAGCATGCAGACGTGGTGAAGAGGTTTAGTTGTCGTTCAGAAAAAGCATCAGAATGTGGAAGAACTGTGATCTAAAAGACTTTGACCGCAGAACGGTTGTTGGTGCCAGACTGCTGTTCTCCTGGGTATGTCATAGAAATGGTGTCTAGAGTTTACAAAGAATGGCATGAAAACAAAAAAAAAACATCCAGTGAGTGGCAATTCTGTGGTCAAAAATGTGTTGTTAATGAGAGAAATCAGAGGAGAGTGGCCTGACTGGCTCAAGCTGACAGGAAGACGACAGAAACTCAAATAACCACAAGTTATAACATTGGGTGCAGAAGAGCATCTCTGAATGCATAACACGTCAAACCCTAAAGTGGATGGGCTACTGCAGCAAAAGGTAATCGGAGGTACCTCTCTCAATCTTCATTGAATTCTCAACCCTTAGATTGCTGTGGAAACATGCTTATTGAATTTATTCAAGATTGAGATTCTAGGGAAATCCCAGAGAGTTGAGAAAACGCAATCGTGTAACACTGCTATGCAAGAAAGGAAGAAGTTAGAAAACAAGAAACTATAAGCCAGTTAGCCTAATATTTTGTCATAAGGAAATACTAGAATTCATTATTCACATGATAAAATTGGGATCTTTAGAAAATTATAAGACAGTCAAGTGGAGTAACAAGATTTTATGAAAGGGATGGTATCACAAACGGTGCACATAAGGAACAACCAGTAGCTGTGGCATAATTGTATTTCTAGGAGGCATTCTGTCAGTTACCATCAGAGAGGTCACTGTATACGATAAGAACAAGATTTGATATGAATTGATTACTAATAGGAACCAGAAAAAGATATAATAGGTCATTTTGGATAGCAAATCAGAAGCTGGCATTGTGCCACTGGGATCAACCTTTTCAATCTATATTACTGACACAAGGAAAGGACAGAACGTATGGTGGCCATGTTGGCCAATGATGCAAAGCTGGATCAGCAAGCAAGTTGAGAAAGGACGCACAAAGCCTTCAAAGGTTAAGTTGATTTGAATTGACTTTATTTCTTACATCCTTATACATGAGGAGTAAAAATATTTGTTACATCTCCATTTAAATGTGCAATTTATAATAATTTATAATAAATAAAACAGTCAATGTAATATAGAGTACACTCAAATCAGAGTGAGTTCATCAGTCTGATGGCCTGGTGGAAGAAGCTGTCCTGGAGCCTGTTGGTCCTGGCTTTTATGCTGCGGTACCACTTCCCAGATGGTAGTGACTGGAATAGATTGTGGTTGGGATGATTTGGGTCCCCAGTGATCCTACGGTTCCTTTTTACACACCTGTCCTTGTAACATGCTGAATCATGGGAAGTTCACAACTACAGAGGCATTGGGCTGTCGGCACCACTCTCTGCAGAGTCCTACTATTGAGGGAAGTACAGTTCCCATAACAGGCAGCGATGCAGCCAGTCAGGATGTTCTCAAGTGTGCCCTTGTACAAAGTTCTTAGGATTTGGGGGCACAAAACAAACTTCCTCAACCACCCTATGTGTACAGCTGGTGTGTACAGACCATGTGAGGTCCTCGGTGATGTGTATGCCGAGGAACTTGAAGCTGTTCACCCTCTCAACCCCAGATCCACTGATGTCAATAGGGGCTAGCCCGTCTCCATTCCTCCTGTAATCCACAACCAGCTGCTCTGTTTTTGCGACATTGAGAGAGAGGTTGTTATCTTGAAACCACTGTGTCAGGTTGATGACTTCTTCCCTGTCGGCCACCTCATTATTGTCTGAGATGAGGCCAATCAATGTAGTGTCGTCGGCAAGATTAATTAGCAGATTGGAGCTGTGGGTGGCGATACAGTCATGGGTATACAGGGAGTAAAGGAAGGGACTCAGTACACAGCCCTGAGGGGCTCCTGTGCTGAGAGTCAGAAGGTTTGAGGTGAGAGAGTCCATTCCTACAACCTGCTGGCGATCTGACAGGAAGTCCAGGTCTCAGCTCCACAAGGCAAGGTGAAGGCCGAGATCTCTGAGCTTCCTGTCGAGCCTGGATGGAACTACGGTGTTGAATGCTGAACTGTAGTCCAAGAACAGCATTCTCACATAAGCATCCTTCTTCTCCAGATGTGTAAGGACGGTGTGTAGAGCTGTGACTATTGTGTCATCTGTCATCAGCTGTGTCAGTAGGTGAATTGTAGGAGGTTCAATTTGGGTTGTAACAAGCTGTAGATTTAATCGTCTGCTTGGAAACATCTGTGTATTTCAGCCTCGGAGATGACCAGATTGCAGTTTGTAGTGGTGGCTTTCCTCGGAGGCTCTGAGTTAGCGACATCAAACCGAGCATAAAAGTGATTGAGCTCATCTGGGGAAGAGACTGCGATGTTGGCGGCACCACAACATTTGGCTTTGAAGTCTGTGATGGAATGCGCCACATGCGCTATTCGTTGTGAATCTTGACTCAGTCTTCTCCCTGTATTGTTGTTTCACAGCCTTGCTAGCCTTTTGCAGATCATGGCTGCTTTTCTTGAGCTCTGGTTGATCTCCAGCGACGTAACCTCGATGTTGTGCTGCTTGCACTGTTCTATTGATCCAGGGTTTCTGGTTCGGGAAGACCCTGACCAACTTCTGGGGGGCAGCATTGTCGATGCACTTCCGGATGAAGCACATGACTCCATCAGTGAACTCAGCAACATCCTCATCATGGAAGACATTCCTGTTGACGTCATCGAAGCAGTCCTGCAGCATGGAGGCCGATTGGTCGGACCAACAGTGGATAGTTTTAACTATGGCCGCCTCTTGTTTCAGCTTCTGCTGGTACTTTGGCAGAAGCAGGATTGAAGAGTGATCTGATTTTCCAAAAGCTGGGCGGTAAGATGTTGGCAGATGAAGTATAGAATGAAAAAAGCCATTTATACATCTTGTAAGGAAGAATCAAAGTGCAAATTATTTAAATGGACCAGGACTACAAAATACAATGATATGAAAGAACCTGGAAATCATAACACATGAAACACAAACAATTAACAAGAAAAAACAACAATAAATTAGGAATGAAATTTTCATCATTATTGTAAGTATAAAAGTGGGGAAGTATTGATACATTTATACAGGACACAAAATTTAGAATTTATTTACATCTTGCATCCATCCCACAACGTGAGGGAGTAAAAATATTTGTGTTATGACTCCATTGCAATGTACAGACATGTGAATCTAAAATCTTGTAGAAGGAAGCTGTCCCATAGCCTGTTGGTCCTGGCTTTAATGCTGCGGCAGAGTTTGCCAGCTGGAAGCAGCTGAACCAGTTTGTGGTTGGGGTGACTGGTGTCCCGAGGACATTAGACTGCACCTGGAATACTAGAAACCTAAAAGACTTTACTACAATACAGGCCCTTTGGCCCACAATGCTGTGCCGCACATGTACTTCCAATGTACTAGACAGTTTTTATCTCTGTTTTTAAAGATAGGTGTATTAGGGGTAGCACTGAGAAGGTTTACTTGGTTGATTTCTGAGATAAGGGGTTACTGATGAAGGGACATGGTGCAGGTTGGATGAATACTCATCAAGGTTTAGAACAGTGAGAGGTGATGTTATTAAAAAACCTAAGATTCTGAAATGCCTCTGGCGGATGATCTGAGGATGATTTCCCTTGCGTGCTATCTGAAACAAGGGGCCATAGTTTCAAAATAAGGGGGTCACCCATTTAAGATAGAGACGAGGAAATGATTCTTCCCTCAGAGGATTGTGACCCTTCGAAACTCTGTACACCAGAGAGCTGTGGAAGTGCGTCATTGAGCATACTCAAGGTATAGACTACTAGTCTATTAAGAATGGAAATTAAGAAAGGGAATTAAGAATGGAAGTGAGGGAAGGTAAGGAAAAATTTTATTAAAATCTCTGTTGGATTAGCCATGATCCTACTAAATGTCAGAAGCTTAAGACACTAACCCCTGCCTCGGATTGTTATGTTAACTTGGTGTAATTGTCACACACTAATATGGGCCAGATGATTTTTTAAATATTCTCAGAACATAACATCGTGATATGCATGATGTCTGCATATCTGCCCAGTGATGCTCAGAGAAAGATCATTGGCATAATCCCAAAACTTAATCTTTGATTTGACTATCTGTTGCTGTTTGTGTGATTTTGTTGACCGCATTCTATCTGCAGCAAAACGGGGCAAAACTCTAAAGTGTCAACTCTTTTACATTAAATATGCTTCGGTTACTGTTCCTGAGCTTTCAGTACGAAGTCAGTATATTTTAGCAAAGATAGCTTCCCATCATTTGTAGAAGCTGGCGCACTGGATTTCATCATTCTAAGTCATGTTCACTGCCCTGCTAGCGTTACAGTACAGACAGATTTGTTAAGTCTTGCTGCAGTACTTAGACTGGAGAAATTACAACAATGTGCAGAAGCTTTTCAAGCTGTCTTTCTGCTGACAATTGACAGCTGGCGAATTAATCTGTCAGACATATGCTGTCAGAGTAAATTTCTTTCTCATTCAAGCCAAAGGGTGATTTATTGCACTTTACTGCAATGAGAAATAAAAAGTCATCAGTGGATGGCTTCCGAATTGAATTCATTCCATATAAAGCACAATAGCAAGAAATACCTGAAGAATTCCTCTCAAGGTATTTTTTGTGTACAATGGAAATATGTGAAAATTTTTTGGACCACAGCTTTATTCCAAGCCAGTAATTTCATAATTGTAGGAATGTTACATCATAGGAGCCCAGTCAGTCTTTTGTGTTTGTAGAACAATGTAATTCCCCAGTGCTGAAGAAGGGTCTCGACCTGAAATGTCGACAGTTTATTCTTTTCCAAGAATGCTGCCTGACCTGCTGAGTTCCTCGAGCATTCTGTATGGTTAGGGTTAGTAAGTTGTGGACATGCAATGTAGGTGCTGGAAGCATGTTAACCCTTGTAGGCTGCCTAGCACAATCCTTCCTGATTTGACACTAACAACACATTTCACTGTATGTTTCGATGTAACAAATAAAGGTAATCTTTCTATAAGGAATAAAACTGTTCCTTCAGTATCTACATATTAAATTTACCTTTGCTCTGTAGACCTCACCAGTCTTTTGGATTGCTGCAAACTCTAGTGGTTACTAGTGTTTGCAGAAAAAAATCTAGTAACCGCTAGAACAAAAATCTAGTGGTTACTTTCTAAAACTGAGTGTAATTTCACAAACACCCATCCTTGATTTTTCCACAGCATCTCTGTACCAGACAGTTCTAGTTAATAAAGTGAGGATGATCTAAAGACTAATTAACAACCGGTTCCTTTCTTCAGAGAGTAGATATCCTGAAGGATAGATCTTGGATAATGACTTCTCAATGAATCAACTCCTTAGTGGCTGGGTGCAGTGGATTGGACTCTGCTGCACAAAACAGTGCAAAAGTGATTACAAAAGCAGATTAGCAAATAAATCATGCAATGGCTGGTGAACCGTTTCTTGGTTTCTGACTCATTATGACCTCCAGGTATGGCTACAAGGGGCTCCATTCGTGGAAATATAGCCAAGAATATTCTTGAAGTTTTATTTTCACAAGCATCTTTTAGTCACTGCTATTCTTTCTCCAAGTATCATAAATTTGAAGATTTAGAGAATTGTTTTTTAGTATTTTTATTTGATTGGCAGATATTCTAAAATTTAATAAAATTGGGATCTCTTTTTCACCATGTATCAGCCATGTTTTTTTTAAACAATGCTTGCTTCTTAATGTTGCTAAAATCATGACATAAGGAAAAATGAAATCCACAGATAGTCCTCAAGTTATCCAGCATGGAACAACTCATCCAAATGACCAAGATGTTCCCACATGCTTGTCTCACTTGCCTGCATTTGATCAGTATTGCACAAAACCTTTTCTATCAGAATACCCATCAAAATATCTTTTAAATGTTGCATATGCTAAACATTTTAAAGAAAAATTGATAATGCTGAAATACTGAGCAGCACTGCAGCATCTGTGGTGAGAAAAAAAAAACAAATAACATTTTGGATTGATGAATTTTCATTAGAATTTGGCAAAGTTAGAAATCAACATTTTAAGCTGCTGAGAAAAGGTATGGGAACAGAAAGGTTGCCTTGTTAAGATGAGAACTGAATGACACTATAGTGCAATTAAAATATGTGGGTGCAATTTGTTATGCTTTGAAACATCAAAATGTTAAACTAATTCAAAGCAAACACGAGAGTCTGAAGAATGAGGGTGTAACTGTCTTTACTTTAAGCAGAGTGCCCCCGCATCATGTGGGAGTGTGAGGACATGTGCGATTAACATATTCCCCATAATTAAAGAAACAAAATGATTAATCAAAAAATATGTATGTATATGTATGTGTGTGTGTATATGTATGTGTATGTGTATGTATATATGTTTATGTATGTACACACACACACACACACACACACACACACACACACACACACACACACACACACACACACACACACACAGCCTATAAAAGGTATTTGTTACCCTTGGAAGTTTTCATGTTTTATTGTTTTACAACATTGAATCACAGTGGATTTAATACGGCTTTTTTGACACCCATCGGCAGAAAAAGACTCTTTTGTGTCAAAGTAAGAACAGATCTCTGCAAAGGTATCTAAATTAATTACAAGTATAAAACACAAAGTAATTGTTTGCATAAGTATTCACCCCCTTCAAGTCAGTATGTAGTAATTCACCTTTGGCAGCAATTATAACCTTGAGTCGGTCTGGATAATGCAATTTTTCCCCATTCCTCTTTACAAAAATGCTCAAGCTCTGTCAGATTGCATAGGGATAGTGAGTGAACAATCCTTTACAAGTTCAGCCACAAATTCTCAGTTGGAATGAAGATTGGATTCTGATGTGGCCAATCCAGGACATTAACTTTTTTGTTTTTAAACCATTCCTGTGTACCTTTGGCATTATGCTTGGAGTCATTGCCTTGCTGGAAAATAAATCTTCTCCCACGTCGCAGTTCTCTTGCAGACTGCATCAGATTTTCCATCAGGATTTCCCTGTATTTTGCTGCATTCATTTTACCCTCTACCTTCACACACCTTCCAGGGCCTGCTGCTGTGAAGCATCCCCACAACATGATGCAGCCACCACCATGCTTCACGGTAGAGACGGTGTGTTTTTGATGTGCACTGTTTTGCTGGTGCCAAACATAGCATTTAGTCTGATGGCCTAAAAGCTCAATTTTGGTTTCATCAGACCATAGAACCTTCTTCCAGCTGACTTCTGGCAAACTCTAGCTGAGATTTCATGTGAGTTTCTTTCAACAGTAGCTTTCTCTTTGCCACTTTCCAATAAAGCTGCGACTGGTGAAACATTTGGGCAACAGTTGTTGTATGCATACTCTCTCCCATCTCAGCCACGGAAAGTTGTACCTCCTCCAGAGTTGCCTTTGGTCCCTTGGTGGCCTCCCTCACATCCCTTTCTTGCCTGGTCACTCAAGTTTTGAGGATGGCCTGCTCTAGCCAGATTTACAGCTGTTGCATATTCATTCCATTTCTTGACTTCACTGTACTCCAACTCATATTCAGTGACTTGGAAATTTTCTTGTATACATCTCCTGACTTAAGCTTTCAATAACTTTTTTGCATAGTTGCTTGGAGTTGTAAGGGGGGGAAGTGAATACATATGTAATTAATTCTTTTGTGTCTTATATGTGTAATTAATTTAGATCGCTTTGTTGAGATCTGTTTTCACTTTGACACAAAAGAGTCTGTTTCTGTTGATCAGTGTCAAAAAAGCCAAATTAAATCCACTGTGTTCAAATGTTGTAACACAATAAAACATGTCAACTTCCAAACTTGGAAGTTACTGTGTGTGTGTGTGTGTGTGTGTGTGTGTGTGTGTGTGTGTGTGTGTGTGTGTGTGTGTGTGTGTGTGTGTGTGTGTGTGTGTGTGTGTGTGTGTGTGTGTGTGTGTGTGTGTGTGTGTGTGTGTGTGTGTGTGTGTGTATATGAATTCTCAGGTCTTTCTGCTGACATCTATTATGCACCATCATCAAGAGATCATTGGCAGATCAGTGATCAGGATGTACTGGAGTGACCCATCAATGAAGGTACTTGTATGGATGATAGATATGTGTCATTTCAACATGAACTGGTTACCTTGATAGTACATATCAGATCTTTCATCTTTTGAGTTAGAGTAACTCTTCCCTGCAAAATCTTTCCACTGGCTTACGCTTTGAGATATTGAATGTTTCTCCAACATCCAACTGTTATGAGGAAGCAGGATGACAGGTTGGTAAGTGAGACAGAAAATGCTGATTATGAACTAGCACATTCATCACTTATTTACAGACAAACAGTGAACTATTTGTTAAACATCTATATCCCCTCCCCCCCAAGTTGCACAACTACAAAACTAAAGATCCAACAAACATATTTATCTAAGAGTGTGCATGGTCAGTCCTATATAATGCATCAAGTTTTCTTAATGGTTCTTCAGCACTGGTCATGACCTCACTGTGAAGCAGACCCTCAGGATGAAAGAAAGACTAAGCCTCCCACACATACTATTGTTATACCCCCGAGGCGCGTGAAAGAGGACACTAGTGAAATGGCAGACATTGCAACCAATGGGAAAGAGCTACTGCGTCCTTCAAACGGGCACTTCAATGACCGGCTTTTGACCATCAAGTAAACTAAACCCCAAATGACACCCAGGTGGCACAAAGACCTGTAATGTCCTCTCTCAGGTGGTTCACAATTCTTCAAAGTACGACAGCCCGGATTCACTTTCCAAATAGCTCCAATTATTGTCACTTCTGTTATATTTGTCTGGCTAAATGTAAAACAGCAAGCTACACAAATTTAACACAACCTATTTGAAATGTGTTCAGGATTCCTGTAACCATTTTCCTCAAATGTTTTAATGTATGTTTTGCACATGCTGTTTTGACACACAACTTCCTAAATTTTAGTTTTTTTTCTAAACTTCTAAATTTAAAACAAGTTTACATTGCAACAAGTATTTAGCCAAAAAATTGGAGGAGGAAGGGCCATAGTAAGTATCTCAAGCATGAGGGGTGGGGGAGTGGGGTTCTCGGCCCGAAACATCGACTGTTTACACATTTCCATAGATGCTGCCTAGCCTGCTGAGTTCTTCCAGCATTTTGTGTGTGTGATATTAAGTATCTCTACAGGTTTTAAATCCTGTAATAGAGTACAACACGAGCTTTCAAGGTATTGCTTTATTTTTGACCCATGAACCAAGATACACTGAAAAGTTTGACTTGCACGCTGTTTATACAGACCAAATCATCACACAGTACATTGAGCTAGATATAGCATAAAACAATAACAATGCAGAATAAAGTGTAAAAGCTACTGAGAAGGTGTAGTGCAGGTAAATGATCATAATCAGGTAGATTATGAGGTCAATTTATTGTACAAGAGGCCTTTCGACCATCTGTTAGCAGTGGGATAGAAGCTGTCCTTAAGCCTAGTGGTCTATGCTTTCAGGCTTTTGTATTTTTTGCCGGATGGGAGAGAGAAGAGAGTATGTCTGGGGAGGGTGGGTCTTTGATTATGCTGCCTTCTTTGCTGAGGTAACAAGAAGTATAGACAGAGTTCATAAAGTGTAGACAGGTCCCTGTGATGTGCTGAGTTGTGTCCACAATTCTCTACAGTTTCTGGTGGTTACATTCCGAGTAGCTGCCATACGAAGACATGTCACATCCAGACAGAACGCTTTCTTTAGTGTATCAATAATAATTGGCAAGAGTTGACAGGAACGTGCCAAACTTCTTCAGCCTCCTGAGGAAGTAAGACATAATTCTCAAAATTTATAGACTTAATGCAAAAATTAGTGTTAGCAGGTACACAAGGTGATTTAGGGGGGATTTATTTATCTATTGTCCATTTACGTGGAATATGCTTTGCAAATACTGATGATTCAACATTATTAATTAATATTGATACTTGCAAATTGATTTTGCACTATTTTATCATTGATAGATACATGTTAGCTACACTTGGTAAAGGTCTCAAATGTAGACTCAATGGCCACTTTATTAGGTACATCTTTCTAGTGCTGGGTAGGACTCCCCTTTGCCCCCAGAACAGCCTGAATTCTTTGTGGCATGAATTTAACAAGGTGCTGGAAACATTCTTTAGAGATTCTGTCCTATGTTGACATGACAGCATCACACAGCACCACATCATTACACCACCACCACCAGTCTAAACCAGTGACACAAAACAAGATGGATTCATGTTATTTTTGCCCATTTTTGAAACTACAATTTGCATGTCACAGCAGAAATTGAGTTTCGTCAGACTAGGCGATGTTTTTCGAATCTTCAACTGATCAGTTTTGGGGAGGCTATGTCCATTGCAGCTTCAGTTTCCTGTTCGTAGCTGACAGGAGTGGTCATGCTCCATACGGTCTTCTGCTTCTATAGCTCAACCACTACAAGGTCTGACATGCTGTGCGTTCAGAGATGCTCTTATGCACACCACTTTTATAATGTGTTTGGATTACTGTCGCCTTCCTGTCGGTTTGAACAAATCTGGACATTCTCCTCTGACCTCTCACTAACAAGATGCTTTCAGCCACAGAACTGCCACTCACTGGGAGATTTTTTTTTAAATTTTGCACCATTTTCTGTAAACTCTAGAGAGTGTTATGTGTGAAAATCTCAGATCAGCAGTTTCTGAGAAACTCAAAACATCCTGTCTGGCACTAACAATCAAAGTCAAAGTCTTCCCCATTCTGATGTTTGGTCTGAACAACAACTGAACCTTTTGACCACATCTACATGCTTTCATGCATTGATTTGCTGCCACATGATTGGCTGTTTAGGTAACTGCATTAAATAACAAATGTACTGTACCTAATAAAATGAACACTGAGTATTGAAAGAATAATACGTTACTTTGAATGTGTTAAATATTTCTCTTTGGTAAGATGTGGTAACCCTTAAGATGTGTCAAATAGGACTACCCTTTTCAAATGAAGGGTAAATTTTGTACGAAGAATCAAGCACATTTTTACCTCTGAATGCTCAAATTAGTCCCTTAAAGTTATATTCATCATCTTCTCATTTGGATAGCATAAATAACATCTGTAATTTTACTCATGTTGGCACCATTCTTTTGTTAGTAAGTGCAGGGCCCAGGTCCAAAATGAGGAATGACCTGAGGGTTGGCCGACTCAAGCACTGGGCCAGATTGAAAAGGTCAGGGGATCGTGGCCGGAGGCAAGGGACGGGCCTGGTGTTAAACTTGCTGCTCTATGATGTTTATTTGTCTCTGTGTTGAACTGAGACTGTGGCCTGCAACTGAAGAGGTCCCAAATTAGCTGCAGTGATGACTGCTTTGTGGCTATGGAGTCACTTTCATGCATTTAAGTTCTGGGTATTATTTGCATATTTTCATTGTTTGCACAATTTTTTTTCTCTGCACATTGGGTGTTTGACGATATTTTTAAAAAATAAGTTCTATTGGGTTTCTTTGTTTTGTGGCTGCCTGTATGGAGATGAATGTTAAGGTTCTATATGGTATGCATACTTTGATAATAAATGTACTTCGAACTAAGTGTTCCCAATAGTGGAGTGATGGACATTGTATTCAGAAATTGTGGATGAGTAAAAAAATAATTGATCACTGAAAAGAAATGTTGAGAGAATACTGAAGGACTGGGATCATATCCACAAGTCTGGACTATTGATCCGGAGACAGGAATTTGAATCCCAATGGTAACAGAGGAATTTTGCATGAAACTATTGGAGTATTGCTTAGAAATATACAGGTTCACTAATGGAGACAGAAAAGACTGCAGATGCTGGTACCTTGGAACAACAAGCAATCTCCGGGAGGAACTCAGTGGATGAGCAGCATCTTGGGAGGAAAGAAGTTGTCAACATCTTGGGCTGAAATCCTACATCAAGACTCTGCAACGGATTGCTTGTTGCTACTCAGTAACTAATGTCGTCTTCTTCTTTTTCTGACTTTTAATGGCAGCTGTCAGTCCAACTTAAAGGTGCATTACTGCCACCGACTGGACTGGAGTGTGGTATAGATAGTTGGAAATAAAACCCTGACTGGTTCTTTATCAAACAAAAACTAAATTACCCCAAAGAGCCCCTATAGATTGCAAATAATGAAAGACAATATTGTGAATTAAATTAAAATCACTTCCATAACTTAAAATTTTAAAATGAAAACTGTCAACCCCAAGGCTAGTAGTGCAGCCTGCATTTGCTTTCTTTCAACCTTATATGCTTAACATTGCAAAAGAATGTGTTCAACTGTTTCATAATGATGAGAAAACCTACCCAGAGTGATGTTTTCCAACACAATATAAGGAATAATTAAGCATAGTATGCCCAGTTCTAAGTCCCCCCCCCCCCCACCAACCCCTTAGCTTCTGATTTGCTAAGTGGAAGGTCTATATCCACAGATGAACTTTTAACAGCATTTTTGACCAAACAATCAAACCCCTCAACATACCCTGCAACATCTCAATGTGCAGGGACCCATAAGAAGCAGACATGAATACCAATACTGAGCAGGAACCCTTTGGTTTCTGGCTTGTATGTGATTCCATACCCACTCTGTGGTTGGTTTTAAAGAGTATTCTCAAAGAATTCATAAGCTGAGGAATGAAGCTCTGTCTTGTTACTTGATATGAAGTTACCTATTTCATTGTTTAGTCATAGACGTATATAGTAGAGTGACAGGCCCTTCAGCCCACAGTGTCCATACTGACGCTTGTTTATCTACACAAATCCTATGTGCCCGCACTAGAGCTGTATCCCTTCATGCTTTAGTTATTTGAGTGCTTTTCAAACTGCCTCTTAATATATTGAATATATCTGATCCAAGCCCTCTTTTGAAGCTGTGTTCCAGATACCCTCTGCTTAAAAAAGCTTTGCAAGTCTTTCTTAAAATTCCTTCCTCTCACCTTAAAACTGTGCCCTCTTATTTTGTGTATTCCAACTATGAGGAAAAGAATTCCGCCCTCTATATTTCTTGGAACTTTATATCTTTCTAACAGGTCATCCTTCAGTCTCATTCACTGGAGTGGAAATAAGTTTTGTCCATCAATCTCTCCTCAGATTGCTGTCCACCAATTCAGGGAAAATCATGGTGAATCTTCCTTGCAATTTCTCCAGAGCATCTCTATCCTTCCAATACGGTGGTGGCTTTAAATGCATTTCAAGTGTGGAGGAACCAGTTTTTATGAAGTCACAACTTTAATATACCTGTGTGTATTCATGCTCGTTGACTGCCTTCACCACTTATTATTTCAAAAATAATATGTGTTTTGCTTCTGTGTAGTAGTATATTAAAGAAATGATAAAAACTTGCTTGTAGCATCAGTATGTTTTCTGTGCTGAACCAGTTTTTCTGTAACCTATCGATTAAAACCTGTATCTGCATGTTCTGAAGTAAAACAGATCCTATCCTCTGATGAGCCACCCTCTCCCTCAGTGTACACACATACCTTGTGTTTCACATCAGGTGGATCCTACCTCTCTGTTGTCCTCTAAAATCTGTACAGTGTAAACTGGTGGCTGCATATGTGAGATCAAGTAGGTCTGTGTCCATCAAGGTTCAAGACTTGAAGCCATGAACAATTTCAAAAGAGTAGAGTGGTGGCTTTCATTTCTAATTGGAGTCTGATTAACTGCATGCTAGGCCACCGCCAGGGTGCTGTTTATATTTCTGGTCACAATATCACAGGAATAATGTATTGCACTGAAGAAGGTTTGGAGGAGACTTGCTAAGAAAGGATAGAAAAATTTAGTTGTGAAGGGAAATTGCAGTTGTTTCCTTTCAAACAGAAAGGCTGAAGGGCTGATTTAATTGACTTTTATAAGGTTATGAGAGATCTAAGTAAGGTATTTGTTTTCCATAATTCAATAAAAGGGGCATAAACTTTAACTTCTCAGAATCAGGTTTAATATCACCGGCATATGTTGTGAAATTTGTTGCTTAAGCAGCAACAGTACATCAAAATACATATTAATCAAAACTGTGAATTATTTTGTATTTAAGCTTTTATTTAGTTGGAGGATCATGTTTTTATCCAAAGAATGGTGGGATTCAAACTTCTAGCCAAAGTTGTGGTTGAGGCAGAAACCTTTTATCATATTTAACAAATACTTGGATGAGTTAACTGACTCCTTCCGTGCAGCAGTTGAAGGAGGAAAGTGTATAAGAAATTAATTGTACATGCTCAATATATCCAGTTCTTGGCAAAGGATCAAGAGCTGAATAGTGAGATACATTTCAATACATTTTGGCCGCATGGCCATGTAAATTGGTTTGTTATTACTGAGGTACAGTGAAAAACTTTGTTTTACGTACATCTGACTAAATATTTGGAATGAAATAATTGCAGAAACAATTTAACTGTGGGGAAATATCAGGAACATGTGGTATTTTATCTGCTGCAAGCAAAACAAAACCATAATTCAAAGTTCTTCAAGTCATGTTTGAAGTACTTGATATCAACTATCTTTGTTTAAGTGCACACCCTTAGGGAGTTAAGACCCACTGCAATGTATTTAGAGATTGCAGAAGTTTTCTTTATTTCTCAGAGGGTGATGTATTCAGAAATGTCAGAAAATATCAAAGTCAACTTGGAACATCTGGAGCTTTGAGATTCCTGACAAGGGAATGTTTGCCTTTCATCCGGAACTGGCATGCTTAGGAATTGAGAAATGGGAGAAAGTGCATCAGCTGTCTTTTTTATAATTAATTGCCAGATCAAACAATATGATCTCTTTCCTCATGGTGAGAGGAAGGGGTCATTAATGGGGGCTGACATAGGGGAGTTCCAAACTATTCTCAGCTGTTCAAGGCAAGCTTGTATATTTTGTTTTTAACCCTCTGGATATCAGATCTGTTCAAATGGTGACTGATCCATTGGCCTGTTGGGAGCTGGCATGGAACCAATGGGCTGAATGGTGTCTTGCTGTGTTGTAGTAAGTAGTTCAACAGGCAAAGGTCAACCATGATGAAAAGTGGCTAAAGAAGGGTCTCAGCCTGAAATGTCGACTGTTTGTTCATTTCCATAGATGCTGCCTGATCTGCTGAGTCCTTCCAACATTTTGTGTGTATTGTTAAAAGAGAAAGTACCTCAAAGTACAAAATATTTTGAACCATTATCGTACAAGTCCAATATATTCAGTGTTTGGTAAGAATTGAGAAGGAATGGAGTGCCTTTGGTGCAATTAAAGACATGTAATTATGGATGAGATTTGAATACTGTGGGCTCTGTGCTCATGGACTATCTCATTATGGTTGTAAAAGATTTTTTCAATTACTAGCAAGCTTGAGTAACTTCCTACTACATCGAATCTTGTAAAATAACAAGTCCTTTTATGTAGACTGTTGATTAAATAAACTGAATATTTAAATGTATCTAAAAATTATTTGAAATTTTAATGTGGGATTTTTTTCCCAATATATCTCATTTTTTTATCTTAACAATATTTAAACTATTTTATTCTCACGTTGATGGTACCTTACAGCAGGTTTAGGCAGACATCTAATGAAAGGTGTTCAGCTTTGCATTGCACACTTGAAAATGGAGGTTCTGTTGTTAAACTGTGCTTTAAGGTGCAGAACCATGTTTCTTTTTGCTTGGTCATTTTACTAAAGTGTGGAGAGATAAAATGTGAATGGAAAGTACTGTTAATTTATATTTGGATCTGCTATGTGGATTTGTAATTATGTGTTAAAATACAAAATAAATCAGGTTTATTTTTAAGTTATTACCATTCATCAATATGTGTGTAATGCTGCAATCTACAATTGTAAAGTCAATTGTGAAATATAGTTATAATTCAAATTTAGTTTTATAGGGGCTTTTGGTGGTAAGTTTGTATGCAACCTTATTGTTGAGTGTTTTGTGGGAGTAGAGATGGCAGGAACTGGGGGATTATACAGGAGTTGCAAAACTTGCAGTAGTGCACTTTTCTACGATATGGAATTCTTGTAACTTAAGATAGTTATCAAGGTATGGCAGAATCTTGTGGAATGCTTATGCTCACTGGGGTGTTATGATTAAGATGTGCCATCTGTTTTGAGAAGATCTTCTGAGGCAGTCAGCCATCTGCAGTGTTTTACAGGAGGCAGTGAAGGTCATTGTGACCCTCAACTTTAATCAGGTTAGGCTGTAGCCATTATAGCAGAGGGACTGCAGTGATCTATTCCTTTAGCTCATTTAACTCTCAACTTTAGCTTTTCTGAGCAATACTATTGATTGTTCTCATTAAACCATTGGTACTGTGGTTGACAATCTTGCAGTGGTACATTGCATACACTGTCTTGTGACTTGTCTCACTAATAAACTATGGTGACTCTTTGGCAATGCTAGAAATTTCTTTGTTGCAATTACCGGGGGCCTATAGTTTGGAGATGACACTTACTATTCCCTGTTCAGCTTCATCGATTCATATAGCACATGAATATCTTCTTTGGCTCCCAGACGGCCATATTTGCACCTGGTGCGTCAAGCTGCAGCTCCTAAGGGACCGAGTTAGAGAACTGGAGATGTAGCTCGATGACCTTCGCCTGGTCAGGGAGAGTGAGGAGGTGATAGAGAGGAGCTATAGGCAGGTGGTCACACCGGGGCCACAGGAAACAGACAAGTGGGTCACAGTCAGGAGGAAGAAGGGGAAGAGTCAGGTACTAGAGAGTACCCCTGTGACTGTACCCCTTGACCCCTTGAGGGGCAGCCTACCTGGGGGAAGAAACAGTGGCCATGCCCCTGGCACAGAGACCGGCCCTGTGGCTTAGAAGGGTAGGGAAAGGAAGAGGATGGCAGCAGTGATAGAGGACTCTATAGTTAAGGGTTCAGACAGGCGATTCTGTGGATGCAGGAAAGAAACTCGAAGGGTTGTTTGCCTCCCAGGTGCCAGGGTCTGGGATGTTTCTGATCGTGTCCAAGATACCCTGTAGTGGGAGGGTGAGGAGCTAGACGTCGTGGTATGTATTGGTATCAATGACATAGGTAGGAAAAGGGAAGAGATCCTGAAAACAGACTACAGGGAGTTAGGAAGGAAGTTGAGAAGCAGGACCTCAAAGGTAATAATCTCAGGATTACTGCCTGTGCCATGTGACAGTGAGAATAGGAATAGAATGAGATGGAGGATAAATGTGTAGCTGAGGGATTGGAGTAGGGGGCAGGGATACAGATTTCTGGATCACTGGGTCCTCTTTTGGGCAGGTGTGACCTGTACAAAAAGGACGGGTTGCACTTGAATCCCACGGGGAACAACATCCTGGCGGGGTGTTTGCTAAGGCTAAAGGAGAGTTTAAACTAGGATTGTTGAGGGGTGGGAACCAAACTGAAGAGACTGGGGAAGAGGCGGCTGGCTCACAAATAGAGGAAGCTAGGAGACAGCGTGTGAGAGAGGATAGGTAGGTGATAGAGAAGGGACGTGCTCAGACTGACGGTTTGAGATGTGTCTGTTTTAACACAAGGTCTGTTCTGAACAAAGCGGGTGAGCTTAGAGCATGGATCAGTACTTGGAGAAGTGATGTGGTGGCTGTTACAGAGACTTGGATGGCTCAGAGACAAGAATGGTTACTTCAAGTGCCGGGTTTTAGATGTTTCAGAAAGGAAAGGGATGGAGGCAAAAGAGGTGGGGGGTTGGCACTGTTGATCAGAGATAGTGACACAGCAGCAGAAAAGGTGGACATCATGGAGGGATTGTCTACGGAGTCTCTGTGCATGGAGGTTAGGAACAGGAAGGGGTCAATAACTTTACTGGGTGTTTTTTATAGGCTGCCCAATAGTAACAGGGATATCGAGGAGCAGATAGGGAAACAGATCCTGGAAAGGTGTAATAATAGCAGAGTTGTCGTGGTGGGAGATTTTAATTTCCCAAATATTGATTGGCATCTCCCTAGACTGAGGGGCTTAGATGGGGTGGAATTTGTTAGGTGTGTTCAGAAAGGTTTCTCGACACAGTATGTAGAAAAGCCTACAAGAGGAGAGGCTGTACTTGATATGGTATTGAGAAATGAACCTGGTCAGGTGTCAGATCTCTCAGTGGGAGAGCATTTTGGAGATAGTGATCATAATTCTATCTCCTTTACAATAGCATTGGAGAGAGATAGGAACAGACAAGTTATAAAAGTGTTTAATTGGAGTAAGGGCAATTGTGAGGCTATCAGGAAGGAAGCTGGAAGCTTAAATTGGAAACAGATTTTCTCAGGGAAAAGTACGGAAGAAATATAGCAAATGTTCAGGGAATATTTGTGTGTGGAGTTCCCCATAGGTATGTTCCAATGAGACAGGGAAGTTATTGTAGGGTACAGGAACCATGGTGTAGAAAGGCTGTAATAAGTCTAGTCAAGAAGAAAAGAAAAGCTTACAAAATGTTCAGAGAGCTAGGTAATGTTAGGGATTTAGAAGATTATAAGGCTAACAGGAAGGAACCTAGAAGGAAATTAGGAGAGCCAGAAGGGGCCATGATTAAGGAAACCCCAAGGCATTCTACAAGTATGTAAAGAGCAATAGGATAAGGCATGAAAGAATAGGACCTAACAAGTGTGACAGGGAGGAAGTACGTTTCGAACCGGAGAAAATAGCAGAATTACTTAATGAATACTTTGCATCAGTATTCACTATGGGAAAGGATCTTGGTGATTGTAGTGTTGACTTTCAGCAGACTGAAAAGCTTGAGCATGTAGATATTAAGAAAGAAGATGTGCTGGAGCTTTTGGAAAGCAACAAGTTGGATACGTCACCAGGACCGGATGAGATGTTCCCCAAGATAATGTGGGAGGTGAGGGAGGAGATTGCTGAGCCTCTGACGATGATCTTTGCATTATCAATGGGGATGGGAGAAGTTCCAGAGGATTGGAGGGTTGCAGATGTTGTTCCTTTATTCAAGAAAGGGAGTAGAGATAGCTCAGGAAATTATAGACCAGTGAGTCTTACTTCAGTGGTTGGTAAGTTGATGGAGAAGATCCTGAGAGGCAGGATTTATGAATATTTGAAGAGGTATAATATGATTAGGAATAGTCAGCATGGCTTTGTCAAAGGCAGGACGTGCCTCATGAGCCTGATTGAATTTTTTGAGGATGTGACTAAACACATTGATGAAGGCAGAGCAGTAGATGTAGTGTATATGGATTTCAGCAAGGCGTTGTATAAGGTACCCCATGCAAGGCTTATTGAGAAAGTAAGGAGGCATGGGATCCAAGGGGACATTGCTTTGTGGATCCAGAACTGTGGATCCACAGAAGGCAAAGAGTGGTTGTAGACAGGTCATATTCTGCACGGTGGTCGATCACCAGTGGTGTGCCTCAGGGATCTGTTCTGGGACCCTTACTCTTCATGATTTTTTATAAATGACCTGGATGAGGAAGTGGGGGGATGGGTTAGTAAGTTTGCTGATGACGCAAAGGTTGGAAGTGTTGTGGATAGTGTGGAGGGCTGTCAGAGGTTACAGCTGGACATTGATAGGATGCAAAACTGGGCTGAGAAATGACAGATGGAGTTCAACCCCAATAAGTGTGAAGTGGTTCATTTTGGTAGGTCAAATATGATGGCAGAATATAGTATTAATGGTAAGACTTTTGGCAGTGTGGAGGATCAGAGGGATCTTAGGGTCCAAGTCCATAGGACACTCAAAGCAGCTGCGCAGGTTGATTCTGTGGTTAAAAAGGCGTATGGTGTATTGGCCTTCATCAATCGTGGAATTGAATTTAAGAGCCGAGAAGTAACGTTGCAGCTTTCTAGGACCCTGGTCAGACCCCACTTGGAGTACTGTGCTCAGTTCTGGTCACCTCACTACAGGAAGGATGTGGAAACCATAGAAAGGGTGCAGAGGAGATTTACAAGGATATTTCCTGGATTGGGGAGCATGCTTTATGAGAATAGGTTGAGTGAACTCAGCCTTTTCTCATTGGAGCGAAGGGGGATGAGAGGTGACCTGATAGAGGCATATAAGATGATGAGAGGCATTGATCGTGTGGATAGTCAGAGGCTTTCTCCCAGGGCTGAAATGGTTGCCACAAGAGGACACAGGTTTAAGGTGCTGGGGAGTAGGTACAGAGGAGATGTCAAGGGTAAGTTTTTTGCTCAAAGTGTGGTAAGTGTGTGGAATGGGCTGCCGGCAACAGTGGTGGAGGCTGATATGATAGGGTCTTTTAAGAGACCTTTAGGTAAGTACATGGAGCTTAGTAAAATAGAGGGCTATAGGTAAGCCTCGTAATTTCTAAGGTCGGGACAAGTTCAGCACAACTTTGTGAGCTGAAGGGCCTGTATTGTGCTGTAGGTTTTCTATTTTCTATTAATTTACATGTTGAGTCTGTAGTAAGGAAAGCAAATGCAATGTTGGCATTTATTTCAAAGAGAATACAATATAAAAGCAAGGAGATAATGCTGAGCCTTCATAAGATACCAGAGAGGCCACACTTGGAGTATTGTCAACATTTTTGGGCCTCATATTGCAGAAAGCATGTGGTGTCATTTAAGAGAGTCCATAGGAGGTTCAAAAGGGTGATTCCAGGAATGAAGGGGTTAACATATGAGGAGAGTTTGGCAGCTTCTTTGGGCCTGTACTCACTGGAATTTAGAAGAAAGCATGGGGATCCCATTAAAACCTACCAAAGTACTAGATGTGGCGACGATGTTTCCTATGGTAGTGATATCTAGAACGAGAGGGCACAGCCTCAAAATTAAGGGGCAACCTTTTAGAACAGAGGTAAGGAGGAATGTTTTCAGCCAGAGAGTAGTTAAGCTATGAATTGCTCTGCCATAGACTGCGGTGGAGGCCAAGTCTGTGGGTATACTTAAGGCGGAAGTGGATTGTTTTCAGGACACCAAAGGAAACGGTGAGAAGGCAGGTGTATGGGGTTGAGTGGGATCTGGGATCAGCCACGATGGAATGGTGGAGCAGACTCGATGGGCTGAATGGCCTAAGTCTGCTCCCATGTCTTAAGGTCTCATGGTCTTTGGGAGTGTTTGTGTGGGGGAGGGGGTGGGGGCAGGGGGGGACCAGAAGACCAGGAAGAAATCTATGCAGTCATGGGGAAACATGCAAATATACGCAGATAGTATCAGCGATCAGTGAAGTTCTACTGTTTGTGCCACTATACAATCTAGATGTATCTAATGGTACAGTACTGTCCCTGAGAGGAATGTCACTGTGATACTAAAAGCAATGAATTGATAAAATGTGTTTGTTCACAATGCTCCCTAACCTTGGAAATGTGGAGTGAAATCTTAGAATTTCTGTCACACAGATGCCCCTGACCATAATCCTTTCTTGAAATGAAAGTAGCTGTGAAATTAGACTTGGTGTTTAGGCCCTGGAACATGGCAATAATTGGAGCGTTTGTGGAGAAGCCCATGGTCTGGGAAACCTAAGTCATATAATTTATGCATTCAGTTGTTTGAAGTATTTCACCCTCATTTACTCAAAAACTACAAGAAATTTACAAGTTCAAGAACCTATAGGTTGCAGAAACATTACAAAATTCTTGTAAAATTAGAAGTAATGATCCTGGATGTAATCTTTGATTAAGATTTGAATTTTATCTTTCACATAAAGAACGTGACCAGAGTATCATTCTTACACTTTTCAATGAACCTTTAGCTAATTAGGCAGCCACTTAATTGGGCCAAAATGTACTGGTCATTGTGAATCACAGCTGCAATCCAGTGAATCTAAAAGGGATTCAGTTGGTACTTCTAAATGCCAGCTCAAAATCTATTTATTTAACTAACATCTGCTTTTTAACTACTGTCTTTTGTCTTTAATTCTCATGATTGCACTTTAACCCATTATAAAGCATTTTGAACTATATTGTCTGTATGGAACATGCTCTTTAAATAAGTTATTATCACTATTATTCCTCAGTTCAAGCTGGTAAAACCTGAGGTATGGGCATAGCCAGATGATACCATTTGGTATCATTTGGTACTTTGGGATGATACCATTTGTAGATATTACTATTGGGACATTGTATACCCAGTTCATGTTCCATAGTTTTTTGATTTCCTCTTTTAATTTGGCATATTTCTGGAGTTTTTGCTTTTAATTTCTGCATGTTATATGTGTTTGGAATATCTATATTAAGTAATTTGTTCTTGCTTCTGTATCCTGTATTATTATATCCAGACAGTTATTATGGATTGTCCTGTCTGTAATAACAGATCAGTCATAACATAATGTGTGGGACTCTGACTCTAGAACTGGATCAGCTTGTATTTATATTAAGGCATGAGTTTGTATTTTAAAGCACGATTTTGGTGAATGATGTTTGCCACTTAATTATGCAGTAGGTAATCAGATTGAGTTAAACTGCTACTGTATCCTATATTATGGTGGAATGTTTCTGGTTTTATTGCCAGTTTTTTTTATTTATTGTGTTGAATTTGTTGGTCTTTTATTTTGTATGTTTGATAATTTTTTTTGTGTAAACCACCTGGTCCTGCATTACCACAAGCACCTCTTCTGTTTCTGGGAAGAAGTCTCCAACTCTGAGCCAGGCATTCAACACTTTCTTGTTGACATCTAGTCTGTTCAGGTTGTGCGGATATCTTCCATGGAGGGTCATGCCCTTCTATTTATTATTATTATTAAGAAGATGCTTGACTCAGAAAATTGGGTGCTAATCCAAAGACAGATATTGTAGGAAGCAATAGAAAAAAGGAGTCAAAAGGGAAAGTACACTTTGTAATTAAGGGAGGCAATTCCATGTAGAGCCTGGGTGGGTAAAGTCATGGTAACTTGTATAGCAATAACTGGCAGAAGTGTGCCTCAAGCAGCCAGAGTTGGAGGAATGGAGATTTTAGGGGAATTGTACCAGTAGGTTTCGAGAAGAGTTAAGATCCTGAATGATTTAAACAGAAAAAAAAATGTGAATTTTAAATTGGTGTAATTGAGGAATAAAGCTCCTTGAATTTGGCATAAGTAGTAACCATTATTGATTTTGAGACTCATAAGATGCTGGATGGCCACTTAAGGGGCAGAGATTATCTAAAAGAACATTTTCATTGACTTTGTATTGAGGGAAGGATAAGATGATATGGTCCTTCAATTGATCCAAGTTGTGCAACAGCTGTATCTTACTCAGGATCTGCTTAGAAACAGACATATGGCTTTGTGCCTTGTAAATTTAGAACTTTGCCATTGGCTCATGAATGAGTTCCTTAATTTGGATGGTGCTTTATAGGGTAGGTTTTATTTAATTTGTTGTTACATTGATGAGACAGCTGGTGAGATAAAGAAGGGTTCCTTGAAACAATAGGGATACCATACTTCACCATAGAGCACCATAGGGGTAAGAGAAATCCCAATGCACTTGATGGAGGAGGCTGCCAACAATTCACACAGTGCACCATTATATGCTAATTTCGGATTTCTCCTTCTTTCCTATAGCAAACTTAAACCTTATGATGTCAGGATCATTGTTCCTAAATGCTCCTCGGTACAATAACTGCCTCATTCCCTGTCCAGTATGCCATCTTTCCTCTTTGGACCAGGAACAGACTGTGGTACAAAGTTATCCAGAGCACATTTTAGAAGCTCTTCGTACTCTTTGCTCTTAATATTATTCCTATCACAGTTTATATGGGGATAATTAAAGTCTCTCATTATAATTAACAGTCCTGATGATAATTAAGTCTTGGCCCAAAACATTGGCTGTTCACTCTTTTCCACAGATGCTGCCTGGCCTGCTGAGTTCCTGCAGCATTTTGTGTGTGTTGCATTTCCAGCATCTGCAGATTTTCTCTTGTTGGTAATAGCTGAGAGAGTTAGATTTTACAAAAGGAACCAGTCAAAAGATGAAAACCTTTCTGAATACATTGCAGAACTGTGCAGACTTTCCCAGTACTGTGACTTTAGGGATGGACTTTCTATATGCATTAAGAGACAGACTTGTATGTGGCATGCATAGTTAAAGCACTCAAATGAGGCTACTGGCAGAATGAGACCTGACCTTAGAACAGGCATAGACCATTGCAATATTGTTAGAGACTACATCAAAGGATGCAGCAGAACTACAGAAAAAGAGAGCTTGCAATGCAGATTCTCTCTTGTTTATAATTATACTGTTTGTGTTTCTCTGTAATCTTGCTGCATATTTGTTTTAGAGACATAGAGTCATTGAAAGTACAGCATTGAAACATCCTTCAGCCCATCTAGTTTGTGCCAATCCATTCAGGATGTTTACTTCCACTGACCTGCTCCAGGACCATAGCCCTCCATACCTTTACCATCTATGTACAGTACCTATCTAAACTTCTCTAAAACATTGAAATCAAGTTTGCATGCACCACTGGTGCTGGCAGCTCGTTCCACACTCTCATGACCCTCTCAGGGGAACATGGGAAGAAATTTCAACACTCAGACTTTTCACCTTTCACCCTTAACCCATGACCTCTGGCTATAGTCTCACCCAACCTCAGTAGAAAAAATCTGCTTTGATTTACCCTAACTATACCCCTCATAATTTTGCATACCTCTATCAAATTTCCTCTCAGTCTTCTATGTTCCAAGGAATACTATTCAGTCTTTCCTTATTACTCAGGTCCTCTAGATCCAATGACACCCTTGTAAATTTTCTATGTAGTCTTTCAATCTTATTTACATCTTTCCTGTAGGTAAAACTGCACACAATACTCCAAATGAGGCCACCCTTCAACATAGCATCCCATCCCCTGTACTCAGTACTTTGATTTACGAAGGTCAACGTGCCAAAAATTTTCTGTATGTGCCTATCTACCTGTGAAACCACTTTCATATAACCATACAACTATTACAGCTCAGAAACAAGCCATCTTGGCCCTACTAGTCCATGCCGAACGCTTACTCTCACCTAATCCCACTGACCCGCACTCAGCCCACAACCCTCCCAACCTTTCCTGTCTATGTACCTATCCAATTTTGCTTTAAATGACAATACCAAACCTGTCTCTACCACTTCTACTGGAAGCTCATTCCACACAGCTACCACTCTCGGAGTAAAGAAATTCCCCCTCATATTACCCTTAAACCTTTGCCCCCTAAGTCTCAATTCATGTCCTCTTGTCTGAATCTCCCCTACTCTCAATGGAAAAAGCCTATCTATCAACTCTATCTATCATAATATTAAATACCTCTATCAAGTCCCCCCTCAACCTTCTACGCTCCAAAGACCTAACTTGTTCAATCTTTCCCTGTAACTTAGGTGCTGAAACCCAGGTAACATTCTGGTAAATCTTCTCCATACTCTCTCTATTTTGTTGACTGAATTATGGACCCATATTCCCAGATCCCTTTGTTCTATCACACTCCTCAGGGCCCTACTGTTCATTTTGTAAGACCAACCCTGGTACAACACCTTGCACTTGTCTGCATTGAATTTCATCTGCCATTTTTACAGCTTGTCAAGATCCCACTGCAGGCCATGATAGTCTTCCTGGTTGCACACTACACCCCTAATCCCGGTGTCATCTGCAAATTTGTTGATCAAGTTTTACTTGGTGATTTCAACATTCATTGTGAATTTATTATTGAAACACGTATATATCACCAAATACAACCCTGAGATACATTTTCATACAGACGTACTCAATAAATCCAATAACCATAAAAGAATCAGTGAAAGACCACACCAACTGGGTGTACAACCAGTGTGCAAAGAACAACAATCTGAAAGAAATAATAATAATAATAAATAAATAAGCAATAAATATTGAAATAAAGTGTCCTTGAAAGTGAGTCCACGGGTTTCAATGATGGGTCAAATGAAATTGAGTGATGTTATCCCCATTGATTCAAAACTCTGATTATTGAGGGGGAATAACTGTTCCTGAACCTGGTAGCATGAGTTCTGAGGCTCCTGAACCACTTTCCTGATGACAGCAGTGAGAGTAGAGCATGATCTAATGGGGGTCCCTGATGATGGATGCTGCTTTCCTGTGACAATACTATGTAGAAGTGTTCAATGGTGACATCCTCTCGAGAGTTGTAATATTCTCTGTAATCAATATTGCTAACCTCCTCTTTTCTTTCTTTATACTTAGTGCTCATTTAAAGACCAAATACTCATTAATGGGCAAATATACTTTTAACATATTGCCTGGAAATATTTAACAACAAAATCTACCAAACTTGGCTAGACACATATAAAAGTTTTTATAGATTTATGCAAATTATTAAAGAGTAAATCTCTTCTAGTTGGGTTGAGAAAGTCACTCTGCTGAATCAAGTGAAGCTGAGCTCTTCTGCATTTTTCAAGAATTAATTTTATTTTTCAAAATATTTGCCAGTGACTTTTTTAAACTTAGATTTTCTTCCACCATAAAGAATATAACTCAGAAAAATGCCAGTAATTTTATATCTCTTACATTCATAAAGCTATGCTTTAAACAAATCTTACCTATGCTCAGAACTGTTAACCTCAGGCAGTCAGATTAGATCTGAGGTTAGTTTTGTAGCGAATTGCTACACACAGCGCTGAAATAACAACACACAGTCGGTAAGTCGTTTCGAGACTAGTTTATTCAAACTTCGCGGCGCTGGCTTTTAAATCCCTAGCGCCCGCCCTCTCTGGGCGGAAATGGCATCAGAGGCGCATTACCAAAGTCTCCCCCCGCACGCTGGCTATTTGTGAGCCGGTTCGCCTGCGCAGAAAGTGGGTTGCCACATAACACCCCCCCCCCCCCCCGAACCGGCGATACACCCCCCAATGTCCACAGTCTGGATCAGCCTCTGTTTGGGAGGTCTGCCTCTGCGTCGCGGTGCCTGAACCTCCACCGGCTGCGCCAAGTCCACATGGGCTGGTTTGAGTACGGAGACAACCTTATGCAATTCTATGCTGTTCAGGTATGCTGTAGGTCTTATGACAGGCTTTGGGGAAAAAAGTTAATGAGTGGGAAAAAAAGTATATATTATAGAAAAGATACAATATTATGGATACTTTATTTTTCCTTCAGCATAAACATACCAACGCTGTAGCATAACAGTTAACGCAACACTTTGCAGCATCAGCTGTAATATTGGAGATCGATCTCCTCGCTGTCTATCTGGAGTTAGTATGCTCTCCCTGTGACAATGTGGGTTGCCTCCAGATGGTCTGGTTTCCTCCCTCATTCCAAAGAGATACAAATCAGGGTTAGTGAGTTGTGGGCACCAAAATTGTGGTGACACTTGTAGGCTGCCCAGTACAACCCTCGCTGATCTGCTTTGACACAAGTGACGTATTCCAATGTCCATTTTGGTGTATATGTGACAAATAAAGCTCATGTTTGCCCTTATCTTTTATCTTTATCTTTATTTGTGAAAATGTAACTGCATTGTTAAGGACATTGATAGGATGCAAAACTGGGCTGAGAAGTAGCAGATGGTGTTCAACCCAGATAAGTGTGAAGTGGTTCATTTTGGTAGGTCAAATATGATGGCAGTATATAGTATTAATGGTAAGAATCATGACAGTGTGGAGGATCAGAGGGATCTTGGGATCAAAGTCCTTAGGACACTCAAAGCTGCTACGCAGGTTGACTCTGTGGTTAAGAAGGGGTACAGTGCATTGGCCTTCATCAATTGTGGGACTGAGTTTAAGAGACAAGAGGTAACGTTGCAGCTATATAGGACACTGGTCAGACCCCACTTGGAGTATTGTGCTCAGTTCTGATCGTCTCACTACAGGAAGGATGTGGAAACCATAGAAAGGGTGCAGAGGAGATTTACGAGGTTGTTGCCTTGTTTGGGGAGCATGGCTTATGAGAATAGGTTGAGTGAACTGGGCCTTTTCTCCTTGGAGCAACGGAGGATGAGGGGTGACCTGATGGAGGTGTATAAGATGATGAGAGGCATTGATCGTGTGGATAGTCAGAGGCTTTTTCCCAGGGCTGAAATAGCTAACACAAAAGGGCACAATTTTAAGATATTTGCAGTAGGTACAGAGGAGATGTCAGGGGTAAGATTCTTTACGCAGAGAGTGTTGAGTGCGTGGAATGGGCTGCCGGCGACGTTGGAGGAGGCGGATACGATAGGGTCTTTAATAGACTCCTGGATAGGTACATGGAGCTTGGTAAAATGAGGGCTATGGGTAACCCTAGGTAATCTTTAAGGTTCAGCACAGCTTTGTGGGCCGAAGGGCCTGTACTGTGCTGTAGGTTTTCTATGTTCTATCAACAGAGGATTTTTTAATCAAATATTTCATGCAGAATGATGTCAGATTTATGTAAGAATGGTTATAGAATCATGAAAGGCATAGATAGAATGAATGCACGCAGCCTTTATTTCACACAGAAGGGGAATCAAAAACTAGTAAGCATAGATTTAAGGTGAGGAGGAAAAATTTTAAAGGAGACCTGTGAGATGGCAACCACACAGAAGGTGGTCTGCATATGCAACATGGTTGAGTCAGATACAATAACAGCATTTAAACGATACTCGGGCAGGTACATGAATAGGAAAGGTATAGAGGATCTTGGGCCAAGCACCAGCACATGGGACTACCTTAATGAGTATCTTGGTCACTGTAGACAATTTAGGCCAAAGGACCTATTTGCATGATATTTTATTCTAGGACTACATTAGTTTTCAATGAGTTTGTTTGATCAGAATCTCTCACTAATGGTTTGGTAATGCTTATTTGTGATTCAAGTGAATGTGCTGTGGCCTTCAAATTGTTACTTCAAATTGTTAATTGTTACAATGTGGCTGGTGTCTGGTCGATATTGTATTGAGAATTTGAAAGATTTTATGCCTACAGATTATACTGTATGTTCTTAGCTCCAATGTGTTCCTTACCAAGGATTTCTATCTAAGGATGGATCTGTGGTCTAATAATATTTTAGTAAAGAAAGATATGCATATACAAAATATCCAAAATTACCTAAGATTTGTCCAAAGTAATTTATTTCTAAAAATGTACTTTGAAATATCTCTACTACATTCAAGAAACAAGCCAACTAATCTGTACACATTTTCTTGTGCTCACAGCAGGGTTACACAGATTAAATAATCTACTGTGTTGGTGTTGAAATGGGTAAGTATTGACTCCAAGATCAAATGTTGCTCTTCTTCAAAGTAATGCTGGACAAGACCTTAAATCAATGTCTCATCCACAAGGAAGCACCTGAAGCCTTGCAGTGCCTCTTCAGTTTTGCAGCACAGGCTCACGAGCCCAGGCCTCAGGATTAGGTCTTCACTCAAGCTGCTCTGCTGACACTATAAGTGATGTGAATGATATGAATTTTATCCTATTACCTGCAACTGAGAGGCAGTAATCCTCTTCATCCTGGTGCTATGCTGGAATGACTAATGAGTAGTCAGACATCTTAGACTGGAATACAGAGTTTCTTACTTTAATCTCTTCCTTTCGCTAGCACAAAACATATCACTTACCGTTAGAAAAATGCTTCTGCTCTTTACATTCACTGTCTCAATCTATATATTGGTCATGACACATCAGATGCAGAGTAAAAGGTCTTTTTAATCTACTTTAATCCCAGCAACAGAACAATATTCCTTGCTGCATAGTTTGACATTCATGTGCTGCATATCAAATAGCCTTATAACCATCTGTTTTATTGCCGGTCTTGTCTTGGAAGGAGACAGGTTGGAAAGTCCTTTTGGAAGCTACCAATTAATGCTGTATTTGTTATGCACACAAAGAGACTTGAGATATGAGCTGGTTTGCAAATGTGTTGCAGTCAATAATCATGAACATGATAAGTATCTTGTGGCTGTAAATCACACATTCTGTTTGGATGACACAACCATCACTAGAATTTTTCGGTATCATCATTTCTTGTAGTTTTTTACAGCTGCACAGACAGGCCATTGCTTTGAGCAGGAAATTTTTACGTGGTCTAAAAGCTGCACAGCACTTTAAATGTTTATCTAGAAGAAAACTCCAGCTGCATGGCAACTAGGCTATGTGTGGGGGAGCATTTCAGTTACAGTGCGGCCGCACATCCTCATAGCTTAGAGGAACGTGTTGAGTGTGCTCAAAGCAGAAATTATTTGGAAACCTTTTTTCCTCTATCCATTCATATTTTTTCTCATACCAATGTAAATTCAAGAATCGTAAATCTAGTCAGAAGCATGGCTATAGGTTAAAGCTGCTGAGGGAAACAGCCTCAGTGTGAAACTGCATCTCATCTCCATCTAATAGCCTGACTACTATTCTTCCCCGGCATGAACTGATAGAGAAAAATTCATGGAATGAATAAGATTGTGATTATCGTGCATCCTCATTCCAACTGGGAATACTTTCATGGTTGTTCTTGAATCAGCGCAATCATTTTGTTGGTATTGGTAAAGATTTGGAGGGTAGTCTTCCTGTGATGATGAAGGAACACCACACTTGTGAAACCTGTAAAGAGACTCACAGGTAAAGATGAGACCACCAAGTAGCTTCTGAGCCTGAGCTGTGCTAGGGTAAACCACATGAAATTTCATCTGTATCCTTGGTGATAAATTACTTTTACCACCAATTATGAGGTCAGATTCTGTTTGCTCTTCACCCAGCAAATAATACTTTGTCTGCAGCACAGAATAGCTGTGGTTACTTTAATTTTCAGGATTTCAACATTACCAGGAAGGTCAGCATATATTGCCCACCCCACAATTGCCATTGAGAGGTGGTAGTGAACCATCATCTTAATGAAACTGCAGCACAGCCTGGTAGGGAGGTCCAAGATTTAGACCAATGAAGATTCAGGACCGGTGATAATTTTCCAGGATTGCAATGACTTGGAGAAAAACCTGGCATTCTTATGCATGTTCTGTCTTTGTCCTTCTTGATAGTTAGTGTTGTGTGTTTCAAAGATGTCTTCAAAGGAATCTGGGTGAATAACTTAAATGTGCTTTTGAGATGGTCCACACTGCAGCCACTTTGTGCAGGGATGCTGGATGAAATGAATGTTCAGGGTGGTGGGTAGATGCTAATGAAATGTGTTGCATTGTCTTGCATGTTACTGGGCTCCTGGACTGTTGTTCATTCCTAATTGCCCTGCAGATGGCATTAATGACCCATCTTCTTGAGCATGTGAAGTCCCTCTGATGAAGGTACAACTACAGTACTGTTGGACAGGGAATTCCAAGATCTGGAGCTGGAGTTATCCAGGCAAATAGATATTTCACTGTCTACGTGATAGGGCTGTGAGCTATTAGGTGAGTTTTCAAATGGTTCAATTTAATACCAGAGAATACAACCTGAAATTCTTACTCTTCACAGAGATATCCATGAAACAAGAAACCACAAAGATCATGGGCACTGACAGAATCCCAGCTATCTTGAAAAGAAAAGAAAGACATAGGAAAGGAGAATAAGCTGTTTTTAAGAAGATTACCCAGCCTCTGTTCTAACCTTTAATCACATTATATATCTGGCAGGTCCATTAGCATTTCTGGTTAATAGTGACCCCAGGACCCCAGGTCCACTGGTGGTGGAACTCAGCAATGGTAATGCTAAAGAAACCAAGAACAGGTAGTTAGATTTTCTTCTGTTGGAGATGGTCATTACCTGGCTCTTTAATAGTGTAAATGTTATCTATTTATACCTGAATGTTGTCTAGGGTTTGCTGCAAGCTATTATGTGTTGCTTTGTTTGTCCAGGAGCTGCAAATGAAATAAACATGGCGTAATCTTCAGAGAACATCCCCACTTACAACTTTAGAAATGGTGATATAGAAATGTCATAACAATATGTTGTGTGTTTTTGCACCTGTAGATGGCAAGTCAAGTGGTGTGCGTTTCATCTTACCCAGCCTTGAAACTCAGGTTGTGTAAATGGTGGTTATCGGCAAAAGCCTGTGGGCTATAGATCGTCACTTTTTGAATGGAGCTGAATGCTATGAACTTGTAGTGACATGAAGCAGATGGAAATCATTGAATTAAGAAACTCAGCAAAAGATCTATTGAAATAATGTGATTGAACTGTGGTGATTCATCTCTACAATCTATATAATATTTCTTTCTGACAGGTGTGACTAACTACTCAAACCCTTTTTCTTTAATCTCTGTTAAACAGTTTTGCTTGGAGACTTTGGGACCATACTTGATCAACTGCTGCATTAATGTCAAGACCAGCAGCTTGCATTACAGTTCAGGCAGACAGCTCTTGTTTTATTTGATGCTGTGGCCTCTGAAGAAGATTGAGGGTTCAAGCCTAGATTTCCATGGACATGAGTACTAAATCTAAGCCAGTGCTCCAGGATAGTACTGAGGTAGTACTGCAAAGGTATATGTAGTTCTTCAAATGATCTGTAAACTAAGGCCCAGCTTCTTGGATGTGAAAAATTGCACAGTGCAGTTTGGACAGAAGAAAAGTTACTGGTCTTCACCACCAACTTTCAACATACACAGCTAAGCAGATAATTGGATGGTTACCATAAGGAGCTGGGGGTGAGGCTGATGCTAAAAGTGCAATTTTATTGGTAGCTCAGCCTGATGGCACCTTGGTCAGTAAGGGACTGCTGAGGTTACCTTATTCTTTCTCACTTCTTCACTTTCTCTTCCCCCTTCTGTATATTCCTGTTCTGTGGTTGTTTGCATAAAGCTGATGGCAGTGACAGAGCTTGTGACAGATGTCCATCACAAATCCTGAGGGACCCATTGGCCTTTGTAGGAGTCTTCCACAGTTCTGTTACACCTGTTATATTGTAGTTGATGTGAAAGCACGGTTGTACCTATTTTTCTTATAGGTGCATGCATTGCACAAAAAGTCGAGGCACACCATTGGCAAGTGGCTCTTGTTGTCCTGTACCTGTGTGTTGGGAACTGAAATACAAGTGGTGTAGGCTTTACAAATGTAGGCATCATGACTGCTGGTAGATTCATTTGCAGGATGTATTGTGTTTACTCAATGAAAAAAATGATATTGACTGAGGGAATTGAAGCCCTTTTGATTGTAGGACATCTTTACACTGCCAATTCATCCCACAACGAAACATCTTAGAAGCTCATGCAGTTGCAGCTATATCTTCACTCTGGTCTAGACCAACTGAGAGTAGAATGTCCTTGGCTGCTTCGATTAGAGAGCATAGGTGAACTCTTTTTTTCACAGTAGTGGATAATCAATTGCCATGTGCTGCAAATATCTCCAGTTCCAGCTTGTAAGAGGCATCACGTTTTTGCCTGAGGTGAATTTGAGAGCAACAGGCAAAGGGATTCTTTCACAGCACTGCGGTTATAGTTGCAGCTGAAGGATTTGGCATATTTCATTAAGGTCATCATTAGGAAACATTGACACGTTTCACTGTTGCAAGCTGAACAACAGGAAGGGAAATTATTTCCAGAAGACTGTTGGGTCCATTTGGCCTTCTACTGAGAAACGTTCTCCTCTTCCGGCAGCTTCTCCTGAGTTGTATTTCTCACGCTTATCTTCCAGTTATACTCATTTCTCTCAAGGGAGCATCTACTGAAATGCCAAAACTGCAAACAAAGTTTTTGAGTGAGGATAAATCTCCTCAGCACCCATTACCACTTCACAGTTTGCAGAGTTTTGTAACTTTAACTGACTCCAAAGAGCAGCAGTCCCATGCAGAATTGTAACTAGAGCCATAAGATGATACATTTATCAGAGCAATGTTTGAGACTTCCATTCTGAAACTAACAGCCAATGTTTCATAGATATTTGCAATCGAAATTTGTCTTCAGTTGTAAATGCAAAATGGTTACAATAGTACTTAATGGCTACTTGGTGTCCCTTCATAATATTTGGTTCCTTTGACTTATGTGAAGCTATCAAGGAAAGTACATCTAGCAGCCAAAATTAAACCTTCTGTTCAGTGCTTATAACAAAGATGAAGTTCTACTGCTCAGGCACATTTAGCAAGAAGTGAAAGAATTGGCAGAGTACTACACTTGTTGTTGAATTTCAGCTAAATGTTCACGTGGTGCTGTTGGAATTACCTCTGTTTTGAATAAATAAGTACTCGACTTGATATAAAATAAATATTGTTAAAATGTTGGCTAACTGTTACTATGATTGTGAATGGAGCAAAGGAGCAACCAAATGGAGCTGAAGCAGTGAGTCACAATCCAATTCAAAGGTAAAATAACTTCATGCGTCTAGAAGTTAGAATTCTCTCATTAGTGCATTAAGTATGTACCCCATGCAGTGCAAAGCATCACTGGGAGGTTTGCATAATTAATACACTCAGACAGTTAGTAGAACGTAGAACAGAACACACCAGGAACGTGCCCTTCATGCCTCAATATTGTACCGAGCCAATTAAATTAGTAATCAAATGACTACTAAACTAATCTCTAATGCCTAAACAATGTCCATATACTTCCATTTTCCTCTCATTCATATGCCTATCTAAATATCTATTAGAAGTCCCTAATGTTTCTGCCTCTAACCACCACACCAGGCAGAACATTCCAGGAACCTATCACTCTGTGTGTAAAAAGTAAATTGCCCCTCACATCTCCTTTGAAATTACACCCTCTCTCTCTACATTCCCTCTGGTTTAGACAATAGACAATAGGTGTAGGAGTAGGCCATTCAGCCCTTCGAGCCAGCACCACCATTCAATGTGATCATGGCTGATCATCCACAATCAATACCCCGTTCCTACCTTCTCCCCATATCCCTTGATTCCGCTATGTTTAAGAGCTCTATCTAACGCTTCCTTGAAAGCATCCAGAGACTTGGCCTCCACTGCCTTCAGAGACAGAGCATTCCACAGATCCACAACTCTCTGGGTGAAGAAGATTTTCCTGAACTCCATTCTAAATGACCTACCCCTTATTCTTAAACTGTGGCCTCTGGTTCTGGATTCCCCCAACATCGGGAACATGTTTCCTGCCTCTAGCGTGTCCAATCTCTTAATAATCTTATATGTTTCAATCAGGTCCCCTCTCATCCTTCTAAATTCCGGTGTATACAAGCCCAGTCACTCCAATCTTTCAACATATGACAGTCCCGCCATCCCGGGAATCAACCTCGTGAACCTAGGCTGCACTCCCTCAATAGCAAGAATGTCCTTTCTCAAATTTGGAGACCAAAACTGAACACAATACTCCAGGTGTGGTCTCACCAGGACCCTGTACAGCTGCAGAAGGACCTCTTTGCTCCTATACTCAACTCCCCTTGTTATGAAGGCCAACATGCCATTAGCTTTCTTCACTGCCTGCTGTACCTGCATGCTTACTTTCAGTGACTGATGAACAAGGACATCTAGATCTCGTTGTACTTCCCCTTTTCCTAATTTGACACTATGAAGATAGTAATCTGCCTTCCTGTTCTTGGCACCAAAGTGGATAACCTCAGACTTATCCACATTAGACTGCATCTGCCCACTCACCCAACCTGTCCAAGTCACCTTGCATTCTCCTAACATCCTCCTCATATTTCACACTGCCACCCAGCTTTGTGTCATCTGCAACACTGAGAAAAAGATACTACCTATCTACTCTATCTATGCCTCTCATAATCTTCTAAACCTTTATCAGATCTCTCCTCAGCCTCCACTACTCCAAAGAAAACAACCGCTTGTAGCACATGCCTTCTAATCCAGGCAACATCTTGGTAAACCTCTTCTGCACCCTCTCCAAATCTTCCACATCTTTTCCATAGTGAGGCAACCAGAACTGTATGTAATACTCCAGATGTGGCCTAACTATTGTTTTATAAAGCTGCAACATAACTTCTTGGCTTTTGAACTGGGTGTCTCAGCTCATAAAGACAAGCATGCCATATGCCTTCTTAACCACCCTATTAACCTGTGTAGCCACTTTCAGTGAGTTATGAACTTAGACGCCAAGATCCTCTGCTCGTCATACATAACACTACTAATCTTTGTATCATTTGTAAACTTACTTACCCATCCATCTACATTTTCATTCAGGTCATTAATATACATGACCAACAGCAAAGGATCCTGGTGGAACACCACTAAACACAGACCTCCAGGTAGAATAAGTCCCTTCAACCACTATCCTCTGTCTTCTGAATCCAAATGGCCAATTCACCACAAATCCTATTCACCTTAATCTTCTGGATGAGCTCCCATGAGAGTCCTTGTCAGACACCTTACTGAAACCCATGTAGACAACATTCACAGCTCTACCTTCATCAATCACCTTCATCACCTAGTCAAAAACATCAATTTAGTAACATACGGCTTATCCTGCATAAAGCCATGGTGTCTCTCCCTGTGGTTTTCCAAATGCTCATTAATCCTATCCCTAAGAATTCTCTCTAACAGCTTCCCTATGACTGAGGCTCATAGGTCTGTAGTTTCCAGGATTATCCCTGGTTCCCTTCTTGAACAATGGAACATTAGCCACTCGCCACTCCTCTGGGATCTCACCTGTGACTAGAGAGGACGCAAAGATATTGGTCAAGGCCCCAGCAATCTTGTCAGTGCCTCTTTCAATAACCTGGGGTTCCGGGGACTTATCCACCTTAATACTCACCACTACCTCCTGCTTTACTTTGCAGTGCCCTAGCATATCAATGTGCTCAATACTGATCTCCATTTCCTCTATGCCCTTCTCCTTGGTAAATACTGGTGTAAAGTTCTCATTAAGAACCTCACTCACATCCTCTGCATCCAAGCGAATGTTCCTCCTTTATCCTTGAGTGGTCCCAGCCTCTCCCTAGTTACTTCTTGCTGTTGTTGTATGTACAGAATGCCTCAGAATTGCTACTTGTCCTTCTAGATTCCTAATTCTCTTCTTGAGTTCTTTTCTGGCTTCTTTATTATCTTCAAGGACTCTGATTATAGCTTCTTAAGCTTTACATACTTTTCCCCTTCCTTTTTGACTAAGTTCATCACCTGTCTCAACATCCAAGGTTCTCTTATCTTGCCATCCATGTCCTTCCTTCTTACTGTAGCATATCTGTCATGCACTCGGTGCAGTTAGTCTTGAAACACCTTTCACATGTCAATGTGGACTTGCTGAAAAACAGCTGTTCCCAGATCACCTCCTTAGTTCCTACCTAAAGTTCTCATAATTTGCCCTGCTTCGATTTAATGCTCTCACGGGATCCATACTTATCCTTAGCTATAACTATATTTTTAAACTGAAGGAATTGTTGTCACTGTGCCCTAACTGTTCACCCACTGAAAGTGGATATCCTGGCCAGACTCAACACCAAATGCCAGGTTTAGGACGGCCCTTCCTCTTGTGGCACTATCTACATATTGGTTTAAAAAACCCTCTTGAATGTACCTAACAAATTTTTCCCCATTTAAACCACTTGCACTCAGGTCTCAGTTTATATTAAGGAAGTTGAATTCCCCCATGACACCAACCCTATTGTCTTTACATCTTTCATTAATCTGCCTGCATATCTGTTCTTCAATTTCCCTGTGATGGGGAGTGGGGGGGGGGGGTGGTATCAGTAGTACAATCTCATCAGAGTGATTACACCCTTTCCATTTTTGATGTCTATCTATATAAACAAGTTTGTATCTATGGGTAGAACTCAAATATGTCTTTTTCTTGCCAACTTTTAATTCCACGGTTTCTGGATTCGATTCCATGGAATTTAGCAGTTCTCCAGATGGCTTTTTTTTACCGAAGAGTGGTCTATATGCTTTTCTCTTTACTATATTATATTTGCTGTTTCCCTCTTATCCACCCTCCACCCCATGCTCATTTCCCAGAAACTTTAAAAACAATGCCACCTTCCACCTTTGGGCCAGAAATGTACTTAACATTCTAAGAGCACACTTGGGAAACTTCTCCTTTTGTTAAAATGGTAAATAACTTTTTTATTTTCAAATACTGTTGATTTGGGTTATCTTGGACAGATTGGGACCTGTACATTTTGGCCCAATTAAGCAACTGGCACAATTAGATGAAGTATCATGGAAATAGTTCAAAAGTTATTTTTTAAAAATGATAAACTGAGTAACAAATTAGATATTTAAATGAAATGAAGAAGTTAGAACTCTACCAATTCTACCGCAGTACTATAAAAGTGTGTATTAGTTCCTGATACTTATTGTCAGAGGAATTCATCTGCATCACGTTTATTTGATTGTAAATGAACAAAATCAGTGCAGACAACTAGTGTAGATAATGGACTGGATTCATACAATTCTGTCAATGATTGCATCCTTCAATCTTCATTTCCATTGTAACCTTCAAGGTGATTGCCGATACCATCAAATTATCTGTAGTTTTAACTTGTTGAAGTACAGAAATTTATTTCATTTTCACTCCAGGCTGTTTTCTGGCATCTCCAACCCTGAACGCTTGACACCCCTGTGAGTAAAGCAATTCTGATTTGTTTTACTGCTTACTTCCCACCTACTATCAGGTATTGACAGCCTGATCAGAGGGGACAAAAACAGAAGGTCCAGGGTGGGTATGATTTTTGATTATGTTGGTTGGTACTAAGGCAGCAAGAGGTGTTGTTGCTTTCCTAGTCTACATTTAGACCTCATTGACACCATTCTGTTCTATATCTCTTTATTTTCCCTCCATATTTGTTTCTGTGTTTGCTTAGTTCCAGTAGTTTTACCAATTGTCTCTTCATTTTAAAGAGACACGTCAGTCCTTCATTGTTTCAGGATATTCTGTCCTCAATCAATTTTGCTAATCCCAGTCCTTTCTTCCCTTCTGACTTTTTCTGAATAGGATATACTGTCTGGTACTGCCATGTTCTGCTTATTCAATATTCCTATTTGCTCTCCTTTCTTCCTTTCTTGACCGTTTCTGAAAGCCATATAACCCGCAATACTGTATTTAGAACCTATCCCTCCCCTTCTAAAATCAGTATATATTTATGTCACAGTATTTAATCCTATGTTGGTTAGATAGGCAACCTGTCTAATTAATGCTTCTTGTAAATCTTGGACAGCATTATACCCTCTTTTAGTCTGACTTCCCTCAAACCCTGTAGTGGCTTGCAAAATTTTAATCCTCGATATTATAGAACATGGAACAGGGAACATAGAACAGCCCCTGATGTGCTGATCTTTTAACTTGATTTAAAATCTATGTAATCCTTCCCCCCCCCCCATAGCCCTCCCTTTTTCTTTCATCCTTGTGCTTATCTAATTGTCTTTTAAATGTCCCTAATATACAGAATCTACCTCTTCCATCACTCATAGTAGGATGTTACACCACTCTTTATGTTAAAATAAATTACCTCTGATATGCCCCTATTCTTTCCTCCAATCAGCTTAAAATTATGCCCTCTTGTTTAAGCCATTTCCTTCCAGGGAAAAAGTCTCTGGCTGTCCACTCTAGCTATGCCTTGTATCGAGTCACCCCTCATCCTACTTCAACCTGTCCTCATAAGACATACTCTCTAATCCAAGCAGCACTCTAGTAAATCTCGTCTGCATCTCTCTAAAGCTTCCACATACTTCCTTTAATGAAATGACCAGAGCTGAAAAAGACTAAGGAGCTGGTGGTGGACCTGAGGAGGGCTAAGGCACCGGTGACCCCTGTTTCCATCCAAGGGGTCAGTGTGGACATGGTGGAGGATTACAAATACCTGGGGATACGATTGACAATAAACTGGACTGGTCAAAGAACCCTGAGGCTGTCTACAAGAAGGGTCAGAGCCGTCTTTACTTCCTGAGGAGACTGAGGTCCTTTAACATCTGCCAGATGATGCTGAGGATGTTCTACGAGTCTGTGGTGGCCAGTGCTATCTCGTTTGCTGTTGTGTGCTGGGGCAGCAGGCTGAGCGTAGCAGACACCAACAGAATCAACAATCTCATTCGTAAGGCCAGTGATTTTGTGGGGGTGGAACTGGACTCCCTGATGGTGGTGTCTGAAAAGAGGATGTTGTCCAAGTTGCATGCCATCTTGGACAATGTCTCCCATCCACTCCATAATGTACTGGTTAGGCACAGGAGTACGTTCAGCAGAGACTCATTCCACCGAGATGCAACACTGAGCGTCATAGGAAGTCATTCCTACCTGTGGCATCAAACTTTACAACTCCTCCTTTAGAGTGTCAGACACCCTGAGCCAATAGGCTGGTCCTGGACTTATTTCCACTTGAAATAATTTACTTATTATTATTTAATTATTTATGGTTTTATATTGCTACATTTCCACACTATTCTTAGTTGGTGTGACTGTAACGAAACCCATTTTCCCTTGGGATCAATAAAGTCTGTATGAACACAATACTCCAAGTGTGGTCTAACCAGAGTTTTATCATGCTGCAACATTACCTATTGACTCTTGAACTCTATTAACCTGACTTAAGGCCAGCATTCTGTATGCTTTCTTAACGCCCTATGTGGCTACTTTGAGGGAATTATGAATGTGTATTCCAAGATCCCTCTGTTCATCCCCACTGCCTAGAATGATGCCATTAACCCTGTATTCTGCCTTCACGTTCGATCTTCCAAAGTGTATCACTTCACACTTATCTGGATTGAACACCATCTGCCAATTCTCAGCCTAGATTTGTATCCCATCAGTGTGTCACTGTAACCTCCAACAGTCTTCTACACTATCCATAACACCACCAACCTTCCTATCATCAGCAAACTTGCTAACCTGCCTCTGCATTTCCTTATCCTAGCTATTTATAAGAATCATAACGAGTAGGTGTCCTCGAACAGATCCCTGCAGAACAGCACTGGTCACTGAATTGCAGGTAGCATAGGCTACATCTACTATCACCCTTTGCCATCTATGAGCATGCAGCCAAATTACCTTGGATCCCATACCTCATGACTTTTTCAATGAGCCTACCATGTGGAAGCTTGTCAAATGCCTTACTAAAATTCATATACACCACGTTCATTGCTCTACTTTCAATTCATTTTGACACTTCCTCGAGGTTTTCAGTCAGGCTCATGAGCCACAACCTGCCCCTCACAAACCCATGAACAATATCTATAATCAGGCTGTGCTCCAGATGTTCATACATCCTGTCTCTAAGAACTCAGTAGTTTATCCACCGCTGATGTAAGATTCAATGGCCCATAATTCATAAGATTATTCTTATTACCTTCCTTGAACAAAGGAATATTTGTCACCCTTCAGTGACTTTCCAGGTAGTTCAGTAGGTACTACCCCTGTGACCACTGAGGATGCAAAGCCCACCACCAAAGCTTCAGAAATCTTTTCTCTCACATCCCATAGTAATGTAGTGTATATCCCGTCCAGCTCCAGGAATTTGTCTATCCTGTTGTTTTTCAAAAGTTGGTGAATCCTTACATTCATCAAGGTCTCTCTCTTTAGTGAACACAGAAGCAAAGTATTCATTAAGGACCTAACCTAACCCTTTCCTAACCCCTTCCTAACCTTACCTTTCCAACTCCAGGCAATGTCTCCTCTTTTATTCTTGATCAATCCTCCCCTCACTCTACTTGCTGTTCACTCTGCTGACCCACGACTGTGCTGCAACACACAGTTTGAACCATATCATCAAGTTCACCGATGACACGACCGTGGTGGGTCTCATCAGCAAGAACGATGAGTCAGCTTACAGAGAGGAGGTGCAGCGGCTAACAGACTGGTGCAGAGCCAAAAACCTGTCTCTTAACGTGAACAAAACAAAAGAGATGGTTGTTGACTTCAGGAGGGCATGGAGCGACCACTCCCCACTGAACATCGACGGCTCCTCGGTAGAGATCGTGAAGAGCATCAAATTTCTTGGTGTTCACCTGACGGAAAATCTCACCGGATCCCTCAACACCAGCTCCATAGCAAAGAAAGCCCAGCAACGTCTCTACTTTTTGAGAAGGCTGAGAAAAGTCCATCTCCCACCCCCATCCTCATCACATTCTACAGGGGTTGTATTGAGAGCATCCTGAGCAGCTATATCACTGCTTGGCTCGGAAATGGCACCATCTCGGATCACAAGACCCTGCAGCGGATAGTGAGGTCAGCTGAGAAGATCATCAGGGTCTCTCTTCCTGCCATCACGGACATTTACACTACACGCTGCATCTGCAAAAGAAACAGCATTATGAAGGACCCCATGCACCCCTCATACAATCTCTTCTCCCTCCTCCCATCTGGGAAAAGGCTCCGAAGCATTCGGACTCTCACGACCAGACTGTACAACAGTTTCTTCCCCCAAGATATCAGACTCCTGAATTCTCGAAGCCTGGACTGACACCTTGCCCTATTGTTCTGTTTATTATTTATTGTAATGCTTGCACTGTTTTTGTGCACTTTATGCAGTCCAGTGTAGGTCTGTTGTCTAGTGTAGCTTTCTCTGTGTTTTTTTTATTACATAGTTCAGTCTAGTTTTTGTACTGTGTCATGTAACACCATGGTCCTGAAAAATGTTGTCTCATTTTTACTATGCACTGTACCAGCAGTTATGGTCAAAATGACAATAAAAGTTGACGACTTGAATTATCCTTCTGTTCTTTATGTAGATATGGGTTTTCCTTAATCCAATTTTCCAAAGTCTGCTCATGTCCCCATATAGATTTCCTATGTCTATTCTTAATTTCCTTTCTGGCTACCTTGTAACTCTCTAGAGCTCTGTCTGATTTTGCTTCCTAAGTCTCAAGTATTCTTTCTTCCTCTTGATTAGATGTTCCACATCTCTTGTCAACAATGGTTCCTTCATCCTACCATCCTTTCCATGCCCCTATAAGACAAACCAATCCAAAGCCCCATGCAGCCCAAAACATCCTCCACATTTCCATTGTGCATTACCTTGAGTACATCTTTTCTCAGTTTATGCTCCAAAGTTCCTATCAATAATAGTCATTGATAATATACCTGATTCTGATTCACTGAAAATTGGTGAGTGGTAAACTGGCAAGAATGTTGAGAAGAATGTGTGAGAAAAGATTTCAGGGAAAATTAGTAAGGTGGGGGGTTGGTTGCTCTGTGATCCAACATTTACTTGATAGAGTTGAATGACTATTTTCTTTGTTGTAAGAAACAATGGAGATATGAACAGAAACTAAATGTGTGTTTTTTATTTGCTACAACACTAGAAGGGATGTGATTGCCTGGAGATGGTGCAGAGGAGATTCTCAAGGATCTTGTCCAAAATGGAACAATCTAGCTATGAGGAAGGATAGGATGGACTGTGTTTGTTTTTCTTGTATTGGAGAAAATTGATTAAAGTATACAAAATCTGAAGCATACTCCCTTAGTGGGGACTTGGAGCAAGAACATTTGGGAGATACTTAAATGTTTACTTGAAACACCATGGCATAGAAAGCTATTGGCTGAGAGATGAGAGCTGGAAAATGGAACTTATATGAATGGGTACTAAATGGCTTTCACATTGAATGACTCTCTGTCTCTATGACATCTCAGTATGAGTCGTCCTTGCATGAGTTCACACCAACAGAACGTGGGATTATCAATCCAAAAGCAATGTTTCCTGTGGAGCATCATGGAAAAATCTGGAGATCTGGTTTTGAACATCATTGACATTCCAAGCACAACACGTCCTGCCAGTACAGTGCAATACTGGATTGGAAGCCTTATCAGGTAGGCTCCTTCCTTATACTACAGGATTCAGTAGCCGCAACTACACTTACTAATACCCTTGCCACACCTTCCTCTCCATCTTTCACCAGTACTTCATGATCTGCAAAGGCTTAGACACTGTCTGCCCAATCTTCCACCCCCATGACCCTCTGATTGGCCAAAAGATCCAATGGCGATCTCTGTCATTGGCCAAAAGCTCTAATGGAAATCTCTGTCATTGGCCAAAAGCTCTAATGGAGATCTCTGTCATTGGCCAACAGTTCTAATGGAGATCTCTGTCATTGGCCAAACGCTCTAATGGAGATCTCTGTCATTGGCCAAACGCTCTAATGGAGATCTCTGTCATTGGCCAAATGCTCTAATGGAGATCTCTGTCATCAACTAAACCACCTTCCACAAATCCAAACTAACACATCTTCAGTGAAGTCCCTTACCACTATTCCAATCATCACAACAGGGATGTCCAAAATCAGTGTCCATTACAGAACAGGACCATCATGTCTCTTCCTGACTTTCACAATACACATCAAACATCTAGCCAGATTCAAAGAAAATGTTTCTGCTGGAACGTTTTCGTATCTTTTAAAATCCTGTACCTTGCAAGCTATGTTCCTCACTGTTACCTGATGTGCTCCACTTTCTTGTCCTTACAGCTGATTTCAGAACATTAAACTAAATAACTCTAACCAGGGCTCCAATGCTACAATATTCATGAAAGGCAGTTTGATAGAAGTGTTGATATCTAACACAAACACCTAGCAAATAATAAGAAGAACCAAAATTGAGACTGACCCACTAAACAAAAATATTGAAGCTTGTTGTTATGTTTTCATCTTACCAAAAGGCCAGGATTTCACCAATTATTATCCAGTGCAATTTGCTCTGAATACTGTTAAGTAAATTTGTTTTAAAAGGTTATAACATTTTAAAATCTGTTGAAGTTGATTATCAGGCAATCTACAGCTTGAAGTACCCGTGATTTACTCCTGAAAACTGGAGACTCAACGTTATTTTTTTGCTCTAAAATGGAAAAGGTATAAATATTATGCTAGGAATTAGTCATCAGAAACAGAGGTGCCTGATGGAAGTTTTCATAGTTGTATTGATAATGAAAAGACTAATCCCGTTCCAAATGGTTCAGTGTGTTAACATTCAAGTTCTATTTTGTGATACAGCATTGTCATATCTTGATATAGTGCAGGATAAATATTTCAGTGGTGTGATACGTTAATGCTAATTTTAAAACAATCTGTACAATGTAAAAATAAATGTCTGAATTGTTCAGCACACCAAATTTCATTATACTGAAGTGTGCAAATATTGATATTTTAATAATACTGCAAAAGAAAGGAGATTATATAAAACATAATAACTGGGAAGGAGCATTCTTTTGAGAATGGCAGTGCCTGAAACATTATCTAATTTCTCACAACATGATTGAAACCCCAGACAACCAATGCAAATTCAAGATATTACAACCTCTAACCACCTTTTTTTAATTATATTTCTACAGAATGAATCACCATCGCAGTTTTCCTTGAGCAGTGAAGCAATGACTTCTTCTTATTTCAGATTTTCTTTCTCCAAGTCAGGATTATTTTAACAGGTTTGATGTGTAGTTAAGGCATCTCCTTCTTGGTCACCCATCACTCATTCAACTTTAGTCCCAGACTTCATCTGACCTAAGCTCCTTAACTATAATCATTGAAATCTTCCACAAGTTTCAATATTGAAATACACAGGGGAAGTTTCTCATTAAGCATTCATTCTACAAAGCATAATAACAGCCTATCATATGCCCTCAGTATTCTGAAGATAAATTCTATATACATGCTCGCTCATTGCAACAGATCAAACTGAATTCCACAACACTAATTTGTAACCACATTTCCATGAAAATCTTATCCATTCTCAGTCGCTGACTATATACTCTTTAGGATCCTAGGACTGCGAATAATTACTACTTTAGATTCTAGACCTGATGGATAATTATATCAAACCACTAATTGTAACTTCTCTATTATTTTGTAATTGTAATAACTTAGCACTCAACATAAGCAAAACCATGAACTCTCCTGATAATCTATCAGAAACAAAAGCAGTGTAGCTGTCCTGGCATTTTGTCATGTAATGTTATATCCCTCTTCACATTATCTAATCTATTTAAATATTAACAATCCAAAGCAACATAAATCTTCCAATAGATTTTTTATATGCAAAAACTCCTTTTAGCTGAACAAATAAATTGGCATTGTAATAATTGTAATCAGCAATAAAGTTTAATATCCAAACCCAATTACTTGGTATCTTGTACCAAAAGAACAAGCTGTTTCTTAGGACTAGATCAAAATTCTGACAACTAGAACTGATAATCACAAATTTCTAATCCAGCCACTGACGAATCAGTACTCATGATGAAGGGCCTTGGCCCGAAATGTCGACAGCGCTTCTCCTTATAGATGCTGCCTGGCCTGCTGTGTTCCACCAGCATTTTGTGTGTGTTGTCATGACATTTATTACCTGGCAACATAACTATTTAACCTGTCTCATTGATTGTATTTAAAGTATTAGTGCAGAGATACAACTCCAAGTAGAATTCTTCTAAGTCACAACACAGACACCAATATTGCCATAATCTGTCACTTAGTATTTATGTGGAGCTTGGGATCATGGGAAAAGTTACCGGTGGAATTTAGCCCCAGATTTAGAAAGCACACAGGGCCTATCTGGACTTTCTGTGGGGCAGTTAATTGTGAAGTTTAGTGCCAGATTTAAAAAGCAAGCAGAATCTGTTGAGACTTTGTGCCAAGATTGACATCTTTCACATGATTGTACAATTAGCAATGATCAATGAAAAATAAGTTAGGTTTAAATGGAGTGGCCATTGTGTGAGTAGGACTGAGGTAGGGTGGGGATGTAGACTTTGGCTCGAGAAGCTTTGGTGAGGAGAGGCAGAGGCAAGGCTGAGGTTTCTGTCAAGTTTCCAGTTCCTTCTTTATTAGTGCCCAGCTGGAGCAGTGAGAATGGATCTCAGGTCGTTGATGTGTTCCTTGTACAAGATATGGGAGATCTGGGAGACCTCCAGTCTCCCTGATTGTTACCTCTACAGAAGTGCATATGGGTGCAGCTCCTTACAGATCCTGCTAGGGAACTGCAGATAGAACTGGATGTCCTTCAGCTCATTCAGGATAATGAGAAAGTGATTGATAGAAGCTTCACAGAACTGTCACTCACTGAATAGTTTTTTTAATTTTTTTGTACCGTTCTCTGTAAACTTTAGAGATTGTTATGGAGAGACTGTACCCTCTCCTAATGTTAGTAATGTGACTCCACCTTAATGATGGATGCAGTCTTCTTTAAGCATCGCCTTTTCAAGATGTCTTCAATGGTGACCTTTGATGATGCTGGCTGAGTGTACAAGCCTCTGCAACTGTTGTCAATCTCGCATTGGACTCACCAGGCAGTAATGCAACCAGTCAGAAGCTGTCTATGGTATATATGTTGACATTTGCTAGAGTCTTTGGTGACATGCCGTATCTCTTTAAACACTCTTTGTGATTAAATCAATTAGTTGGATAATCAACCTACCACCAGCATATCTTTGGGATTTTGGAGGAAACTGGAAAACAAGGGAGAAAACCCTTGTGGTTATAGGGAGAATGGGCTAACTCCATATTGACGGCACCAGAAGCAGGCTTTACACTTATGCTTGCAAGGCTAAGCCCAGCTCTAATCTAAGTTTGCTGGTGGCACCACTGTTGTTAGCTAAGTGAATGATGGTGATAGATTCGAAGCAAAAAGGCTGTGAGAGGAACGGCTAAGGATTTCCGGAGCGAAGGCATTTTACTACTCGGGGTAAAGACTGCACGGGCGCGTGACATCAGTCAGTGGAGTGGGAAAAGTGTGAAAAGAAGACCACCATATACAGCGGGCAGCAGAGTGAGAGGGTAATAGAGTGAGAGGGCTTTGGCTCAACAAATTTAGATGGTAACGGGATGAGGCAAGGTAGGTTTCCCTGTGTTAATTACAGAAAGGAAGTATGTGTGTGAGGTCGGTGTTCTGTACTCAATGTCAAATTTGGAAAGTCCTGGAGTCTCCCAGCCTCCCAGATGGACATATCTGCACCTGGTGTGTCGAGCTGCAGCTCCTAAGGGACTGCGTTAGGGTGCTGGAGATGCAGCTCAATGACCTTTGACTGGTCAGGGAGAGTGAGCAGGAGATAGAGAGGAGTTACAGGCAGGTGGTCACACCGGGGCCACGAGAGACCATCAAGTGGGTAACAGTCAGGAGCGGGAAGGGGGAGAGTCAGGTACTAGAGAATACCCCTGTGGCTGTACCCCTGAACTAAGTACTCCTGTTTGAGTACTGTTGGGGGGGGGACAGCCTACCTGAGGGAAGCAACAGTAGCTGTGCCTCTGGCACAGAGTCTGGCCCTGTGGCTCAGAAGGGTGGGGAAAGGAAGAGGAAGGCAGTAGTGATAGAGGACTCCATAGTTAGGGGGTCAGATTGGCAATTCTGTGGACGCAGGAAAGAAACACGGATGGTAGTTTGCCTCCCAGGTGCCGGGGTCTCGGATTTTTCAGATCGTGTCCACAACATACTGCAATGGGAGGGAGAGCAGTCAGAGATCGTGGTACATATTGGTATCAATGACAAGAGTAGGAAAAGGGAAGAGGTCCTGAAAGCAGACTACAGGGAATTAGGAAGGAAGTTGAGAAGCAGGACTGCCAAGGTAGTAATCTCAGGATTACTGCCAGTGCCACGTGACAGTGAGTATAGGAATAGAGTGAGATGGAGGACAAATACGTGGCTCAGGGATTGGAGCAGGGGGCAGGGATTCAGATTCCTTGATCATTGGGATCTCTTTTGGGGCAGGTGTGACCTGTACAAAAAGGACGGGTTGCACTTGAATCCCACGGGGAACAATATACTGGCGGGGAGGTTTGCTAAGGCTAAAGGAGAGAGTGTAAACTAGAATTGTTGGGGGGGGTGGCAACTGAGCTGATGAGACGGAGAAAGAGGTGGTTGGCTCACAGCTAGAGAAAGCTTGGAGACAGTGTGTGAGGGAGGATAGGCAGGTGATACAGAAGGGACATGCTCGGACCGATGGTTTGAGATGTGTCTATTTTAATGCAAGGAGCACTGTGAACAAAGCAGATGAGAGAGCGTGGATCAGTACTTGGAGATATGATGTGATGGCCATTACAGAGACTTGGATGGCTCAGGGACAGGATTGGTTACTTCAAGTACTGGGTTTTAGATGTTTCAGAAAGGACAGGGAGGGAGGGAAAAGAGGTGGGGGCATGGCACAGTAGATCAGTGAGAGTGTCACGGCTGCAGAAAAGGTGGATGTCATGGAGGCATAGTCTACAGAGTCCCTGTGGATGGAGGTTAGGAACAGGAAGGGGTCAATAACTCTACTGGGTGTTTTTATAGGCCACCCAATAGTAACAGGGATATCAAGGAGCAGATAGGGAAACAGATCCTGGAAATGTGTAATAATAACAGAGTTGTCATAATGGGAGATTTTAATTTCCCAAATATCGATTGGCATCTCCCTAGAGCGAGGGGTTTAGATGGGGTGGAGTTTAAGTGTGTTCAGGAATGTTTCTTGACACAATATGTAGATAAGCCTACAAGAGGAGAGACTTGATTTGGTATTTTGAAATGAACCTGGTCAAGTGTCAGATCTCTCAGTGGGAGAGCATTTTGGAGATAGTGATCATAATTCTATCTCCTTTACAATAGCTTTGAAGAGAGATAGGAACAGACAAGTTAGAAAAGAGTTTAATTGGAGTAAGGGGAATTATGAGGCTGTCAGGCAGAAAATTGGAAGCTTAAATTGGGAACAGATGTTTTCAGGGAAAAGTACGGAAAAAATGTAGAAAATGTTCTGGAGATATTTGTGTGGAGTTCTGCATTGGTTCGTTCCAATGAGTCAGGGAAGTTATGGTAAGGTACAGGAACAATGGTGTACAAAGGCTGTATATAAATCCAGTCAAGAAGAAAAGAAAAGCTTACAAAACGTTCAGAGAGCTAAGTAATGTTAGAGGTCTAGAAGATTATAAGGCTAACAGAAAGGAGCTTAAGAAGGAAATTAGGAGAGCCAGAAGGGGCCATGAGAAGGCTTTGGTGGGCAGGATTAAGGAAAACCCCAAGGCATTCTGCAAGTATGTAAAGAGCAAGAGGATAGGATGTGAAAGAATAGGACCTATCAAGTGTGACAGTGGGAAAGTGTGTATGGAACTGGCGGAAATAGCAGAGGTACTTAATGAATACCTTACTTCAATATTCACTATGGAAAAGGACCTTGGTGATTGTAGTGATGACTTGCAGCAGACTGAAAAGCTTGAGCATGTAGCTGTTAAGAAAGAGGATGTGCTGTTGCTTTTCGACAGCATCAAGTTGGATAAGTCACCAGGACCAGATGAGATGTACATCAGGCTACTGTGGGAAGTGAAGGGGGAGATTGCTAAGCCACTGGCGATGATCAAGGGGGAGGGAGAGGTAACCGAGGATTGGAGGGTTGCAGATGTTGTTCCTTTATTCAAGAAAGGGAGTAGGGATAGCCCAGGAAATTACAGACCAGTCAGTCTTACTTCAGTGGTTGGTAAGTTGATGGAGAAGATCCTGAGAGGCAGGATTTATCAACATTTGGAGAGGTATAATATGATTAGGAGTAGTCAGCATGGCTTTGTCAAGGGCAGGTCGTGCCTTATGAGCTTGAATGAACTGAGGACGCGATTAAACACATTGATGAAGGAAGAGCAGTAGATGTAGTGTATATGGATTTCAGCAAGGCACTCGATAAGGTACCCCATGCAAGGCTTATTGAGAAAGTAAGGAGGCATGGGATCCAAGTGGACATTGCTTTGTGGATCCAGAACTGGCTTGCCCACAGAAGGCAAAGAGTGGTTGCAGACAGGGTCATATTCTGCATGGGGGTCAGTCACCAGTGGAGTACATCAGGGATCTGTTCTGTGACCCTTACTCTTTGTGATTTTTATAAATGACCTGGATGAGGAAGTGGAGGAATGGGTTAGTAAGTTTGCTGGTGACACAAAGGTTGGAGGTGCTGTGGATAGTGTGGAGGACTGTCAGAGGTTATGGCGAGACATTGATAGAATGCAAAACTGGGCTGAGAAGTGGCAGATGGAGTTCAACCCAGATAAGTGTGAAGTGGTACATTTTGGTAGTTCAAATATGATGGCAGAATATAGTATTAATGGTAAGACTCTTGGCAGTGTGAAGGATCAGAGGGATCTTGGGGTTCGAGTCCATAGGACACTCAAAGCACCTTCACAGGTTGACTCTGTGGCTAAGAAGGCATACAGTGTATTGGCCTTCATTAATCGTGGAATTGAATTTAGAAGCCAAGAGGTAATATTGCAGCTATATAGGACCCTGGTCAGACCCCACTTGGAGTACTATGCTCAGTTCTGGTCGCCTCACTACAGGAAGGATGTGGAAACCATAGAAAGGGTGCAGAGGAGATTTACAAGGATGTTGCCTGGATTGGGGAGCATGCCTTATGAGAATAGGTTGAGAGATCTTGGCCTTTTTTCCTTGGAGCGACGGAGGATGAGAGGTGACCTGATAGAGGTGTATAAGATGATGAGAGGCATTGATCATGTGGATAGTCAGAGGCTTTCTCCCCAGGGCTGTTGCCACAAGAAGGCACAGATTTAAGGTGCTTGGAAGGAGGTACAGAGGAGATGTTAGGGGTAAGTTGTTTACGCAGAGAGTAATGAGTGTGTGGAATGGGCTGCTGGCAACGGTGGTGGAGACGGATATGATAGGGTCTCTTAAGAGACTTTTGGATAGGTACATGGAGCTTAGTAAAATAGACAGCTATGGGTAAGCCTAGTAATTTCTAAGGTACGGACATGTTCAGCACAAATTTGTGGCCTGAAGGGCCTGTATTGTGGTGTAGGGTTTCTATGTTTCTATAAATCAGCATATAGGAGGGAGATTGAAAATCCAGTTGAGAGGTGCCACAGCAAAAACCTATTACTCCACGTCAGCAAGACCAAGAAGCTGATTATTGACTTCAAGAGGAGGAAACCAGAAATCCATGTGCCAGTCCTCAATGAGAAATCAGAGGTAGAGAGGGTTCAGCAACTTTAAATTCCTCAGAGTTATAATTTCAGAGGTCCTATCCTGGGCCCTGCGCTTAAGTGCAATTATGATGAAAGCTCAGCAGTGTCTCTCCTTCCCTCGGAGTTTGCGAAGGTTCAGCATGACATCTAAAACGTTGCAAACTTCTATAATTGTGTAGTGGAGAGTATATTGACTGGCTGCATCACAGCCTGGTATGGAATCACCAACGGCCTTGAATGGAAAATCCTCAAATAGTAGCAGGTATGGCCCAGAATATCATGGCTACAGGCCTCCCCACTATTGAGCTCATCTACACAGAAGCAGCATCCATCATCAGGGACCCTCACTGCCAAGGTCATGCTCTCTTCTTGCTGCTGCTGTCAGAAAGAAGGTGCAGGAGCCATGGGACTTTCACCACCAAGCTCAACAACAGTTATTACCCCTCAACCATTGAGTCATTGGGGATAATTTCACTCAATTTCACTTGCCTCATCGCTGAACTGTTCCCACAACCAATGGACTTACTTTTAAGAAATCTTCATCTCATATTCTTGATAGTTATTGTTGGTTTGTTTATTTATTATTTATTTTTCTTTTGTCTTCTTGTCTTTTGCCCGCTAGTTATCCCCGGTGTGTGCAGTCTTTCATTGATTCTATCATGGTTATTGGATATACTGAGTATGCCTACAAGAAAATGAATCTCAGGATTGTATATGGTGAAATATATGTACTTTGATAATAAACTTACTTTAAACTTTGAACCTGTGTTCCTGGAGCTGTGAGGGGCAAGCTCTACTATCGATGCCACTATACCACTTAGAAGTATAGCTAATGGATAGGTCTGGCATGCAGCAATCATTTAAATCCGCACACTGCATAAAATTTCTGTGCTGCCTGGAACAAATTGCAAAGCATAATTTCCATGGGCCTTTTGGGTGAATTTTTAAATTTAAATTTCTTAGACTTTGTCTTCAAATGCCATGGCTCAGGGTGCTTGTTAGAGACACTCAGAGGTGGTCTGGTGCACAGTTGTGAATACTTATCATTAATACTTGGTTGGGACTGCTATTCTGAAGGACATTATTCTGGTTCTCCCTGTGGGGACATGATCCAGTTTTGGAGCATTCAAAAATCAATTAGTTGCTTGATTGCCCCAAGGAAACGCTGTAGATTGACAACTGTGCATCTTCAGCTCTTGGCATGAGTCCAGCATATTCAGGCCAATATAAAAATAGCTACTTCTCTTTATCTTCTCTTTTGTCAATTTGTTTCCATCATTGCAAGGTTCAGCATTCTTTTATTGGTGAGGTCATGATTTGTTTGACATGGATGATATCAGCCTCATCATCCCAAAAGACAGGAAGGCACAGTTTTGTGTTTGAAAAGAACAAGTTTATGTAAAAAAGTAAAGTGGATATATTTTCATAATGATTCTCATATACATCACGTTCCCAGGAGAGATGCTTCAGTCAAGATCATGGCCTCATTCAGAACTAGGATGGATATTCTCAAAGGTTGAGTTAATTAATTTGATGAGCCTTCTGCTTTTGAAGATGGCAGCTGTTGTATTTCTTTGCTGAATTTGAATTATTCGAGAGTTATGTCAGGAAAAATGTTTTCCTTTTGTACTGTTAAAAAATTCAGTGCCTCTATTTTTCTCCCAGTTGTGTTGTGCTATATATAGCATTCACAAGCATGATGTCAATTTTCACCCCTCAGAGGAAGGTGTCAGGCTTGAGCCAGTTTCAGGAAACATGCTCATGCGGGAGTGGATCTCAGTGAAATTCTAATGGGCATAATGAGCTTATAGAGAATAACAGAGGATCTGCTGAAAGGTGCAGATTGAGAGGTCACATACAGAAGATTCGGCCTCATTGAGGTGAAATCTAAGAGCTTCTCTAAGTATCTGTAGCAATGAATGTGGAGTGTGAAGGGAACAGCGGTTGTAAGCATTGCTTATTTGAGAAGTCAAGAAGGTTACACAGACACCTTCATTCCAGAAAATACTTAATTTTTAAAGACTTATGTTCATGTTATCCATTTCAAGATCAGATTTCAAAATAGGCCACCCCACTATTGAACACATCTACACAGAAGCACCATCCATCATCAGGGGCTGTCACCGCCCGGGTCAATAGAAAAAACTCAAAATAAAAAAAATAAATTGAGTTCTTATTGAAATTATTGTTAATAGATTGTTGTCTTTATAACATAATATCTGGATGTTTTGTGGATACTGAGTTCTCCAACCTGGCTTCATAACCACACAAATCTGTCCTGGCTTCATAATTACACAACTCCATCCAGGCTTCCTAACTACAATACTCTGTCCAGGCAACATTGTGTGAAACAACAACTAACCTGCTGGAAGAACTCACTGGGTTGAGCGGCATTGGTGGGAGGGTAAGAATTGTCAATGGGCCAGGTTGGAACCCTGCATTTGGACTGAGGGAGGAGAGCAAAGATGGGCAGTATAATGTGGGGAAGGGAAGAGGTGAGACAAGAACTTGACGTGACTGGTGAAAGCTAATGGGAAAACTGAGCCAGGTAGGGAGGGAGAGAGGTGGAGTTATGATATAAAGGCATGTGGATGATATTCTGAAGGCAAACAAAGAGGGAAATATATATGGAAAGATATATGAAGCAAAGTGGAGGGAAGGGAGTGCGAAGATTGGAAACAGTTGCTGAGGGATATCAATAACAGCACCAAGGGCTACCATTGCTGGACTCGAATAAATAAAAGCGGTGAGAATGGGAGCCAAGGGCGGTGGGGTGATTATAGAACTCTTCAGAGTGATCCTCTCTCATTGCTCTACCTCTGTGGTTTTACTTCTCTTTGACCACCTTCTTCCCAAGATTTGCTGCTCTAGCTATAGTATGTATCCTTACGTGAATTGCCATTCACCTCTCCTCTAATGGCTTTCACATTCTTTACTTATACTCTCCTTCCTCCCCCTGCCTTTCCATATATATTTTTCTTCACTCTCTCTCTGTCTCCATCTATCTTCCATTTTCTTCCAACTCCACCCCTGCTTCCCTCCCCTACCTGCCTGCCAATTTATACTCTCCTCGGTCCACCAATCACATTGGGCTGCTCCCTCACTAATCTCTTTATACTGGCCATTTAGCTTCTGTATTCTCCACCTTTATGGGGGTTTTATCCTGAGATATCAACAATCTCTTTCTGTTCACAGGTGCTACTCAACCAGCTGGTTTGTTCCTCCGGGTTCTGGGATCTTCAATCTCCGTTGTCAGTATCCTGGTGATTTTCATCGGCACACTTTTCACTCCAATCACATTCCTCCTGTAGTGTGGTAACCAGAGTTCTGAAAAATTGTGCCATGTCCTCTCTAAATTTATAGACTAAGTCTCAACTAAAGAGCACTAATGTTTTGTTTGCCTTCTGTGCTGTCACTATTATGGATATGTGGACCTGTACAACAAAGTTACATGATCTACTCCTACGATCAATACTGGCACACCTCAGGGGTGTGTGCCTAGCCCTCTGCTCTACTCTCCCTATACCCTAGGCATAGCTCAAATACCATGAATCAATTTGCTGATGATACGACCATCTCAGATCTCAGTAGGATCTCAGACGGAGACAAAAGGGCGTACAGGAGTGAGATATGCCAACTAGTGGAATGGTGTCGCAGCAAAAACCTTGCACTCAACATCAATAAGACCAAAGAGCTGATTGTGAACTTCAGGAAGAGTAAGATGAAGGACACATTCCAAACCTCATAGAGGGATCAGATGTGGAGAGAGTGAGCAGTTTCAAGTTCCTGGGTGTCAAGATCTCTGAGGACCTAACCTGGTCCCAACATATCGATGCAGTTATAAAGAAGGCAAGACTGCAACTATACTTCATTAGGAGTTTGAAGAGATTTGGTATGTCAACAAATACACTCAAAAGCTTCTATAGTTGTACAGTGGGAGCATTCTGACATCACTGTCTGGTGTGGTGGTAGAGAGGTGGGAGCTACTGCAAAGGGTGGTAAACTTAGTCGGCTCCATCTTGGGCACTAACCTACAAAGTACCAGGATATCTTCAAGGAGCGATGTCTCAGAAAGGCAGTGTCCATTATTAAGGACCTTCAGCACCCAGGACATGCCCTTTTCTCACTGTTACCATCAGGTAGGAGGTACAGAAGCCTAAAGACACACATTTAGCAATTCAGGAACAGCTTCTTCCCGTCTGCCATCCAATTCCTAAATGGACATTGAACCCCACCTCACTTTTTTAATATATTTTTTTCTGTTTTTGCATGATTTTTAATCAATTCAATACACATATACTGCAATTTATTTATGTCTTCTTCTTCTTCTTTTCCATGTATTGCTTTGAACTACTGCTGCTAAGTTTACAAATTTCACGACACGTGCCAGTGATAATAAATTTGATTCTAATTCTATTTAGAACTCCCAAAATATTATGCACTTCTTGGCATTAAATTCTATTTCCATTGTTCTGCCCAACTTATAACTGGTTAATATCATTATGTAACTTGAGGCTCTCCAAACTGTCAACAGAATCACCAGTTTTTGTGTCATCTTCAAACCTACTCATCATTTCTCCTTCGTTCATATCCACATTACTAACATACATGATGGTCAGTGAGGATCTCAGCACTGATCTCTATGAGATATCACTGGCTTTCAGTCACGATTATGAAAGCAACCCTCTATAATCACCCTCTGTATTCTATAGCTGAACCTACTGTGGAACCAGTTTTCTGATTTGTATCGCATGTCCTCCAATTTTTTTGGACCAGCCTTTCAAGTGGGAACTTGTCAAAGCCCATATTATATTGAACTTCACATGTCAACAATTAGTGACAATGTCTAATTTCTTGGCTTCTTCCTTGGTTTTTTGAATATTAGTGATGTTTAGAAATTTTATTTTTAATCTATTTTCCAATCTATTTTCCAGCAATGATCCTAGAAATAGCACTAAGTGAATATCACTAACCATGTTCCACAGTGAACGGCTACCCTTTTCTCCCAATCTCTACTTTCCATCATCTGGCAAGATGGCACTGCACCATTACAAAACTAATGGATACGCTTCTACTTCTTCTGAAAAGGGATGGATTGCAGCCTGTAATTTCCCTTTTAAGAATGTATTTTTGGGCTGACTGAATAATCTGGAGCTTCTGCGGTCCCTTGGGGGATTTGGTGTGGAGTGCAGCTATGGCCATCGCTAGGGGTATATACTACATCGATGCCTATTGGCAGAATATGAACCTATGTTTGGCTTCATTACTTCACGCCAGTTAAAGCATCGAGTAAGATTAAAATCAACGAGGGTGAGAATGGAAAACGAATGGATGTTCAGTGTGTTTGACCAGTATCTCTTTTGCTGCTGCCAGTGGGAGGTGCAGGAATCTTGGGTCACATGCTGCAGGTTCGATCGCCTCGGCGGCTCCTGACTCTCAGCTGTGGTTTGATGTTTAATGGCCTCAGCTCTGAGCCCACTTTACTATTTGTACAGTTTGATTGAGGCACTTACCATAGAACTGGATCTGTGGGTTTGGTCTGCAGCCAGCGACACAGTGCTGAACCAATTTTAATCCACTCAGCTGCTCATGGTTGTAGACTCACTTTTCTGTAGTTTAACATTTAATATTTTGTGTGTGATTTGTTCATATTTTGCTATTTTGCATGTCTGATGGTCTTGTTACGTGAGGGTTTTCAAGAAGACGAATATATATTTTGATAATAAACAAATTTTTAACTTTGAACACATTCAGTAATCCTCTCAGCTACTTATCCCCAGTTCTATATTTCCCTGACCCTATCTTTTACTCTATTATGGGGCACTTTACCAAAGGACTTTCAAGAATCAAAGTAAATTGTATCTACTGCATTACCATTGTGTTCCTCCTCTTCAAAAATAGTCTGTTGTTTAAGCAAAACTTCCCCTTTTGAAATCTTTACTAACTAGTCATAAGTACACCATTTGTCTAGCCTGCTGTTTTTTTCTTTAGTCGGGACTCCATAGTATTTCATCACCAATAAAATAATATTGATTGGTCTGCATCCATGGATGTATTCTATTCCCTGTTTAAATATGTTAATATATTTAAGTATGCACTTGTGCAGAGATGCTAGTCTACAAAGTTTCCCACTTTTTTTCCCACTTTAATTTTCTTTTCAAAGACAGCAGCATAAAATCTGAAAAATTGAAGAACTCAATAACTTTATTCCCCTAAGGATTAGTTTTGTCAATGTGCAAGGCTTAAATATTTTCATGGTGTTTTGTTGGTCGGGACTAGAACGCAGTGTTTATGTTGGCTAGACCTTGTACTTCTGCAAGTCAACTGCCTCAAGTGCAAGGTTTTTGGCATTCAAGAAACCTTTTGCTTTTGTTAATTCCTGACCTGGATCTGGGATTTCACTTCCTCAGAAGAAAAAATCATGTTTGACTAATTGGCTGCATTTGAAACCTCCCAGCTGAATGATAGATGTCATTGTTTTGACACAGTGTCTGCTGTCACCCAGTTTTGATTTGTCTCTTTCACCCTAATTGTTTCTGTGCTAATTTAATTTCAATCTAGCCTTTCATTTGTTCATTGATTTGAGGCTTTGGGGAACCAGCTCCAAAAAGTACCTCTTAATTAAACCACTTGTCCCTGGAAGCAGCTCCCTCAGTCTCTCCTACTGACCTTCCCCAATTATGATTCTGACCCTGACTTCCAGCAATTGATCACGACCCTGACCTCGTCCACCTAATACCCAGCCTGAAGATCTTGAATTACCTCCCCAGTACTGTGACTGATGCACTGCCCATCTGTTATCATCAAAATCCTGTTTGCCATTGCCCACACTCCAACAAACTGGACCAACTGTCAACATGTTGAATTGTGTTAGGACCTGAGCCTTAACTCAGAAGAATATTGCAGCAGAGGGTCTCACAAAACAATATTGATTGCTTCACCATACAAAGCACAGAATTTCTGAGCCTTTAAATCAGCTTCTACACTTACATTCCAGATAACAATCACCTACTAAACAAAAGATGTTTCTCCTCAAATCATCTCTGTATTTTTGCCAATAACATTACACCTGTGGACATACCTCCTTAATAAAACCCTTCATAATTTTGAACATCCCTTGCAAGCTTACCTTCAATATTTCCTGCTTTTGAAAGACTACCCCAGCTTCTTTCCTTTTCCCTTAATATTCACATGTTTTTTAAATGGTTCAAATCAATCACTTGTGCCCCCTCACCAGGGCTGCTTGATACCCTTCTTTGTGGTGCTGTAAACTGGACACAATTTTCAAGCAGCAGCCTGAAGAGTAATACAGCTGTTTATCATAATTCTCATTCATAGCTAGTATCTGCCTCTGTTTATGAAGGCAAGGACCCAAATTTCATTTACATAAAACATTCAATTAACATATCAATTGACACATTCTCAGAGCAATGTTTTTCACTTGGGATCTGGTTGGAGTATAGAACTTCCTACTGTATGAACATTGAGAATAACTGCATGTATTAGTACTGGACCATCGCATATTGTATAGAAGCAGAATTGGGCCATTCTGCCCATCGAGTGTGTTCTACTATTCAATCAAGGCTGATTTATTATCCCTCTTAATGCCATTCTTCTGCCTTCCCCCTGTAACTTTTGATGCCATTACTAATCAAGAACTTATCATCCTCCAATTTAAATATACCCAATGACTTGATCCCCATAGTTGTCAAGGGCAAAGAATTCCACAGATTCACCACCATCTGTCTAAAGAAATTCCTCATCGCTGTACTAAACAGATGTCTATGTATTCTGAAGCTGTGGCCTCTGGTCATAGACTTCCCTTACTGGAAAAATAACCCCCACATTCACTCTATCTAGGCCTTTCAATATTTGATAGGTTTCAATGAGACGACCCCCCCCCCCCCCGCCACCAACCAATTCTAAATTCCAGTGAGTACGGGCCCAGAACTGCCAAGCACTCTTTACATATGTTAACATTTACATTCCAGGGATCATTCTAATAAACCTCCTCTGGACCTTCTCCAATGCCAGCACATACTTTCTTGGATATGTGGCCTAACACTGTTCTCAATACTCCATATGTGATCTGACCAATCCCTTATGCACCCTCAGTATTACATCCTTGCTTTTATATTCAGGTCCTTTTGAAATGAATGCTAACATTGCATTTGCCTATCTTTCTACCGACACAATCTGCAACTTGAGTCAGCTCCTTACCTCTGCCACCTGCCACCTCTTGACTTTTTACCTCATCCCCTTCTCCCACCCATTCTGCTTCCCCTCACCTGCTTTCATCTTTCACCTGCCAACTTGTACTGCTCTTCCTTATTCTGGCTTTTGTCCCCTTCTTTTGCTGTTGTGATGAACATTCTTAGTCCGAAACACTGACTGTTTACTTTCTTCCTGGCTTGCTGAGTTCCACCAGCATTGTATGTGTGTTGCTCAGTATTTTCAGCATCTGCCGAAAGCTCTTTTGTCTAAGACTCCCAAGTCCCCTTGCATCTCTGATTCCTGAATTCACTCCCCATTTAGAAAATAGTCTATGCCTTTATTCCTTCCACAGAAGTGCACAACCGTACACTTCGCTCTACAGTATTCTATCTGCTAATTCTTTGCTCCTTCTAATTTGTTCTGCAGACTCCCTGCTTCCTTAACACTACCTGCCCCTCTGCTTACCTTTGTATTATATGCAAATTGGCCACAAAGCCATAATTTCTGTCATCCAGATCATTAAGCATTAGGTGAGGCATTATGCGTAGAGGCCAAGTGGCACTAACTTGCATTTGTTTTGAATGTTGTGTTTCTTAACTTTAATCCTCTTCAATTGTTCTTTCTTCTGGATTTGAGAATTCTATGAGCAATTTAGTGATTAAACGAAGCAATGGAGCTATCAGGCTGTTTCTTGTATTGGCAACATCTTGTAAAGGTATTGTATAGGGCAATATATATAATTCTATTTTTCTGTCACACATTCTTTTTCAGGAAGGCAGAAGGGTTTCATCCATTAATTAGAAATTAACACCAGTGTTGCTTGAGGTTCATGCTACCGGAAGATTCGCTTCTGATGGGTAGGTCATCATGAATATAAAAATGAGTTCTGCATGGTACTACTTGCAAGTTTCAAGTTAAGCTACTGGATCCGGAGGCTGTGTCATGTGGATATAGCGTATTATTTGTTGAAATGCTCGCCCCTAACAAGCCAACTGCTTATGCCTAACTGTAATCTCTGTAAATAGGGTGATAGTAAGCCTTATACTACGTATGATTTCCTATTTATTCCAAAATCCATTTTCTTCAAAAATAGCTACTATGCTTCCAAGCATCCTCTGTCCTACAGGCTGTAGCTATAGGATCCTGATTATGGTCAGCAAATAGATTCAAGATGCAAGGCTGTTTAATGTCATTTCCTGTACACAAATGTAAAGGAGAAAGAAAGAATTGTTACTCCGGACCTGATGCAGCACTCAAAAAAAACCAACAGAAGATATAGAACACAATAATAATAAAAATACAGTAAGTATAAATACATAAGATTGCTTATATACATAAATTGATTGTCAATAAAGTGACGCTAGGCGGTATATAGGGCTACTGACGGGAAATAATAAAGTAATGGTGTACTGAGTGGGTGAAGGTGTTGATCAGCCATACTCCCTGGGGAAAGTAACTGTTTTTGAGACTGGTGGTCCTTCTTCTCCCTGATGGGAGTGAGACAAATAGTTCATGAAGAGGGTGAGTGGGATCTTTCATGATGGTACCGGCCATTTTCCAGCACCTTTCTGTATATGCTGGGTAGGCTGGTACCGGTGATACATTGAACACCCATTGTGCCTTCCTGTCTGGCACAGTAGAGTTTCCAAACGGAGCAGTGATGCAGCTTCTCAGGATACTCTCTACTGTACATCGGTAGAATGATGTGAATATGGATGTGCAAAGTCCGGCTCTCTTCATCCTCTTCAGAAAAAAGTGGAGGCATTGAACATCATCAGTTCCTCTGAGCCAACTTCTTGACACTTGTCTACATCTTTTATACCTCTCAAAACTGCATTCATTCTTTATTAACCCTACACCTTTTGATCACTGCATATCCAATTTCCTTGATTTTGAACTAAAATATAAAATGCTGGGAATACCCTTCAGGTCAATTCACAGCTGTTGGAAGAGAGGGAGGGTTGATGTTTCAGGTCAGACATTGATGAAGGACATTTCACTGAGTGCTTGGAATATATTCTGCTTTCATTTTGTAATACACAGCTCTGGTCACCTGGGTCAAGGAAGGATGCCATTAAGCTGGAGAGCATGCAGGAAAGATTCACAAGAAGGTTACCAGGACTGGGAGACGTGTGGTATAAGGAGAGATTAGATAGGTTGGCATTTTTCTTGGAGTGAAGGAGGCTGAAAGAGTCATCTTATTGAAGTTTTTTAAAAAATCTTACCGTGGCATAGAGTAAGTGAATGGTCATTGTCTTTTTTCCCCAGGATAGGTGAGTCTAAAACTAGAAGGCAGGGGTTGGTGGGTAGAGTGGAAAGATTTAAAAAGGATTGGAGAGGCAACTTTTTGACACAGTTTGGTGGGAATGAGATGCCAGAGATTGTAGGAGAGGTGGGAACAATTACAATTTTTAAAATGTAGATAGTAAAGGTTTACTAATTTTGGGAAATAGGACTAGCTCAGGTGGATAATTTGCTCAGCATGGATGAGCTGGGCTGAAGGGTATGTTGTTGTTATCTATAACTCCATTATTCTGTTTCCAGTATCTACAATTTTTTAAAAATTTCTTCAATAGTTTTAAAGTTCTTCATTACAGTAAGCCCCTTAATTCCCATAGCACTGACTCTGTCTTGGTCAAAGATTTGACAGAGCACATGAAATGACACCATGTCCACACTAACCACACAACTGCCTATTCACAACTGTCTCTGGTACTTGGACCATTGCCTTCTATGCTTTTGTGATTCAAGTTGCTAACCTAACTGTTTTAAATGTTTTGAGTCTTTGTTTCTACCATCTGCTCAACAGTGCATTCCAGATTCCAGGTACACTCTAGACAAACAAGAGAACATCTGCAGATGCTGGAAATCCAAGCAACACATACAAAATGTTCTAGGAGCTCACCAGTCCTGATGAAGGGTCTTGGCCTAAAATGTCGATTCTTTACTCTTTTCCATAGTTGCTGCCTGGCCTGCTGAGTTCATCCAGAGTTGCCCTCCAGATAAAGCAGTTTTTCCTCAAGTTCCCTCTAAACCTGTTCACTCTTATCCTAAACTTATCCCCTTTAGCTTTCAATGCCACTGATACGGGGAAAGGCTCCTTATCTATGCCCCTCAGCATTTTGCATACCTTTGGCAGTTCACCTGAAGCTCCTCTACTCCAAGGAAAGTAAACCCAGTTTATCTGGGCTGTTCAGGCAAATTTCCACTGCACCCTTTCCAGTACATCCACATCCTTTGTTTTGTGTGGGAACCACAACTGTGCATACTCTAGATGCAACACATCCAATGTTTTATAATGTTGTACTCAGGCCTTTCTGTTATGTTTTATGTCCCAGCTAAGGAAGGCTGGTATCCAATGTCTTCTCTTCACCACCTTACCCACATGCTGTCTCCTTGGACTCATACACTGAGATCCCTCTGTTCCTAAAATATTTCCCAGGGCCTACTATTCATACTGTATGTCCTGCCCTTACTAGTCCTACTAAAGTGTGTCACCTCACACTTATCAGAGTTGAATTTTATCTGCCTTTACTTTGCCCTTCTTATCAAGTGATCAATGTCATCCTCTGGCCAAAGACTAACCTCATTATCAACAACACAAACAATTTCTTTGCTATCTGCAAACTTACAAACCATGTAGGCCCCCATTAGTCTCGATAGACCATGGATTTGCACCTTGGGAAGTTTCCAGGGCGCAAGCCTGGGCAGGGTTGTATGGAAGACCGGCAGTTGCCCATGCTGCAAGTCTCCCTTCTCCACGCCACTCCACGCCAAGGGAAGGGCATTAGGACCCATACAACTTGGCACCAGTGTCATCGCAGTGCAATGTGTGGTTAAGTGCCTTGCTCAAGGATACACACACAGCCTCAGCCAAGACTCAGACTAGCGACCTTCAGATCACTAGACAAACGCCTTAACCACTTGGCCACGTGGCAACACAAACCATATACACTATATTCATAGCTAGGATGTATTTAACATGTAATGCAGGAACTAGCACTGATCATGTGTAACACCACTGGTCACAGGCTTTCAATAACAAAAACTACACAACACCATCACACTCCAAATATCAAGCCCATTTTGGATCCCATTTGCTAACTTGCATTGGATCCCATGGGATCTAACCAACCTTGTCAAACCCATACTAAAGTGCAGGTAGACTACATAAGCCACACTTCACTCATTATGTCGTTCTTTTTCAGTAAAATTGATCAGATACAAACAAAGTAATGTTGACTACTTTTGATTAGTTTTTGCCTTCTTGAGTGTAGGTTAATCTTGTCTCTCAGAAATCTTCCCAATAACTTCCCAACTGCTGATGTTAATCTCATTGGGCTGCTATTACCTTGTTTACCCCTGATCTACTCCTTGAATAAAGGACCCCTACCAGCTCTTCTCCGGTCATCTGGTGCCTCACCTGCATCGAAGAGAGATTAAAAAAATCTCTGACAGGATCCCAACAATTTCCTCTCTTGCTTCTGATAGTAGCTCGAGATAAGTCATCAGGCTCTGGGATTAAGCCAAGATCAAGACATCTATTACATTATCCTGTTTAATGATAACATATCCATCTCCAGTTCTTCTCCTTAGTGAGTACAGATAAGAGCTATTAATTTTAAACTTTGGTATTTTCTTTAACCTTGATCACTAATGATGGTTAAAGAGTTTCCTCTTTACCCTCTAACTTCCTTTGACCACACGCGCTGTGATCGCACATGCCATTTTTGTTCCTAGGTTCTGCCCATATCGGCTCGTTTTGAGAGCTTTCAAGAAACTGAAGATTCTGGAATCCCACCTTTTCAATTCACCATCCCACTCCGTGATGTGGTCTCCTGAGCTATTAAAATGAGGTCCATTGTAAGCTCAAGGAATGATCTTTCATTTCTCTTCTGGACATGTTGCAGCCTGATGACTGAACTTCAAGATCTCTGTTTTCCATCTATATTTGAATACATAACTGTATCTCTACTCTATGGCTCGCTTGCTTGTTAAATTAGTTTCAATTCTCCCTGACAGTATAAGGTCTCCACAAAGATGTTTGACCTGTTCCATTTCCGGTGCCATTTTTTCTTACAGGTCCCAGCTTCTCTAGAAGTAGTTCCAGCATTCCAGAAACTTAAAGCCATCCATCCTACACCATTCCATTAGCCCCACATTTATCTGCCTGGACTCCTGTTCTTATGGTCACCGACATACTTCAAAGTATATCAGCAGTAGGGAAGTTACTTCAAAGGTCCTGCTCTTTAATTACTGAACCAGCTCCGTCAACCACATCCCTCCTTTTACCTACTTCTTTGCAGCAGGAATTTTAGCTGCTTACCTTCCCCCTTTAGAATGTGTCCTGTTTTTTTTTCATTACTGGACACAGAAGTTCATGTCTATTTTCCTCACTATCGCGTCAGCTATCACATTTGCCCTTGTACTCCTGGAACCGTCTATTCCCTTAAGCAGCAGAGTCACACGCTGTGCCATATTCTTGATAGTCGTGGATTCCTCAGAGATGCATTCAACCCTGCCCCCCCCCCACCCCGTTCCTATTTTCCAATACAGCAAAATGGACTGAGATATACTGTGAGCTTTTCCCTGATTGCTTGGTTCATGCCTATTCCTTCTCTAACAACTTTTGCTTAAGCTTTCAGGCGACCATCACTAAAGCATGCTCTTCACATGAGTTGCAGCTGAGCAGATGTGCTCCTGTATCTCGAGTCAGTATTGAAATTCTCAGCCTGGCCATCCTCATGGATGCAATCATGCAGACTGCCAGAAGCCTCTCAGAGTTGCCATCTGCTGCAAGCCGTGCAACGCATTGGACCAAAATGACACACTTTTAATTTGGAAAAGCCTCTGAAGATAAAGTGCAAGCATGTCTCACATTTCCAATTTGATTTGTACAAAAAATGAAAATGTTTATTAGCCACCTACATAATTAGCACAAATGATACGCTGTCTAACCAAAGAACAATGTTTGGGGAGAGGCCACAAACTCTCCTCACTAAAGCCCTATCCTTACTTTGAGGCCCCTATTCCCCATAAACTACTGGGCGTTAACCACTTCCCTTTATTTGCACTCTGACAACTCTAGTCCAATCAACTGAACATTATCAACCTCAATTGAAAATGTCACAATTACTTTTCCAAGGGAAAGTCACCTCTCAAAATATTTCCTTTAACTCCTCACCTGAAGCTGTAAGCTTTAGCTAAAAACCAGACTGCAGGTAGGAAATTGTAAAAGTTATTGACTTAGAAATGAAATAATATACACCCACCAAAGCCAACACTCTGAGCTGTGTTTTGATAAAACCATTGTGGTTCTATGCAACAATTCTAGTGTTATGTCACTCTACCTCTTTAACACTTCCTGGGCTTCCGACTTAAATGATTATTCCATCGCCAGCAACTTAAAACCAAACAACAATGAATGAAAAGGGGACGATTCAATTACTTAACCAGTTTATCTCAACCATCTCAATACTCTTCACATCCCACTTGAAATCCATGTAGTCTCCTGGAAGAGACAACAACCTAAATAAAAGTAAAGAGGGCACAAAAAATCAGAAATCTTCTCAATTAAGTAATCAATAGCAGTTGAAGACACAATTTTGGCCAGATACTTGCCATTTGAGAATGTATTTTCCCCAGTCAGAAACAACACAACATTCATTTGAAGGAGTTTGTCAAATTAGCCTTCTTTTCACAAGCTGAAAGTCCACTCATTCACTTTTTCGAACAGGAGAAACCCCAAACTCCTGATATATTACCTTGTTGTGGCCTTTTAAACTTGAAATTGTTTAATTTCTACTTAAGCTGCTTAACCTGCTTAATTAAAACAAACACTGCACGAACACAATTCATTCACTTTGTAGCAGTAAGAAGCCTGATATCAGAATCAATTCATTGCCAATATTACCGGAATTGATTGTGATTCGATGTCAAGCATAAAACACAGGGCAATACCATGACACAATAGCAACCAACAATTTAAAAAGCAATAGTGCAAGCAGCCATGAGAAATCATGAAATCAGAGACCGGGAAGCAGCTTCAGCGGCAGGTTGCTGTCAATGCAATGCTCCTCAGACAGGATGAAGAGATCATTACTCCCCAATGCCATTCGGCTCTACAATTCAACCACCGGGGCAAGACATGTTAAGTGCCGGGGTTAGGACTGAGCTTAAGTTACCACTCAATGCACTTTAGTAAACTATTTAAGAACTTTTTAAAAGCTATTTATTAATGCTTTTTGGGAGGGTGATTTTAGATGCATATCATATCTATACTGAGTTAAATACTGTATGTAATTAGTTTTTGCTATAATAAGTGTATGGGACACTGGAAAAATGTTGAATGTTGAATTTCCCCTTGGGGACGAATAAAGTATCTATCTATCTATCTAACAATTCACAGAACAGTTACATGCGCAAATGTCAAAAATCAAACGTAAATAATCGTTGACATATGTACAGATGAAATAATTATCAAGGAGAGCAGGAAAGACTGTTTGTTTAATAAATGTTGTACAGAGACAGTTAGGGTGTTATCCCCAAGTGAGTTTTGTTGAGAAGCTGGATAGCTACAGGAAAGAAGCTTTGGGGATGATGAGTAGTCAATAGACAATAGACAATAGGTGCAGAAGTAGACCATTCGGCCCTTAGAGCCTGCACCGCCATTTTGAGATCATGGCTGATCATCTACTATCAATACCCGGTTCCTGCCTTGTCCCCATATCCCTTGATTCCCCTATCCATAAGATACCTATCTAGCTCCTTCTTGAAAGCATCCAGAGAATTGGCCTCCACTACCTTCCGAGGCAGTGCATTCCAGACCCCCACAACTCTCTGGGAGAAGAGGTTTTTCCATAACTCTGTCCTAAATGACCTACCCCTTATTCTCAAACCATGCCCTCCGGTACTGGACTCTCCCAGCATCTGGAACATATTTCCTGCCTCTATCTTGTCCAATCCCTTAATAATCTTATATGTTTCAATCAGATTCCCTCTCAATCTCCTTAATTCCAGTGTGTACAAGCCCAGTCTCTCTAACCTCTCTGCGTAAGACAGTCCAGACATCCCAAGAATTAACCTCGTGAATCTACGCTGTACTTCCTCTACAGCCAGGATGTCCTTCCTTAACTCTGGAGACCAAAACTGTACACAATACTCCAGGTGTGGTCTCACCAGGGCTCTGTACAAATGCAAGAGGATTTCCTTGCTCTTGTACTCAATTCCCTTTGTAATAAAGGCCAACATTCCATTAGCCTTCTTCATTGCCTGCTGCACTTGCTCATTCACCTTCAGTGACTGATGAACAAGGACTCCTAGATGTCTTTGTATTTCCCCCTTACCTAACTCTACACCGTTCAGATAATAACCTGCCTTCCTGTTCTTACTCCCAAAGTGGATAACCTCACACTTATTCACATTAAACATCATCTGCCAAGTATCTGCCCACTCACCCAGCCTATCCAAGTCACCCTGAATTCTCCTAACATCCTCATCACATGTCACACTGCCACCCAGCTTAGTATCATCAGCAAATTTGCTGATGTTATTCTCAATGCCTTCATCTAAATCGTTGACATAAATTGTAAACAGCTGTGGTCCCAATACCGAGCCCTGTGGCACCACACTAGTCACCACCTGCCATTCCAAGAAACACCCATTCACCGCTACCCTTTGCTTTCTATCTGCCAACCAGTTTTCTATCCATATCAATGTCTTCTCCCCGATGCCCTGAGCTTTGATTTTACCCACCAATCTCCTATGTGGGACCTTATCAAATGCCTTCTGAAAATCAAGGTACACTACATCCACTGGATCTCCCCCGTCTAACTTCCTGGTTACATTCTCGAAAAACTCCAGCAGATTAGTCAAGCATGATTTACCCTTGGTAAATCCATGCTGGCTCAGCCCAATCCTATCACTGCTATCTAGATATGCCACTATTTCATCCTTTATAATGGACTCTAGCATCTTCCCCACCACCGATGTCAGGCTGACAGGTCGATAGTTTTCTGTATTCTCCCTCCCTCCTTTCTTAAAACATTAGCCATTCTCCAATCCTCAGGAAGTGATCCTGAATCTAAGGAACATTGGAAAATTATTACCAATGCATCCGCAATTTCCAGGGCCACCTCCTTTAGGACCCTAGGATGCAGACCATCTGGACCTGGGGATTTGTCAGCCTTCAGACCCATCAGTCTTCTCATCACCATTTCCTTCCTAATGTCAATCTGTTTCATTTCCTCTGTTACCCTATGTCCTTGGCCCATCCATACATCTGGGAGATTGTTTGTGTCTTCGTTAGTGAAAACAGATCTAAAGTACTCATTAAATTCTTCTGCCATTTCTCTGTTTCCCATAACAATTTCACCCAATTCATTCTTCAAGGGTCCAACATTGTTCTTAACTATCTTCTTTCTCTTCATATACCTAAAAAAGCTTTTGCTATCTTCCTTTATATTCCTGGCTAGCTTGCGTTCGTACCTCATTTTTTCTCCCCGAATTGCCTTTTTAGTTAAGTTCTGTTGTTCCTTAAAAACTTCCCCATCATCTGTCATCCCACTCACCTTAGTTCTGTTGTACTTACTTTTTTTTAATGCTAGGCAATCTCTGACTTCCTTTGTCAACTACTGTGGCCCCTTTCCCCCCTTTGAATCCTTCCTTCTCTGGGGGATGAACTGATTTTGCACCTTGTGCATTATTCCCAAGAATACCTGTCAATGCTGTTCCACTGTCTTTTCTGCTAGGCTATCCATCCAGTCAACTTTGGCAAGCTCCTCCCTCATGGCTCCATAGTTTCCCCTGTTCAACTGCAACACTGACACCTCTGAGCTGCCCTTATCCTTCTCAAATTGCAGATAAAAACTTATCATATTATGATCACTACCTCCTAATGGCTCCTTTACTGCAAGATCACTTATCAAATCCTGTTCATTACATAACACTAAATCCTGAATAGTCTTGTCCCTGGTCGGCTCTCGTACAAGCTGTTCCAAGAATGCATCCCGTAGACATTCTACAAACTCCCTATCCTGTGGTCCAGCAACAACCTGATTCTCGCAGTTCACCATATCTGCTCAGAATGCTCCAAGTGAGGCCTCACCAGTGCTTTATGAAGTTTCAACATTACATCCTTGCTTTTTCATTCTAATCCTCTTGAAATGAATGCTAACATTACATTTGCCTTCCTTACCACAGACTCAACCTGCAAAATGACCTTTAAGGAAACCTGCACAAGGACTTCCAAGTCCCTTTGCACCTCAATTTTGTGTATTTTCTCTCCATTTTGAATAGAGTTTTCTCTTTCATTTCTTCTACCAATATGCATGATCATACACTTCCAGATATTGTATTCCATCTGCCACTTCTTTGCCCATTCTCCAAATCTGTCTATATCTTTTGTAGCCTCTCTACTTTCTTAAAACTACCTGCCTCTCTACCTATCACATCATCTGCAATGTTCGCAACAAAGCCATCAATTCCAACAGCCAGGTCATTGAAATTTAACGCGAAAAGAATTGGTCCCAATGTAGACCCCTCTCGAGCACCACTAGTCACAGGCAACCAGTCAGAAAAGGCTCCTTTTATTACTCTTTACCTCCTGCAGTTAGCTACTGCAAGACTATCCATGCTTGAATCTTTCCTGTAATACAATAGGCTTCTAGTTTGTTAAGGATTCTCACATGTGGCATCTTTTGAAAGGCCTTCGGAAAATCCAAGTACACAACATCAACTGATTCTCCTTTGTCTATTCTGCTTGTTACTTATTCAACAAATTCCAACAGATTGATCAGGCATGAATTTCCATTGAGGAAATCATTCTGATTATGGTCTACTTTATCATGTGCTCCAAGTACCTTGAGACCTTTATAATTGACTCCAACATCTTTTAACCACTGAGGTCAGACTAACTGGCATATAGTTTCTTTTCTTCTGCCTCTCTCTCTCCTTGACGAGTGGGAGATAACCAGACTTTCAATTACTTCATCCAAATCGTTGACGTAAATTGTAAACAGCTGTGGTCCCAATACCGAGCCCTGTGGCACCCCACTAGTCACCACCTGCCATACCGAGAAACACTCTTGTGGTGTGGTGTAGGGTCTCCCTACTGGCATTTCGGTGAACAGATGACTGCTAACATGGGTAGAGTTAGCAGTGATATTTAAAGCTCTTTTCAGAGGTGGTCACAACTCTGTCAATGAAGACTGAGTGAAAATTTATCAGGAAGCTTAACACTGAGATGTTAAGTTTCCTAAACTGGTGTAGGAAGAACAGTCTCTGCTGGGCTTTTCTAGTGATGAGATTAACATTCATGTCCTACTTCAGTATATTAGTAATGGTAGTCCCCAGGAATTTGAATGACTTGACCACAGACACAGAAAGACCATTAATTTCCAAGGGAGGGCAGGGAGAGGTTTGTTGGAAGAGGTCAATCCTCATTTCCGCTGTCTTGATAGCATTAAGCTCCAAGCTGTTACAAGCTCAGTCTACCTCTCTTTGATATCATTATTAGCAAAGAGACCACCTACTGTTGTGTCATCACTGATTGTTAGGAATTTAATGGATTTGTCAGTGGAGGTACAATCAATTGTGTAGAGTGCCTGTGCTTATAAACATTGGATCAGACAAATAGAAACCTCCCCTTAGATACTGCTTCCTTCCTGTCAGGGAGTTTGTAATCTATTGGCAGGTACCGTAGGATACAGCTGGCATGGTTAGCTTTCAGTGCAGCAACTCTGGAACAATAGTGTTGAAGGCAGAGTTAAAATCCACAAACAAAGTCCTCATGTAGGTGTTGGGAGATACTGAGATTGAGAGAGTATTATGTAAAAAAAAATCACTGTACCAACTTATTAACAATGGTTTTGATCATTCTTATCCATTGAGAGTATACCTAGACATTCTTCAACACTGAGGATACATTGATGCATATGAGAATAAGTATGTACCCCAAGGTTTAATGCACAAGTGAATGTAGAAGAAAACAGGCCCGGTGTCCTATCTGTAAAGGGAAATATGATGGGACGTAGAGTTGTGGAGACTGAGTGTATGAGAAATGTAGGGAGTGTTGTAGGAAGGAGCAGATCTGGAGGTGGTAGCATGGTTGAGGAAGGGAGAAGAATCAAGGAGAGAGCAGTCAGGAAAAAGATGAATGATCCTGTGGGTAGACATGTAATCCATTTATTTATTAACTAACATCCAGAGCAGATCAGGCCCTTCCAGTCCTTCGAGCCATGCAACCCAGCAATCCTCCAATTTTAATCCTAGTGTAATTGCAGGACAATTGCCACGTACCCCGTGATGGATTAAAGAACCAGCAGAAATGGAAAACACATTTGGAATCTGGTATTGCTAATAACTAATAGTGTTTATTAGTAACTACGCAATACAATAAATGCAGATACATCAAACAGGTTAGCAACGATATATATATATATACATAAGTGTGGAAATAGGAACAAAGCTAGGCTCTTTCAAACCTAGGGGTGAATGGATATAGTCTTACGATGATGAATAAAGTTCACTTCCGTTTGTGGTAATGAGTTGAGTTAGTGATGGAGAGAGACAGAGAGATTTGTTATCCAAAGGCTGTGTTGTGAGAAGGCAATTATGTTGATATTCCAAAACAACAATAACAGTAGGTTTTATCTCCGAAGTTGTTCTACTCCACACAAGTAGTACCACACCCAAATTCAGCCACGGATCATCCCAAAGTGGTGGCCACAGGATACTCAAACAGAATCCACGTACAGATTATCACCAACAGTAGCTTATCACTGAGGTATCATCTTCAAGTGGTAAACTAGCAACCCAGGCAAGGGTGGTTTCCACACAGGGTTACCCCTAACACACAACTGTCATGGCCACTTATCCAGTTCCACGACGTACGAAATAACTCCTACAGTGATTTGCCACAGGGGTGCCTTTCTTCAGTGAACTACCACACCCAGACAAGGGTGTGTTCACATTAGGCAGAAAATGGTGTTGGGTAGACTGATGGGACTGAAGGCTGATGAATCCCCAGGGCCTGATAGTCTGCATCCCAGGGTACTTAAGGAGGTGGCTCTAGAAATCATGGAAGCATTGGTAACCTTTTTACAATGTTCCATTGTTTCAGGATCAGTTCCTGAGCATTGGAGGATAGCTAATGTTATCCCACTTTTTAAGAAAGGAGAGAAAACAGGGAATTATAGACCAGTTAGCCTTAGTGGTGGGGGAGATGCTGGAGTTAATTATAAAAGATGAAATAACGGCACATTTGGATAGCAGTAACAGGATTGGTCTGAGTCAGCATGGATTTGTGAAGGGGAAATCATGCTTGACTAATCTTCTGGAATGTTTTGAGGATGTAACTATGAAAATGGACAAGGGAGAGCCAGTGGATGTAGTGTACCTGGACTTTCAGATAGCCTTTGATAAGGTCCCACATAGGAGATTAGTGGGCAAAATTAAAGCACATGGTATTGAGGGTAGGGTACTCACATGGATAGAAAATTGGTTGGCAGACAGGAAACAGAGTAGGGATTAACGGGTCCTTTTCAGAATGGCAGGCAGTGACTAGTGGGGTACAGCAAGGCTCGGTGCTGGGACCACAGCTATTTACATTGTTGTCTGATCAATATCAATGGTACTGGATGTAAGCTGGAGGACACAACAAATAAAATTCTTGCACAGGACTTTCGGACTTTGTAGCCATGGTCAAAGTAACTGTACCAGTCCTTAGCTGTCCCACTTCAGCATGAATGGACAATGCAATTCTCAAACCTAAAGTGCAGAAATTAATAATGTGAAGGCACATGCTGCTCAAAGTTGGCAATGTACCTATGCATATCATATGTGTGGATCTACAATGAATTTCACAAGTATACAATCCTATGAACAAAGCTTTTGGATTTTAAATTAAATTCCTTAGTGCTGTTCATGAAAATCTTGTACCACCCAAAAGAATGCCAAGGTCAGTAAGTTTTAGAGGTTGTGTGTCTGTTTTTACGAAGCTATTATACCCTTTGATTTCATACTCATTGTGTTGATGTCATATGGCTTCTTCACACAGCTGAGCTTATTCTGAGTGCAAAGAGCATTTAAGGGATAAAGCTTCCTTTTGTTTTCTTTTTAGCTCTGTTCAGTTCTGCTAAGGAAGGAAGCAATTGCATTTTCAACCACTTATTTGTGCTAACACCTTCATAAGTCCCTTCAGAGACAGATACAGAAAATTCTGGTGATACTCCATAGATTTATTTTATCTATTTCCCTTTTTCTTAACATGGGGCCTGTTGTGCATTTCAGTATATTCTGATTTTGTTTTAGATTTCTTTTGACTTATTTGTAATCACGAACATTGATGGATGACATGTGGGGTTTTTATGTGAATTTCTAATACAAAGTATTTGAAAGCTGCCAGAAGAAGAGTTATTGTGTCAGATACGACTGAGTTGTCTCAGATAAGGCTACTTACCCATTGCATGGGCATGATTCTCTGTGGTTATTTTGTTATTGCTTTCCCCTGCCATTATTCTGTTAAAAGACTGAAATCAATTGGTCAGCATCTGGAAAGATGTGTGTTAAACAGATGGTTTGTGACAGGCCCATGGAAGTTTTGTTCAAGGCTGGAAAATTCTGTCAGGTTTCAAAAACAGGCGTTGTGCATTACTGACGAGCCTTGGGAAGCTCGGGGCTCTCCTCTGCCTAATCCACCATCTGGGAGCAGATGAAGAAATTGTCTCTACCCAGAGCTGAAGTAGGTGGGTCAGGACTAGGAAAGGTTCTGCATTTATCCATAGCAAGGATCATCTGCTGGGGCCTGCGCTAGGATAGGTGAAGAAGTTGGGATTAGGTTGGAAGGCAGGAGAGCAGCAACCTGTAATTAGGAATTCTAGTTTGGGGGTAGCCTTATGCATTGAGGATGAGTTGCACTGGGCTGAATTGACAGAAAGGTAGTTGGGAGGCTAGGTTAGCTGGGACAGGTTAATATTGACCTAAAGGGGGTCTTAACTGCATCAGTTTCCCTGCTCTGGGCCTCGATGCACAGAGGTAGGGCTTCTTTATATCACACTGAAGCAGGTTTTAGAGGCACTGTGACTGTTTCCTTCTGCATGGGTAACTGGGTCTATGCATTGCAAACAGAAATTACAGAAGTGGCGTTCTGGTGTGCATTGGACTCCCTACTATGTATCTAGAATATTCCATGTGTTAAATCATCAGCTGAATGAGGAGCTGAAATGAAACAGCAGGCTTCATGCAACTTGAGCAGAATCCACGACTTTTCAATGCAGCTGGATTGCTCAGTACTTCAGACTTAGATTTTGAGATTTGAGAATCATGGAAGCAGACTTTTATTTTGTCTGTGTCATCGCTTTGAAAAAATCCAATTCATCCCACTCTACCTGCTCTTACACTGTAGCCATGCAATTTATTCTCTTCTCTGCTCCAAGGAGAACAAGAGTAGTTTCTGTAATCTCTCCACATTACTGCAATTCCATCCCCCCCCCCCCCCATCCCTCTTCATCTCCACTGCACCTATTTCAGGACCTTGCTATCCTTCCTGAAGAATTGTGTCCATAACTGGACATATCTCCTGTCAAGGTGTAAGCAGTGATTTATAAATATGTGAAATCAAATTTTTTTTTGGAGCTTAAAGCTTTTATTTATAAAGCTTGATATTCCATGTATTTTTTTGTAACAATTTCATCTACTTGTCATGCCTGGCTTTGAAGATTTGTATATGCGAGCTCTCTCAGTCTCTGTATCCCCTGTAACAAGAGCATTAGTTTCTGTGAGTACATTGCATTTTAATTGTCTTTTGCTTCTGATTTTTTCATCTTGCCTTTTTTATAGAGTATCTATCGTGCTGATGAAGTGGTTGATTCTATCTGTAGTTATTTGTCTCTGTCTTTTTAACATGCTGCTGCATCGCTGGTTTCTTGCCCTCTGTTAAAACATGCAGCGCCCTGATTCTGCCAGTCTGGGAATTAGTGCAGCAGCTCTGGTGTATTGATAGCATGCGGCTTGATCAGCAGAACTGTGATAAATAATTCAGGCACTTGCTTTCATCTTATTCTGAGATGCCCTTACTCACGTATATAAGTTACTCCCATGAGCTAAATTGAAGGTGACTGTATTTTCACAGAGTGATATCTCATTGTCTAAATATTTTAATCTTGTGCTTTAATCACAGATTTCAAATTGATTTTGTTTTCATGGAATGTGTGTATCCATGAACACAACATTATCCTGGCACCAAAATATAATTTGTTCTGATAGTACAAAGAAAATAGATACAATTTGATAAAACTGTTCCCAGTGAAGCTTCAGTCAAATAACAGTACCTTTCAAAGTCAAAGTAAATTTATTATCAAATTGCGTATTTGTTTCCTCAGATAATTAGACAACAGCTTCAGAAGAACTGCAGAGACTGCTTAATCTAATTTCAGAAACACTGACCTTAAGAATTTTGTTTTTAAAAAATGGCAAATGCTGCAGATCGAATATAAAAATAAAAAGCTGGAAACACTCAACAGGTCAGGCAGCATCTGTAGAAAGTAAGATAGTTGCATTTCCTCAGAACTGGAAAACAGCTTACTAACTTTCGGAGATGGCGGGGCAACAGACAATATGAGTATCTCTGATACTCCTGGCGGCATCACCGTCTGGTGTGGAGGGGCACAGCACAGGGTCAAAAGACGTTACAGAAAGTTGTAAACTCAGTCAGCTCTATCATGGGCATTGGGCTCTACAGCATCCAGGACATCTTCAAAAGGTGATACCTTGAAAAGGCGGCATCCATCATTAAGTATCCCTACACCCAGGACGTGTCCTCTTCTCATTGCTACCGTCAAGGAGGTGGTACACACTCAATGATTCAGGAATGATTCTTCCATTTGCTATTGGATTTCTGAATGAATATTGAACCCATGAACACTACCTCACTACTTTTTTTGCACTGAGATAAGGTCAGGATTGTTGTGTGGCAAGCTGTACATCAGGGTATCCAGCTGATAGCCTAATGGGGCAGTTAAAATGAGAAAATATGAACAAAGGAATATAAAAAGCCATGAAATGAGAGTGGTTATAAAAGAACACAAACAATGAATATAAACATGATATTGAATTGAAATGACTTTATTTCTTACATCCTTCACATACATGAGGAGTAAAAATCTTTGCGTTACGTCTCCATCTGAATGTGCAATGTACAATCATAGTAATTTATAATAACTTATAATAAATAAAACAGTCGATGTAATATGGAGTACACACAAAGCAGCGTGAGTTCATCAGTCTGATGGCCTGGTGGAAGAAGCTGTCCCGGAGCCTGTCGGTCCTGGCTTTTATGCTGCAGTACCACTTCCTGGATGATAGCAGCTGGAATAGATTGTGTTTGGGATGACTTGGGTCCCCAGTGATACTACAGACCCTTTTTACACACCTGTCCTTGTAAATGTCCTGAATTACGGGAAGTTCACAACTACAGATGTGCTGGGCTATCCGCACCACTCTCTGCAGAGTCCTATGATTAAGGAAGGTACAGCTCCCATACCAGGCAGTGATGCAGCCAGTTAGGATGCTGTCATTGTGCCCCATAGAAAGTTTCCATACCAAACTTCCTCAATGCCTGAGGTGAAAAAGCCGCTGTTGTGCCTTTTTCACTACACAGCTGGTGTGTACAAGACCAGGTGAGGTCCTTGGTGATGGGGATGCCGAAGAACTTGAAGCTGTTCACCCTCTCAACCCAAATCCATTGATGTCAATTGGGGTTAGCCCGTCTCCATTCCTCCTGAAATTCACAACCAGCTCCTTTGTTTTTGCAACATTGAGGGAGAGGTTGTTTTCTTGACACCACTGTGTCGGAGAGATGACTTCTTCTGTAGGCCACCTCATTATTGTTTGAGATAAGGCCAATCAATGTAGTGTTATCAGCAAATTAAATTAGCAGATTGGAGCTGTGGGTGGCGATACAATCATGGGTGTCAGCGAGTGAAGGAGGGGACTCAGTATGCAGCCCTGAGGGGCTTCTGTAGCTGTAGGATATTTGCAGGTTACTCCACTCTTCTTTAATGTGGTGCAGGGGCACTGAAGAATCACAGAGAGGTTCTTTCCTTGCCCTGTGAGGAATAAATCAGATGCTGCTCTGAAGAAAGTGGCCCGGGAGATCAGCAGTACAACTATGCCGGGCTCCTGTTTTCAATCTTGGAAGTACTATAATAACTCTGTCCAAGCCAGGAAAGTTGAATCCAGTTGTAAATTCATATACATCCTGTTGACCATGCCATCCATTCCCTCACTAGGCACTCTCAAGCAGCTCATCATACCCAGTTATTTTATGTGATCTGTCCTGCTCTATCTATGCACCTCGTTTCACTGTATATCCATCTGTCTATCCATCTTTGTCACCAATCTTCATCTTTATCCATGCTGGTACAGAAATGGATGACCAGGTGCCACCCCATTCAGCAATGACTTTGCTCTTTGTCCCTATACAAAAGCAAAGTGTGCATTACATCGGGGATAGAAAGGGAACTGGAGGTAGACCTTCTATAGACCACAGACTGGCATATATAGAAAAAATGTAACACTTCTTTGCATTCACAACAATGGAAGCTATCAATAAGCTGCTGATACTGCAAAATATCATGGCCTTACATATCACAGTGCAAACAAACACATTAACTTGATTCCATATGATCAGCTTTACATTGACCAAAACTGCACATGATACTCCAAATTAGACTTCCACTGTGTCTTATATGACTTCAACATAACATCCCATCTCCTGTACTCAGTACCTTGATTTATAAAGGCCAATGTGCCAGAAGCTTTCTTTATGACCCAATCTCCTGTGTCGCCACTTTCATTAAGTTATGGACCTGTTCTCCCAGACCGCTTTGTTTTACCACACTACCATTAACTGTGTAAGAACTACCCTGGTTGTTCTGACTGAAGTGCAACACCTCACACTTGTCTGCATTAAATCCCATCTCCCATTTTCAGCGAATTAGAGCCCAAGTGTGTCAGTGAACAATAAATAAAATAAAGGCTCTGATAGTGTTGAAGGCAGAAGTGAATAAAAGTCTAAAGCTGAGGGAAAGCTTAATTGGTTCTCAGAGATCAGAGGACATGGTGGAGGATCCTGTCACTATGGGGATGTTTATATGTAGGTGATAAGCATATGGCCAGAGGAATATTGTGGAAAGAGGGATCACATATGCATTGCCACAGTGCTGAGCAGGATGGACTTGTACAGTTACACCACCTGATCAGGCACTGTGTAGGCAAAAATAAATAGAACAGTGCCAACTATTTTAAATTTATAAATGGAGGGGTGATGACTTAGGGATAAAGATAACAACTTTCAAAACTGACGACAGCAAAGCATGGTAAGAAATGCTGTTATAATTATCAAAGATGATTCCAGATTCCAGATTGTTTAATGTAATTTCCTGTACACAAGTGTAAAGAGAATTAAGCAATTGTTACCCCGATCTGATGAAGCACAAAAAAACACAAAAGATAGCGAACACAATAATAAAAAATACAACTAATATAAACATATAAGATAGCTTATATGCATTGATATGCATATGCTTTTATTGCAGAGAGGTGAGAATTAGATGATTAGAACAAAAAGACAGATAAACAGATTAGAGTACACAGACTAGCTGAGTGTGTTGGGTGTATAAATGAAGGACGGGAGGATGAATACTGGGCCCTGGTGGAGGACCTTGTCAAATGGTGCAAGTTGAATTAAGTGCAGCTCAAATCAGTAAGACAAAGGAGATGGTGATGGACTTTAGGAAGACTATGCCTGCGTTGCTCCCTGTTACTATTGATGATGGTGGCATGATGTGGTGAGGACCTACAAGTACCAGGGGGTGCACTTGGATGATAGACTTGAGTGGAGCACCAACACAGACTCTGTGTACAAGAAGGGCTAGAGTCTCCTCTATTTCCTGAGGAGACTGAGGTCCTTTGGGGTGTGCAGGCCTCTCCTTCACATGTTCTACCAGTCTGTTGTCACCAGTACAATCTTCTATTTGGTGGTGTGCTGGGCAATAGCATCAACATGGGTGATCCAACAGGCTCAATAATCTGATTGTTGGCTGGCTGTTATAGGAGTCAAACTGGATACACTGGAGGCTGTGGTAGAACAAATGACCCTATGGAAAATCCTGGCAATTCTGAACAATATTTCTCATCCTCTGCATGCCACCTTGGCTGAACAGAGGAACACTTTTAGTAATGACTATGAGAACTGTGCTGCTCTAAGCAGTGTTTTATGAGGCCATTCTTACCCTTGGCCATTAGCTCTATAATGAGACAATCTATAGCCGTGGAAGTGATGACCCCCTCCTGTTAAACTGTTAGTGGCAACTTATCTTTTAGTCTGTTCTAAAACTTATATCTGTGCACCTGTAATGCCACAGTGAAACTGCCATTTCCTTTGGTATCAATAAAGTATTTATCTATCAGAGTAAACATTGGTTATACAGTATAAAATGCAGAATTGAATGTGTGGGTATGAAACAGTAACCATTACTGGCTACAAAATCATCAGGACTGGGAACTAAATTTTCCAAGGTGCAGGGCTTACATGGAAGATAGAAAAAAGTGGTGCAAAATTAGTTTGATGACTAAAGACAAAATATTTTCAGTGAGATGAGAAAATATAATACAAGATGAATTGGTAGTAGGACCTTATGAACAGAAGGTAAATAGAAAGGAATTTGAGATATAGTTTGGAGTCTTCTGCTAGCATGCTTGAAATAATATAGTGAGTGACTGAGACCAAGTCACTATTTAATTATCAAAATATGGCGCGGAATTGACCCTTCGAGCCACGCCACCCAGCAATCCCCCGATTTACACCTGGACTAATCATGGAGCAATTTGCAATGACCAATTAACCTACCAACAGGTACATCTTTGGACTATGGGAGGAAACCAGAGCACCTGAAGGAAACCCACACGGTCACGGGGAGAACGTACAAACTCCTTCCAGGCGGCAGTAGGAATTAAACAATGGTTTTAAAAGGGATGTAAACTTGCATATTGGGGGGATAAGCAGCAAGGTAATGTCAGAAGGGTAGTGGATGACTGATATGTTCAAAAGGTAGAATACCTCATAGACAAAACAGGGTGGGTGCATTAGATTTACCAATGAATAGAGGACAATTATTAATGGAAATAGTAATCATAACATTATTGAGAACCATATAACATGAAGTGATCCCAAAACTACTCCTCATTATGAGAGTGAACGATGAGTGAAAGGGAATGGTAAATCTGCAATTCTGCCTTTTAACCAATAATACATTTCTCTTTGATTATCTCCCTGAACCTCTTTCCTCCTTTTCTATTTAAAGGTCAATTATAAGCTTGAAACTTGATGGATTCTGGATTGACAGTACAACCCAAGGGATGTAGAAATAGACTGCAGACAATGCAGGGCTTCCAAGGTTCAGTGAGCCATTGCTGGATGGACTGAAAGCATCCACAGGGACATGAGATTCTACTGCTGCTCTTAGTTAAAATTTTCAACCCTTCCCTCCCCCCCATATTTTTCCTTTTTGATCAAAGAAAGAAAGAAAACTCAAAGCCTTTACAAAGCTATACGATAACTAGTAATTATATGGTGTTTGCAGTGGGTTTAAGCTTATTGCAACAAATTGCAGGCAAGCCTGATGCTGCACCCAACATTTATATTGTGGGGAAATCAGAAAAACACAGATGTTCATTTCTCAGGTGATGGCTTGTTAAGGGTGATGGGAAATATGAGCAATGACAGCACCAGCTCTACTTCCCATGAAATTCAGTTTTCACACCATTTTGGTGAATATTACAGTCTACAAAGATGCAGCCTTGGTTCTTGATGTTTGGCAATTCTGTGGTATACACTTACAAGACAACTTCTATTTCTAAACATTATTTAAAATTTGTGTCAGTCACAGTCGACAAACCTGACAACACTTTCAGTGCTACACAATGGAAAGTGTCTAACCATTTTATAAGATAGCAGAGCACCCCACAGCCTAACCAATTTCTTTAACAAATCTGTTTCCAAATTTTGTGTGTAGCTAGTTAAGGTGCCAGCAAACCTAAGTTGGAATCTATCATCTCACTATAATTCCATAAATTTACCGGAAAGTTCCACAGTGCAAAGCTTCGATCTGCATCCCATGGATATACTTTACTTTCAAACACACAATTATGTTCACATTGTAAATTGGAAATCAACACTACAGATCAGCTTTCAACTCTTGACAGGGGATTTTATAAGCTAGTTTGTTTCACAAAATAGGCTGGAGTTCATATTTGAAATGATTTTTAACCAGTACCTTAAGCAGTGCAGGTGAAGAGGCAACGAAGGAGCTGAAGACAGAAATCTTACTCCCTTTCCAGGGAAGTGCTGGGATCTGTGAACTTTCATGGGTTCAACAAATTTGTTTTTAAACCAGGAAGCCTCATCATGTGCATGAATCAAAGCGTCAGACATGCTGGTGCAATTTGCCATGACCAATAAGACGTAAGATAAAACAAGGAACGTTAACTGTTAATGTTAATGGAACAATTTGATTCATACTGGGAAAAATGGGTTAACTACTTAATGCCTCATGGGCCTGATCTTATTCTCACAAGTCAATGAATCTGTTGTAAAAAAAAGATCACTCCCTACTTGTACATAGTTCTTTCCTTTTGCTTGTTTTTTCTTTCCACTCTTTTCTATAAGTGTATACCCCAGATAAATACTTTGTGGAGATTTGTGACATATATGATTATATGATATATATGTACAATGTCTGAAATACATCTTATGGAAATGTTTGTTTGATGATGAACTTCAATAAAAAAAAGTTACAAAAAAAATGTTAAAAAAAAACAAGGAATGTTAGAATATCTCAGCTGGTCAGGCAACATCTATAGAAAGTGAAATGGAGCCAGTGAAGTTTAATCAAAATTTTATTACCGATATCGGACATCTGCAATATTTCAGTTATAGATGTTGTGTAAGAGTTAAAGATAGTTAGGAAAGGTTAGGGATAGGAAATTAATGTCAAATATTTCAGTTGAAATCTTTACTTTCCAGCAGCTGGGCCCTTCAGGGAGGCCAGGTGCTTAAAGTGGCTGTAAGTCCTTTTCAATCAGTGCTACTAAGGAAGTGGAAATGTCACTGCTTGGGTTAGCAATCAGTATCTACAATTTCCCCTTTTTCTCTGTCCCACTATTGGTGGTTTTAAACAGCTATTTTCCTGGTCTTTGCAATAACAGGGACTGAAAAAGTTCAATTTTAATGAGAAACTGATGAGAGCGAAGACTGTATCTGCTGCGATCTATATGGATTTTGGGACACCTTACCTCCTATTCAAGTTTCAATAGACCAATCAAATCTTCAAATTCAAAGACAAAAGTTGGTAAATAGAATTGCTGAAGTAGTATTTAATTGTTTTAATGTATTACGTGTTTTGCATGCTAAGGTAATTTATTGCTTCAGTACACTGAGAATTCAAGGGAAAATAATAACAATGCAGAATCAAATGTTACATTGTCAGAGAAAGTGCAGTGCAGCCAGACAATAAGGTGCAAGGGCTTGCTGAGGTAGTTTATGAGGTCCAGAGCCCATTTTATTGTACTAAGGGACCTTTCAGTGGTCTTGTAACAGTGGGAGCTACATTATTTTCTTTTTAATTTCCTTAAATAATTTTTTTCAATTTCTTATTACAAAAATGTTGCATGACACAAATGTCATTTGGATACTTCAGCCACATGCTAATCATGCCGAGATTTCAGCCGTTGAATGAAAAAGCGTGCTTCCTTACGCCATAGCTCTTTATGACGCAATGCCTCCAAAGTTGAGGTTTCAAAGAGGGTAAACACGACACACTGCAGTGTGAGCTGCTGGATAACAAACCTCTCAACAGGAGATCTGAAATAATCAAGATTGAAAAAGTATTGTTAAACACATATTCTGTGGATATTCAGGTAATTAGCAATTACCTGAAATCTATCTCAGATATAGTCAGCTGGTCTCAGGTTCAAACCATGCTGTCACTTGGAACCATCTGTTTTTGGAAAACCTGCTCTTTGTTACAAGATTAGCTTAATCTGCTGCTATTGCTGCGTCAATCTGAGGAACCAGATATTAGGCTAGAACAGGGGTCAGCAACCTTTACCACTGAAAGAGCCACTTGGACCCGTTTCCCACAGAAAAGAAAACACTGGGAGCCGCAAAACCCGCTTGACATTTAAAATGAAATAACACTGCATACAACGTTTTGTTTTGCCTTTATGCTATGTATAAACAAACTAGAATGTGTTGCATTTATGAAATTGATGAACTCCTGCAGAGAAAATGAAATTACATTTCTGCATGCAACAAAAACATTTTGAACTCCGAAAAAAAGACGTTGGGTTGAAGGTTACTTTTAAATAAAATACTCAACGTCTATTTGAGTCCTTCTTGTATTTATGAAAAACGCCAAACTTAAATTTGCTGCCAGCAGCAAACCAAAAATAACGTCAGCCAGCTGTCAACCTGAAAAATAAAAGGACTATTTCACTGAACAATGAAAACATATGAATATACGTAAAATAATAGGCAATTAAAATATTTATCATACTTGTTCAGGTTGACTCACACCTGACAATGCAGTCGTATTTAGTAGGGATGGATCGATGCTTAGGGGAGTGACCGGGAAGGATACTGTGTTTTTTTCCTCTCTGAACTCACAGAAGCGTTTCCCAAACGATGTTTGCATTGCGATGATTGCAGAATGTAAATACTCCGAATTTATCATGTCGTGACCTTGTTTGAACTCTCTCAAATTGGGGAAGTGAGACAATGTGCCTTTCTGTAAATCTCTGGCAAGCAACGTCAACTTGCGCTCGAATGCCAAAACATCCTCCAACATGTGCAGGGCTGTACGTCCTTACCCTGTCGAAGAGCTGTGTTCAGCGTGTTCAGGTGCGCTGTCATGTCTACCATGAAGTGTAGCTTTTCCAGCCACTCTGGCTGTTCCAGCTCAGGAAAGTTGAGCCCTTTGCTGCCCAGGAAAGTTTTCACTTCTTCCAGACACGCGACAAAGCGTTTCAGCACCTCCCCTTTGGACAGCCACTGGACTTTGTTGTGCAGCAGGTGCCCCATCAGTAGCTACTGACACCAGATGGGTGGTCTTTATTCCTTTGGCTCTTAAACAATTCAAGACAGCCTCACAGATGTCCTCCCCCCGTGTTTGGTCTTTTAGAGGTATCAACTCAATCAGTTCTTCCTGTGGCCCGGCAGAGTTTACATACCGGCAGAACAACGCTATTTGTTCAATATCACCTTTGTCTTTAGACTCGTCACAGGCAATCGAGTAGGCCACAGCTGAATTGATGTCTTTAATTTGCTGTCTTGTGATGTCTTCTGCCATTTTTATGGTTCTGTCTTTGACAGTCTTTGCAGAGAGGGGCATATCCCTGATTTTCTGCACAATTTCACTCTTGTTTTTAAAGTCCATGAATAGATGTTCTGAAATCTTAATGAAAGATTCTTTTATATATTCACCATCTGTAAACTGCTTCCCGTGCCTGACTATTTCCTGAGCGGCAATATAACGGGCGTATGTCGTTGATTTTCCAGACTTCATCCATTTCTGGAAATGATTTTTGCTCAGATCAACCTTCCGCATCAGTTCCGAAACGGCTTTTTTTCTCTCATCTCCATCCGGATATTTTTGAGCAAAGGCTGCGTGTTTATTCTGGAAATGCCTTGCGACATTTGACTTTTTGTTGTTTGCTAGTTTCTCATTGCATATTAAGCATACCGGTAAACCAGTCTCGTCAACAGTGAAAGCAAATGAATCTGTCCACGTATCATTAAACGTTCTGTTTTCTTCAGTCACTTTTCTTTTTTTAGAATTCTCCATAGTTGGCTTACCTTGGATCGAAAAATTAAAGAAATCGCGCACTGGCGGGTGTCAGGTATTGGCAGTGGTGACGTATATTAATAGCGATAAAAACACGTTGTAGCGGTGTGCTCACGCAGTCAGTAAACTGCAGTCGAATAACTTTATTCGAACTAAACAGCCTTGCTTTTAAGCCTCCCTCAACCCAGCCCCCATGGACGCAGATGCTGCAAAAGACGCGTACTCACAAACCCCCGTAGGCTATCTCCCTTAGCCGGAATGCTGGCTAATTGTGAGCCGTTTCGGATGTGCCAGGAAATGTGTCGCCACACTTAGATTGTACAAGATCACCATAATCTTCAAATTTAGAATTACATTTCAAAAGCTAACAAACTAACATAAAATACATTTTAATTAAATACTGACCAATTATTTCCCAAAGCCACAGGGAGCCGCAGCACAGAGGTGAAAGAGCCACAAATGGCTCGGGAGCCGCAGGTTGCTGACCCCCGGGCTAGACAATCTTAACCAAGCCAGTTATCAGTAAATGAAAATGAAAATCCTGCAGATTCTGGAAATCTGAAATAAAATGTGAAATTGCTTGTATCTATACTACCTAAATGCTGATCCTTCATCCTTACTTGGTTTATCTCTTCCCCTCCTCCTCCTCCCCCCCCCACACCCCTTTTAAGCAACATTGCAACATTTGCAGTCCTCCAACGTCTGGTGTGACTCCTATAACCAGAGAAGCCAGAAAAATTCTAGATGGAAACTCTCCCACTTCCTTCCTCACTTATTTTAGCAGTCTGAGATGTAGTTCTGGCATATAATTTATTTTCATTATCTGTTGTCGGCCTCTTCACTGGTTAACTAACGTGCTGTGTCAGCATTTCTTTTGTTTTATCAGATTGTCAATAGGGTATGGTGGTTGAATCTGACAGTATAGCTTGCGTAATCTTTGATTTTTCTGCTTTAAAGTACGTGACCTAATATTTAGCAATGTATTAGTCAATTTTAAGGGTATCATAGTTAACTAACCTTCAAATTCCATCATTTTGCTAAAATGTCATCAGTATATTATGTAATGTTAGCAGATATATTCAGATGATACATACTGAGAAAGAATTATTCTACTGTTGAAAGCTATGAGAAAGAAAATATACTACAGAATATTAAAAGTAACCATGGTAAAGCATTTATGTGGATTTTTGGAAAATGAAATCCCATCAGATGTTTTGTTCCTTTCAAATAAAAATCTCTTATTGAAGTTTCTTTCGCTAAAATGGAAGAGAAATTTCATGCAAATCTATTTGTTATACTGCAGCTTAGTTATGTTAATTTGAAGCAAGTTTACACTTTAAAAATGCAAATTACTCAGTAATTCAAATTAAGCAATTTAACTAAACAACGCAAGAGCCAGTTTTTCACAAATTCAATTTAAGTTAGTAGATAATTGGAATTAAGTTTAATTAAAAGTAGTAAACTATTCACAGAGAATGATTTTTAGGCACATGTTAATTTGAGCTGTAAATCTAAAAATGATAATGTAGGAAAATTAATGTTCCTTTATGAATAATTAATAAAACTTGCTCAGCTAGGGCTGAAAGCTGTTAATTTACAGAGGAATGTAATTTTTCTAGCAGTTGCTGCATTTCATAAAGGTAATTAGTTGTGAGGTAGTGAGGGGATAGCCAAGATGTAAGAACACAACAATACAAAAGTAAAATACTATTGTTACATGAACATTTGTTTAATAACAGGATTTAAAATATTTAAGTTCACTTGGGTTGACTTAATTGTTCAAATCTTTAGTCTCAGAACTTGCCAATGGGAAGCAAAGGTTGATTTCTACATTGTATTTTCAGTATTTGATTAATTTTAGATTGAATATATTCCTAAACATCTCTTTGCCAAATGTATTCCAGGATATCCTTTACACTAAAACATCTGAACGTGATGCATTTTAGAAGAAGTCTGAGAAGGGAGAAAATACACCATTTGGTACAGATCCAACAATAAGATTGCAGAGCAATCTCACATACAAGCATCTCTGAATGGAAGAAAATATGAAGTGAAATACACAGCAGATAAGTTACACTGCAAGTATCCTAAGCATACAGTATCTCTATGGCTATTTCAGTCATATGTTAAGTATTGCACACACACAGAATGAGCATCTAAATGAAATATATCAAATTAATACCCAGTTTTCAGTGCTATTAGCTATGTGCAGAAGATAGAGGAGCTGGAATTCTTTATCTCTGAACAGAATAAATATTATAATCAGAATCAGGTTTATTATCACCGGCATGTGACGTGAAATTTGTTAACTTAGCAACAGCAGTTCAATGCAATGATTAAATTGTAAGAAATTTTCCTGGAGTAGATCAGGTGAAAATTGTTTCCAGTGACCAGAGGAGTGCTAAGAGAGTTGGATTTGGGGTTAATACTCTGTGGAGCTGGGATAGGGACATGTTGGAAGAGTGGTGGAAGCAGGTTCAGTAGTAGCTTTTGAACTGGAATTGCTATGAAGAAAGAGCTGTGAGTGGGCCTCAAGGAACACATGGGGCTGAATGTTCTCCTGTGTACCATTATACATCACTGTAAGCTCATCAGAGTCGGGAAGCAGGAAGAGCCCACTTGGCTCCTGTGCTTGATCACAAGAATTGACTGAATCAAAACACCAGTTAATATTTTATTGGTATCGGCTGAGGAAGGTTTCATGAATCTTTTAGCAGTCTTCTAAATAATGCCTGTGTTTAATGGCACACTGAAGTTCATTTTCATTCAGTCGGCCATTGGAGAGTCAGCCACACAGGATGCAAACATCATGATCTGAACTTTAAAATTACAGATTATTGGGAGGTGGAATTTCAAAAACCATATGAATATATTGAAAAGCAATAGCGATACCCCAAACTGGGTAAACCATTTTTGCCACATTAGACAAGAGAAGATAAATGATCATTGTTAGCAAATGTTTGTACTTATCATACTTCTATAGAACATTTTTGCAGCTGGGTCCCAGTCCCAAGGCAATTCATCAGTAATTTTTCACCACCCAATCTCTGAAATGTAAATCATTTTCCATCGGTGTTAGATGATTTGAAACAGATTATTTTGTTGTTGTTTTGTGATGATTCTGAGTCATTTCTGCCATAGTAAAATAACATGTTAAGTAACAATGGGAAAAGCACAAATACCTGCTACTGTTTGATATTACTTTTCAAATTAATGTACTGAACCTGCAGATTTTACTTGAGGTCAACATGCTAGGTCAGATTTTGCTAGGAAAGGAAAACAATGATGCACATGTGTAAATCAGCTAGCAAGATCATGAATTATGCCTTGAGTTGCAAATCATACTGCCATGTTCTGTCTTTCTGCTGATTACTTTGCAGAAACATCTTGCTCATTAATTCTAAGAAGTTGCTGGGTTTGCAGTTTAATGTCAAATTAAACTTGCCAGAAATAGTTAAGCCTGGTAATTAATGACATAAACAGTGTTTTAATAATTAGATAATTGTTAATAATATGCCAATAAATCTCACAGCCAACCCTCTCCACTGAAGTGAATGTATTTGCAGATGCTGTGTCAGACAGATTCAACAAGCTAATTCAATGTAAATTTCATTGAATAAATTCATGTCTATGTTCTGAAAGATTCAAAGCTTCAAAATAAGTTTATTATCAAAGTATGTATAAATTACACAACCTTCAGATTTATCTGCTTACAGGCATCCACAAAACAAGAAACCTGGAAGAAGCTAGTTGAAAAGCTTGAGCCCCGATTTCATCGTACAACGGGACAGGCTGCTGTGAAGCTCACAGACACGAAACTCGTAGTAGCAAGAGTAGCCTCAGCCTCAATGTCACAGAGAGAGGAGAGAACATCGTGGGAGAGTGAGCAAGTTTGACTTGACCCTTGCCTCCTGTCCCGGTACCCTTCCTTTACAGCATTTAAATCCTCCAAACACCGGGTCATGCCCCACCAAGCCCAGTCACAGTGCCTAGACCTTACCACCCAGCCCAGAGCCTTTCTTCACCTCTGCAGATCACCTCAGCTCTCACAGGGATCTGACATCTCACCCGGTTTAGGTGGATGGGCACCGAAATGTCTCCACCTCAACTCCACTTTGAATCGTTCACTCCAACTCCATCTCCATCTCTAAAACAGCCTCAGACATGTTGTGTCCTGACGTTGCAATGCACCAGCACAGTTCATCCCTCGAGTCAGCTTGACTACTGCTCACCTCTTCGTTGTTTGCAGTGATGGTATACCACAAGCTGTTGCAACTGCAGTAGCGCCGTCTTAAACTGGAAGTAATGTTCCGTAATAGACTGCATGTCAGATCTCAGAATGGGACAGTTACCAAATTCAGAACTTCACACAAAACTTCAAGCTCCCAATACTAGCTCGCACATTGGATAGCCAATCTGATTACTGTATTCTTTAAATCAAGTGTAGTGTTCTACCTTCAATCATGTAGTCTGGTCTGCTGATCATCTACTGTTTAAAGAAATACTGTGTCCCAAATACGTAAGAAGACTCTGATATATTGTATGATCACCTTTTTAAATCTCTTCCTTTTCTAAGTTCTAATGAAAGATCATAGACTTGGAACATTAGTTCTAAAATTCTGTACCCATTGCATCTTTCCAGCCGTTTCAGTTTTTATTGTTGATTTCCAGCACAAGGCTTTAGAAAACCATCTGTTACATAGCTACTTGCCACCACCAATTTGACATATTGATTCTTCAGAACAATAACAAGTTCACTCAAGCAATAGCTACCTCTTTAAAAATTGTTGGTGGTTATTTGTTATTGTCTTGTGAACCTCTTCAGATCTAGTTGCAACTGAAGATTGCAATCGCTAAATGTTGAGGCTAGTATAACAAATATGTTATTTCCATGCATAGATCTGAATGTGGCAGATCCCCTTTCTAGTTTGTCAGAACTTTCATTTCGTTCAGAGCATATTTCAAGATGACTGTCATCCCAGGACATTTTCAATCTCTCACTGCTATGGATGGAAGTTCCCACTTGCTTCAAAAAGGCAACAATTATATCAGTGCCTAAGAACAATAATGTGATCTGCCTTAATGACTATTGTCCGGTTGCACTCCCATCTATGGTGATGAAATGTTTTGAGGGGTTGGTCATGGCTAGACTGAACTCCTACCTCAACAAGACCCACTACAATTTGCCTATCACCACAATAGGTCAATGGCAGATGCAATCTCAATCCACATGGCTTTAGACCACCTGGACAAAACAAACACCTATGTTAGGAGCATATGTTCACCTATGTTCATCTACTATAGCTCTGCATTTAATACCATCATTCCCACAGTCCTGATTGATAACTTGCAGAACCTGGGCCTCTTTCTTTCTTTTTCAATCTTTTTATTAGTTTTTTTAAAAAAACATAACATAATATTATATTAAATAGGTTATGAATACAATAGATTTGAAATTAAGTTGGTAACAAGATAACAATATCTTATTAAACTATCAGCGAAAAAGGATCTTACAATATCAATCTAATCTATATTGATTGTACATGAAAAGATTAAAAATAATCATCAAAAGAAAAAAAAAATGTAAAATATAAGAAAAAATGTATATTTAAAGAAATAATAAAAAAATAAACCTAAACTAACATGGGCAATAATAATAGTATATAAGTATATGATAGTGTCAAAAAACTCCGGAACTCCATACCAGAACAAGAATAATAAGAGTAAAGGTCTGGAAGAAATCAAATTAATTCATATGAAAGTGTCAAATTTAATTGATGAATCAAAAATAGTACTTCTAATTTTTTCTAAACTTAAACAAGAAATAGTTTGAGAAAACCATTGAAATGTGGTAGGAGGATTTACTTCTTTCCAATTTTGTAATATAAATCTCCTGGCCATTAATGTTACAAAGGCAATCATTCCTCTAATTGAAGGGGAGAATCGACTATCATCTTCATTTGGTATACCAAAAATTGCAGTGATAAAATGAGGTTGTAAATCAATATTCCAAATTGAGGAAATGGTAGCAAATATGTCCTTCCAATAATTATGTAAAGTAGGACATAACCAAAACATGTGGGTCAATGAGGCCACATCTGAATGACATCTGTCACATTGAGGATTAACATGAGAATAAAACCGAGCAAGCTTATCTTTAGACATATGAGCTCTATGTACAACCTTAAATTGTATTAAAGCATGTTTAGCACATATAGAAGAAGAATTAACCATTTGTAAAATTTTTTCCCATTTTTCCGTTGAAATATTGTATTGAAGTTCTTTTTCCCATTCCTGTTTAATTCTACCTGATATCTCTGGTTGTATCTTCATAATCATATTATAAATAAAAGCCACTAATCTCTTCTGACAGGGATTTAAAGTAAAAATCATATCTGAAAAATCTATCAAAGTTGAATTAGGAAAGGATGGTAAAACTTTATACAAAAAGTTTCTAATTTGTAAGTATCTAAAAAAATTAGATTTAGGTAATTTAAATTTGTCAGAAAGTTGATCAAAAGACATCAAACTACCTTCAGAAAAAAGATCGCGAAAAAATATTATACCTTTCCTTTTCCATATACTAAAAGCTTGATCTGTTAAAGAGGGTTTAAAGAAAAAATTAAGTAAGATAGGGCTATCAAGAACGAAGTTTTTTAGAGTAAAAAATTTACGAAATTGAAACCAAATTCGTAATGTATGTTTAACAATAGGGTTAGATATCTGTTTATTAAGTTTAGCTAAATCAACAGGGAGAGAAGAGCCAAGAACAGAAAATAAAGAATATCCTTGTGTACCATTACATTCTAAATTTACCCACTATGGGCACAATGGTAAATCTAAATCTAATTTCCAGTATAATAAATTCCGAATATTATTCGCCCAATAGTAAAATCTAAAATTGGGTAAAGCTAAACCACCATCGTTTTTAGATTTCTGTAACTGTCTTTTACTTAATCTGGGGTTTTTATTTTGCCATTCAAATGAGGAAATTTTTGAATCAATGAATAAAAATTGGTAAGGCTTGAAATAAATATAAAAATTTTGGTAAAATCATCATTTTAACAGCATTGATCCGACCAACCAATGATAAGGATAAGGGAGACCATCTAGTAGTAAGTTGTTGAATTTGATGAAGCATAGGTAAAAAATTCAATCTGAATAAATCTTTATATTTCTTGGTAATTTTTATACCTAAATAAATAAAATTACAATTTTAAATGGTATCCTGTCATTCAGTAAAGTTTGTGCATTTAAAGGGAAGAGTTCACTCTTATCCAAATTTAATTTGTAACCAGAAAAACTACCAAATTGAACCAACAAGGATAGAATAGCGGGAATAGAATTATCAGGATCAGAAATATATAACAACAAGTCATCAGCATAGAGCGATAACTTGTATAATTTCTCATTACGGGTAATACCAGAAATATTAGGGGATTCACGAATAGCAATGGCTAAAGGTTCTAATGCAATATTAAATAATAAAGGACTTAAGGGACAACCTTGTCTCGTACCACGAGATAATTGAAAAAAAGAGGATCTATAATTATTCGTAAGAACAGAAGCAACAGGTTTATAATATATTAATTTAATCCATGATATAAAATTAGAACTAAAATTAAAATTCTTCAAGGCATTAAATAAGTATGTCCATTCAACTCTATCAAAAGCTTTTTCAGCATCTAATGAAATAACACATTCTGGGGTTGTGGGTGAGGAAGTGTAAATTATATTAATCAATTTTCTAACATTAAAAAAGGAGTATCGGTTCCTAATGAAACCAGTTTGATCTCCTGAAATAATCTGTGATAGTACCTTTTCTAACCTAATAGCTAAAATTTTTGTAAGAATCTTAGAGTCTACATTTAATAATGATATAGGGTGATAAGATGCACATAAAGTAGGGTCTTTATCTTTTTTAAGAATTAAAGAGATAGTAGCTTCATAAAAGGACCTGGGTAGTCTCTTCTTAATAAATGCATCATTAAAGATTTCACATAGCCAAGGGGAAAGCAAAGAAGAAAAAGTTTTTAAAAATTCTATAATATAACCATTAGGGCCAGGAGCTTTCCCTGAATTCATCGATGAAATAGCCTCTCCTACCTCAGCCATAGAAATAGGAACATCAAATAAACTTTGATCTTCATCTGTCAATTTGGGAATATTCAAATTGTTAAAAAAATTATCCATCATAGACAGATCACCATCAAATTCTGATTGATATAAAGATTTATAAAAATCTTGGAAAGTATTATTAATTTCTTTATGATCAGTAGTCAGATTACTGTCTTGTTTACAAATTTTAATAATTTGTCTCTTAGTCAAAATAGCTTTTAATTGATTAGCTAACAATTTACCAGTTCGATCACTATGGATATAAAATTGAGCCCTGGTCTTAATTAATTGATTCTCAATTGAAGAAGATAACAATAAACTATGTTCCATTTGCAATTCAACTCTCTTCTTATAAAGTTCCTTGGTAGGAGTAACGGAATAAATCTTATCAATTTCTTTAATTTTATCCACCAATAAAGCTATATCTAAATATCTTTGTCTTCTTTTACTAGCAGAATATGAGATAATTTGTCCACGAATAAAAGCCTTAAAGGAGTCCCAAAGTATTCCTCTGTCAATCTCTTCGGTATAGTTTGTTGAAAAAAATAAGTCAATTTGCTGTTTTATGAAGGTAATAAATTCTGGATCTTGAAACAGCCTCTGTTCCTCCCTCTGCAATTGGATCCTTGACTTCCTGACCGGAAGACCACAATCTGTGCGGATTGGTAATGACATCTCCTCCTTGCTGATGATCAACACTGGTGCACCTTGGGGGTGTGTGCTTAGCCCACTGCTCTACTTTCTCTATACCTATGAATGTGTGGCTAGGCATAGCTCAAATACCATCTATAAATTTGCTGGTGATAAAACCATTGTTGATAGTCTCAGGTGGTGATGAGAGGGCGTACAAGAGTGAGATATGGCAACTAGTGGAGTGGTGGCGCAGCAGAAACCTTGCACTCAACATCAGTAAGACGAAACAGCTGATTGTGGACTTCAGGAAGGGTAAGACGAAGTAACACATACCAATCCTCACAGAGGAATCAGAAGTGGGGAGAGTGAGCAGCTTCAAGTTCCTGGTTGCCAAGATCTCTGAGGGTCTAACCTGGTCCCAACATATCGATGCAATTATAAAGAAGGCAAGACAGCAAGTATACTTCATTAAGAGTTTGTAGAGATTTGGTACGTCAACAAATACACTCAAAAATAGACGTACCATGGACATCGTTCTGATAGGCTGCGTCACTGTGTGGTATGGAGGGGCTACTGCACAGGACCGAAAGAAACTGCAGAAGGTTGTAAATCTAGTCAGCTCCATCTTGGCACTAGCCTACTAGGTACCCAGGGCATCTTCAGGGAGCGGTGTCTCAGAGAGGCAGCGTCCATTATTAAGACCTCCAGCACTGTTACCATCAGGAAGGAGGTACAGAAGCCTGAAGGCACGCACTCAGTGATTCAGGAACAGCTTCTTCCCCTCTGCCATCCGATTCCTAAATGGACATTGAACCCTTGAACACTACCTCACTTTTTAAATATATATCTCTGTTTTTGCATGATTTTTAATCTATTCAATATATGTATACTGTAATTGATTTACTTATTTATTAATTATTTTTTTCTTCTATATTATGTATGGCATTGAACTGCTGCTGCTAAGTTAACAAATTTTACATCACAGGCCGGTGATAATAAACCTGATTCTGATTCTGATTTTGACTAACTCTTAAATGTTCTCCTTTATATCTGTAAGTAGTAGTACATACAGTAAATACATCTGAGGAAAAGTATTGATATTTCAGCTCTTTGAATTTAGGGACCTGGAATTCACAGATGTATTGACAGTTATCCTATAGTAATTTCCTGTTGGTTCAGAACAAATTACCAGAAGGTGAAGGACAGTCTTCAGCTTTGATCGCTGGGAAGGTTGTGTTCACCTACAGATCTATACTGATGAGTTGATAAGAGGAGCAGAGAGTGAGGTAATGCATCTGAGAGCACTAATAAGACTCAGATGTACTCAGGGAATGGTAGGACCCTCGAACTGCTCAGGAATAGAGCAACCTTGCTGAAGGAATTCTGAAGGCAGAAACGCAGATCAATAAGATGGTTAAGAAGACATATGGGATACTCGCCTTTATTAGCAAGGACAGAGAATATAAGAGCAGGAAGGTTATAGTACAACTCTGTTTGTTTGTTATGTACTATGTTATAGTACAACTATATGTAACATTAACTGACTACAGCTGGACGACAATGTTTTGGTTGTTCCACTGTAGGATGGATATGATTGCCTTAAGGAGTTGGAGTTGGAGCACCTGTGGGGGAAAAAACTGAGTAGAGTAGGTTTGTTTTTGTTGAAGCATGCACAAATATAGGGTTCAGAAATTGGTGGGTGGGCAGGGATAAACCATTTCCCCAAGCAGAGCAGTTACTAACACGATGTGCTGAATGACCTGCGTCCATGCTAAATGACAATCGTAACCCAGATTAACCCAGGTTAATTAGAAAGGGGTAAATAAGAGGAGGTATCAGTGAGTTGTCACTGCGACCTCCTCTTATTTACCCCTTGATCATGACCCCACTAAGGAGCACCAGGCCACTGTCTCCTATACCATCACCAACCTTATCAGCTCTGGGGATTTCCCATCCACTGCCACCAGCTTCATAGTTCCCACACCCCGCACTTCCCGTTTCTACCTCCTACCCAAGATCCACAAACCTGCCTGTCCAGGTAGACCCATTGTCTCAGCTTGCTCTGGCCCCACCGATCTCATTTCTGCATACCTTGACACTTTTTTATCCGCCCTTGTTCAATCCCTTCCCACCCATGTTCATGACACTTCTCACACTTTGAATTTTTTCAATGATTTTAAGTTCCCTGGCCCCCACCGCCTTATTTTCACCATGGACTTCCAGTCCCTATATACCTTCATCCCCCACCAGGAAGGTTTCAAAACTCTCCACTTCTTTTTGGATTCCAGACCTAACCAATTCCCCTCTACCACCACTCTCCTCCGTCTAGCCAAATTAGTTCTTACTCTCAATAATTTCTCCGTTGGCTCCTCCCACTTCCTCCAAACCAAAGGTGTAGCCATGGGCACACATATGGGTCCCAGTTATGCCTGCCTTTTTGTTGGCTTTGTGGAACAGTCCATGTTCCAAGCCTACACGGATATCCATCCTCCTCTTTACCTTCGCTACATCGACGACTGCATTGGCACTCCCTCCCCTTTCTTGATCTTTCTGTCTCCATCTCTGGAGATGGCTTATCTACTGATATCTACTATAAGCCTACAGACTCTCACAGCTACCTGGACTGTTCCTCTTCACACCCTGTCTCTTGCAAAAATGCAATCCCCTTCTCACAACTCCTCCGTCTCCGCCGCATTTGCTCTCAGGATGAGGCTTTTCATTCCAGGACCAAGGAGGTGTCTTCCTTTTTCAAACAAAGGGGCTTCCCTCCTTCCACCATCAATTCTGTTCTCAAACGCATCTCTCCCATTTCCCGCACATCTGCCCTCACCCCATCCACCCACCACCCCACTTGGGATAGGGTTCCCCTTGTCCTCACCTACCACCCCAGCAGCCTCCGGATCCAACATATAATTCTCCGTAACTTCCGCCACCTCCAACAGGATCCCACTACCAAGCACATCTTTCCCTCCCCCCCCCTTTCTGCTTTCCACAGGGATCGCTCCCTATGCGACTCCCTTGTCCATTCATTCCCCCCATCCCTCCCCACAGATCTCCCTCCTGGCACTTACCCTTGCAAGTGGAACAAGTGCTACACCTGCCCTTACACTTCCTCCCTCACCGCCATTCAGGGCCCCAGACAGTCCTTACAGGTGAGGCGACACTTCACCTGTGAGTCAGCTGGTGTGGTATACTGTGTCTGGTGCTCCCGGTGTGGCCTTTTATACATTGGTGAGACCCGACGCAGACTGGGAGACCATTTCACTGAACACCTACACTCGGTCCACCAGAGAAAGCAGGATCTCCCAGTGGCCACACATTTTAATTCCACGTCCTGTTCCCATTCTGATAAGTCTATGCATGGCCTCCTCTACTGTCAAGATGAAGCCACACTCAGGTTGGAGGAACAACACCTTATATACTGGCTGGGTAGCCTCCAACCTGATGGCATGAACACTGACTTCTCTAACTTCTGTTAATGCCCCTCCCCTTCTTACCCCATCCCTGATATATATTTTCTCTCTCTCTGCCCATCACTCTGCCTGTTTTCCATCTCCCTCTGGTGCTCCCCTCCCCCTTCCTTTCTCCGTAGGCCTCCAGTCCCATGATCCTTTCCCTTCTCCAGCTCTGTATCACTTTTGCCAATCACCTGTCTGGCTCTCAGCTTCACCCCACCCCCTCCAGTCTTCTCCTATCATTTTGCATTTTCCCCTCCCCCTCCTACTTTCAAATCTCTTACTATCTTTCCTTTCAATTAGTCCTGACGAAGAGTCTCAGCCCGAAACGTCGACAGCGCTTCTCCCTATAGATGCTGCCTGGCCTGCTGCGTTCCACCAGCATTTTGTGAATGTGAAACTGAGTTATTTTGAAATAGAAGGTAGAATGTGTATAAAAACTTACGGACTGTAATCCTGTTGTATACAGATCAGCTTTTTTTTGTATAAGATTGTGAATCAACTTTCCATGGATGATGAATTATTTCATCCAACGAAACAAGAAACAAGATGATAAGCCACCCAAGATTGAAGAACCAGTGTGGGAACGAAATATTTAATGATGTAGAGGATTTAATACGGTTGGATGTATACATTTATTTTTATTTGAAGGATTTGAATTTTATTTTCTGCAAGAACTGAGTGATTTTGCAAAGACTTTGACAAGTTACTGAATGAGATGTGTTTAAAACTTGTGATGTTGGAGAATTGTCATGAAAGATGCATAGATATATAATTTTCAAATTTGAATTTGTAGACACACTGGAACTGAAACTGAAGTTAACCAAAACACTTAAGAATAGGAATTCAATTAGTTTTCTAATTAGATTAATAAAAAAGGAAGGCTTAGTCTATAAACTTTTAAATAAGGAATAATACTAGATCTAATTAGTTAGAGAAATTGGAGAAATAAATGTTATTCTAATGAATCTCACTGCTTCTAACTAAAAAGGAATTTGTTTTTGGTTGATATCTGAGATTTGGAACCTAAACAGAATGTTGGAATTTTGAATTGTTCTTATTCATGTAAATATTTTTTACATATTGCTTTTTTTTATAAACAAAACTTAACTCCAGAAGTGTGTGTTTTCTATTCACTGCCTCCTCCCAATACCAAGAGCTGCTGAAGGCCCACTAGCACCTGGTGCAATACTATGTCATTTGATTTTCTTAAAAAAGCATGCGGCAACCAGTCACATGAGATAAGACCAGCACTACGTGGGTGTTTTGCATGCAAGCTTACTCCATTTGGTCATAGAGACCTTTAATTCTCTCCTTCTCTATCAGGTGTTGTAATGGTAAAATCTGAAAAGATCCTTTTTTAAATGTTATTATTTCTTTCCAGATTTCTCTTAGAACTTTTTTCTGCAAACTCTTATGAAGTTTTGTATTTTAGGAGTGTGTCAATGATGTTGGATGCTGGAATGCTATCTTGGCACCGGAATGTACGGCAACACAAGCAGGTCACCTCCAGGTCACCTCCTTAGGTTGTGTTTGTTGTTAATGCAAACAATGCATTTTACTGTGTTTTGTGGTAAATAAATGAATCTGAATAGGATATATTTGTATTCCTGTGACAGAAAACTTGACTAACGACTTGGCGATCCTACCCCATTTGGAAAGTTCAATTCAGGAAAGGAAACCAAATGTATTAAAAATTCAAAGGTGGTACAAGGCTACTGGATTGAACCATGGAAGGCCTGAGTGTTCAAAGGGTAAGAAATCTGCCTTCTTTACCCAGTCAGGTTTATACGTGGCTGCAACTCCCACCTGTGGTGCTCTAGCAATGTACCATCCTTGTGAGTCAAAGTAGGCGGACCAACCAACACCAAACTCAGTTCTGGTTTCTATAAACCAAAAGGTGCATCCTCTCAGTGACTAATGCAAACTCCTCCTTACTAAAAACTGAAGACTTTTAAATTCAGGGCCTGTATGACCTCCTCCTCTTTTTTATCTTCTCATATTCTTAAATTCTAGAAGGATTAAGGTAATTGATTACAATATTTTAAATGATTATGTTTTTTAAAATGAAGTGGTTTCTTATTTTGATCATTAGGCATGTCAGTTTAGTGCATCTTCAGAGGGCAGCTGATTCATAAGCAAATTCTTGTCATACTTAGTTTCCCAGTGTAATTTACTCAGTTTAGTTCAGCGTGGTTATGAAGGATGTTTCAGTTTGAAATATAGGTTTCCCGTATTGACAGAATAACAAGTTAATGCTTGCAGAAATTACACTACATATAAAAAAGTAGATAATATTTTCATTTAACTGCTGATATTCCCTGAAAGCTTTCACTCCACTGAGTCACGTAAAGAACTCATCCAGCAGGAGACTGCAGAGGCCACTTGGCTCGAACAGAATTGTTGAAGAGCATTCTAAAATGGCTGCTTCTAATCTACAATCTAAATTGCTCAAAGCTATGAGCTGAATGTTTGATCATTGACATCAAGAGTATAAACTAATATGAGAAATACTTGATATAAAATAATGTTAAATAGTTTTCATTGTACATTATCTATAATATATTTCACTTTAACAGATAAATCTGTGATGTGGATTGCAATGTTATTTTTAAAATCAGTTTGCAGCAACTCAGAATCCATGAGTGGAATTAGTTCTCTACCTAGAGCTTTGGTACTTGAATGCTTGAATGCATCAATTCTGCACTTGGTATTTAAAGGAAGTGGATCAAAATTAATTAAGAAAAATGAAGTAAATGGAACTGAAAATGGAGTTAAAGATTATTCTGTGTTGGAGAGGTGGAAGGAAGAGGCATTTAACAAAAGGAAGGTGGTGGAGAGGGATTCAGCTCATTATCATTCTCATGAATTGCTCTTTATTCTACTAAACCAAATTGAACATTTAAATAAAGGCACTGATCAAGTATTATGGAACGGAAATTAGTTTGCAGAGTGTTGTTTATTTCAGTGCTGCTTGAATAAAGATGAAACATTTTCAGAGTAAGCTGAAATAACAATCCTTTCCAGGTCATTTTGATCTTGCACTTTCTATTGGGTATTGTGCATGTGCAAATTGTGCATTTCCACATTGGGCACATTCATAATGTCATTCCAAGGGCACTGCATTATCTTGGGGGATAAGAACTATCCTCTCTGTCTGATTCTCTGTCCTAATGCAAGGCAGAGCTCCACTACAGTGCAAGTCCCAGCATTTATCTGCCTCTGTCTTTCAAATGCATTTCAGTAGTCTGTTCTAAACAAGAAGATTCTGAAACATTGCATTCCTGTCCGGATGGAAGCCGACCAGGGGTATATGAAAGGATAGCCTTGAAGTGTACTGTATTCATCTTATGCACATGGATGTTCTATTATGCTTCACCTAAGTAAAGGTAACCTAAAGCAAAGGCTGAGCTTTCCCATCAGCACAGGGGATTTATGCTCAAAGGAGCCCATTTTGATGCTAGCTCCAAATAAATGCACATGGCAGCACATCAGCTTTGACCCATTCCACTTGTGATTATGGGCATACTTCTACAGAGAGAAATCTGCAGTCAGTTACTCATAACAATCTTCCATTAGGATGATGGCAAGGATTCGATGAAACGTGACAATTAAAAGGGTAAATGAGTCAGCCTTTGAAGTATCTATACGAAGAATGATTAACACCAGGCAAATATTTGCCAGTAAGCTGTCTTGTGAGTTTTCTTGAACTACTGTTTTGAATTACTGCCAACCCTACCCATGATGGTCACATAGTCGGATCTTTAATTGAATAATATCAAAATCAAATAATGTGAGATTAGATACATTTTGTATGAAGATCGCTGCAGGTAGTTTAAAGTGTTCCTTTTGTCTGAAATTTGCTTTGGATTTGACAGTACCTTTGACCCTGACACAGAGATATAGAAATCCACATCAAGCAAAGGAAAGAAACCCATTACTTTTTGCTCATGGAGGCTGCACTGTTAAATGTGTTGTCTCTACAGCCAGCAAATCAGGAAAATCTGCATCATCGTGGCAGATTTTTGGAATTATCCAAGGGTAAAGACCTAAGGAAGGTAACAGCAAGTGTAGCAGTGAGTCATTCCACACAAGGTATCATACTCTCTCTGCATTAAATCTTGTCTTCAGTGAGGTAACCGCGGAGCTGGGCAAAAACAAGCCACGTGAGTGACTTGTCTGTTCGGACACTGTTATTTAGAAGCCTACACCAAGTCGAAAAACTTGAGACTCTTGTAACTTTAGTATGGTTATTTAGTAATGCCCATGCAAATAATTGGATAATTTTAAGGACCTGTCATGTTCACAATCCTATACACTAAGATCTGTAGGTTTGAAGACTCAGGAGACTGCAGATCCGGAAATCTGGAGCGACAATTAAGAACCTAGAGCAGGGGTCAGCAACCTTTACCACTGAAAGAGCCACTTGGACCCGTTTCCCACAGAAAAGAAAACACTGGGAGCCGCAAAACCCGTTTGACATTTAAAATGAAATAACACTGCATACAACGTTTTTTTTGCCTTTATGCTATGTATAAACAAACTATAATGTGTTGCATTTATGAAATTGATGAACTCCTGCAGAGAAAACGAAATTACATTTCTGCATGCAACAAAAACATTTTGAACTCCGAAAAAAAGACGTTGGGTTGAAAGTTACTTTTAAGTAAAATATTCAATGTCTATTTGAGTCCTTCTTGTATTTATGAAAAACGCCGAACTTAAATTTTCCGCCAGCAGCAAACCAAAAATAACGTCAGCCAGCTGTCATCCTGAAAAATGAAAGGACTATTTCACTGAACAATGAAAAAATATGAATATAAGTAAAATAATAGGCAATTAAAATATTTATCATACTTGGTTAATGGGATTTCTGCTCCTGGACCTCAGCGCACAGCGTCTGCACATCAGGGCTGTATGATGTCACCTTCATCTTTACACAGGATCGCAAGCTGTCATCTGTGAGGTTTTCAATATCACTCCATTTGTGTTTCTGAGCAAGAACGGCCTTCTGACGGGCAACATCTTCAAGGTCTGCTGTCAAGCGTCTAAACTTGGACACCCATATGTCTTTGTCGGCTATGTCGGCCAGTTCCATCTCAAGATCAGGTTGACTCACACCTGCTAATGCAGTCGTATTCAGTAGGGAAGGATCGATGCTTAAGGGAGTGACCGGGAAGGATAATGTGTTTTTTTCCTCTCTGAACTCACAGAAGCGTTTCCCAAACGATGTTTGCATTGCGATGATTGCAGAATGTAAATACTCCGAAATTATCATGTCGTGACCTTGTTTGAACTCTCTCAAATTGGGGAAGTGAGACAAAGTGCCTTTCTGTAAATCTCTGGCAAGCACTGTCAACTTGCGCTCGAATGCCAAAACATCCTCCAACATGTGCAGGGCTGTACGTCCTTTCCCCTGAAGAGCTGTGTTCAGCGTGTTCAGGTGCGCTGTCATGTCTACCATGAAGTGTAGCTTTTCCAGCCACTCTGGCTGTTCCAGCTCAGGAAAGGTGAGCCCTTTGCTGCCCAGGAAAGTTTTCACTTCTTCCAGACACGCGACAAAGCGTTTCAGCACCTTCCGTCTGGACAGCCAGCGATAAAAACACGTTGTAGCGGTGTCAGTAAACTGCAGTCAAAGATAGCTTTATTCGAACTAAACAGCCTTGCTTTTCAGCTTCCCTCAACCCAGCCCCAGATGCTGCAAAAGACGCGTACTCACAAACCCCCGTAGGCTATCTCCCTTAGCCGGAATGCTGACTAATTGTGAGCCATTTTATGATGTGGCAGGAAATGTGTCGCTACACTTAGGTTGTACAAGATCACCATAATTACATTTCAAAAGCTAACAAACTAACATAAAATACATTTTAATTAAATACTGACCAATTATTTCCCAAAGCCACAGGGAGCCGCAGCACAGAGGTGAAAGAGCCACAAATGGCTCGGGAGCCGCAGGTTGCCGACCCCCGACCTAGAGAAACTTCGGGCAATATCAGCGGAGGGAAAATGGACAGGTGACATTTTGGGTCAAAACCTTCATGTGGACTGAAAGATAGAGGGGAGGTAGCCAGTGTAAAAGGATGAAGGATGGAGGTGGAGCAAGAAGTAGGCAGGTGATATGTGGATCCAGGTGAGGAAGAGTGATAGGCAGACGGAGAAGGGAAGACTGGAAATCATAACAGAGCCTGGCAGGTAATAGCTGAAGCTGACATGTAGTTTCGCTTGACCTACTCTTATGTCTCTCAGATCCAGTAGTGACTCCTTGAAGGTTGCCTCATTTCCCTAACATGATAATCAAGTGTCAATGGTGTATTCCCCATTCACCAGTTCTATTCCACCATGAGTGATTCAGCCTGGGAGAGCTGGTTGCAGAACACAGGTGAGGCCACAACTTGAGAGTTGGTGGCGAATGGTGAAAGGTGGATGCCCTGAGGGAGACTAGCAATTTCATATAATGTCACTGGCCTCTTTCTGGACTGAGCAGACAATAGGTTATGAATCTGCTCTGATACATTTCTCTTCAAAGCCCACAGCCTTATGTCTAAATCACATAAAGTTGCTCTTTTTTAGCCTGTGGGTTAAACTCTTGGTAGGCAGCTATCATTGAACATTAATCTACTTCTGATGGAGACCAACCTGTTGCAATTTCTACTCTTAACTCCTTCTGCCTATCGCCCCTCCTCACCTGGATCCACCTGTCATTTGTTGTCTCTTGTCCCACCCTTCCCCTTCACCCAGGTCTGCTCATGGAGAACCTCAGTCGAACCCCATGGCAGCAACATGCTCCTTGGCTGATGATCCGCAGGTTCTGGTGGAAGTGGCATGTCTCCACGTAGAGAGGAAGACTATGAATGGATTCAGCCTCTGCTCCAGAGTGATGCTCTTCTTGTCCCACATACATTACATCGTTGGAGACAAGACTCTTCCATGCTCCTTGCTCTTTGACACATTGCAGCTGCCAAAGCAGGTAGCATGCCAAGCATTTGACTAAATACACACACTGCCTACTCTTCTTATACATTCCTACCATGCATTTTATCTGAATTCCCTAGGGATATTGTAATATGTATTGTGGACACCTTCCAGCATTCTATAGTCCCATGGCTTCTGGAGCCCTTTAGCGCAGAGTGCACGTGCTAGTCCTCCTACCATATCATCTTCTGCCTTTGTACTATCAGTATCTGCTATCTCATTCAGGGAGCTTGAACACAATGATGAGGGGTGTCCATCTTAGTAGCCTCAGAGATTGCTTTTGCTGCTACTCCCTCATCTTCTGTTCTTGAGTGTGTATGTGGGGTGGGGAATGGATTTCTCTACACAGTGACAACAGTAATAAGTAAGAAAGCAATGGAACGGTATTGCTGCTTTCATTGTCCTTTGAATGTGGGCAGCAACTACAATGATTCTTTTATTTGGAGCAGGTATTTCAATAAGGGACAGAAGGATAAAGAGGGTATATAATGCAAAGATTCACATTTCAGTGGTGCCTTTAACACGAGATCTCCTGCTCCAAATCTATTCCCCTCAAGCCTGGTCTGACCCTGAGCTCAAGAGGGGGTGCCCTTCTGACAGCTGGACTAGCCTCTCTTTCTTTTTCGCAGTTTTGACCTCAAAGAAAAGAAGGGACTTTTGTACAGTGGACAATAACTACATTGCCACTTCACCTGAGTTATTTGTGATTTTGTGCATGTTGGGATGGGTGTTAGTATTTCTGACAATGCAATCTGTCTCTAATTTTGGAGGCCTGTGAGGAAATGGTGTTATTTGATTTATAGTTGTTGGCAGAATTATTTCAGAGCAATTCAAAGCCCTGCTCTAACCTTGACGTATCTGTTTTGATGGCTTCAAGCTGGCTATGGGGCACCATTGCCCTGTAGGCTTCTAGTTCCTGTGGCACAATATCTTCTTCTCCGGAATTGAAATCCATTCATCCCACTCTGAAAAACCATGCACGCATCTTGCACTCCCCCATCTTGTCACCAATTCTGTTGTGTCTGTGCAAAACTACGTATCGACTAAATAAAAGCACGCATGTGTCAGATGGCTTTAACCTTGCAGCGAGAGAGAGAGAACAACTTGCATGTGCAGCCAACAGATCAGTAGGTAGTACAAAGAGAGAGAGTGTCATTGCTTTAAAAGAAATAGATCCATACATTACGCTTTCTCCCCCTTTAGATTAATGCACCATAAAACCGTATATGTACAAAACATTCAATTTCCCTTTCACAAACCCATATTCCAAATAAAAATGCTTTCACAATAACAGTCCATAACTAACTTCACAGTTCTAAAGGTTCAGTCTTTTGGATGGCGCTCTGTTTCTTTCAGGATAACGTCTCTGGATCTGTGTAGTGATACCAGGTTCAGCAAGTGTCCTGTCAACGATCACGTTCTCTTTGTGCCTCTGGACCTGTGGCATGGCGTAAGGTTTGGTAGGTAACTTGTCTAAGATAATGTTCTCAGTTTCCAGTGTCACGTTGCTGTAAGTGACATGACCATCACTGAGAGGTAAGTCCGGTGACTGTAATGTGTCCCTCTTGTTGGATGCAGTTGACTCAGGTGCATTCTTCAGTTTAGCATCCAATACCTGGTTCACATGACATCTCCATGTCTGATCTCCAGCATCCACTGTTTACATCAGTGGTTCAGTTCTTGTAGCTACCCTACTGGGTCTCTACTTGTCTTCTCATAAATACATGGCTAAGGCTTCCTGTTCAACCTCAAAATTCCTTGATAATTTACTTGTCAGCTAGCTGAACTGTTGACTCTGCACTTCCCTCTGAAGATCTAGTTTCAGGAGGTCTATGTAAGTCTCAGATTCTTGCTCATGAACAGCATTACAGGTGTTTGACTTGTTGTCACATGAACAGAATTCTAATACACAAAAAAGAAATTGTCCACCTTGTAATGTAGAGAAATGTCCTCCTTGCCCATTGCTGTAATAGACTTCTTGAAGTTTTAGTAAACCTTTCAGCTAACCCATTTGTTGTTGGGTGGTGAGGAGCTGTCTTGAAATGTCTGTTTTCTTCATGAACAGTTGGAATTCTTCCGACATGCATTGTGATCTATTGTCACCCACAAAATGTTCTGGTAAGCCATTTCTGGAGCAGATAGTCTTCAGAGCATAGATATTCTTTGCTGAGGTGGTTGACTTCATTGGTATAACCTTCAGCCACATCGAATGAGCATTCGCAGCAATCAGAAACGTGGAGTCCACGAATGACTCAGCAAAATCAATATGGACTCTTTGCCTTAATGATGACAGCCACAGCCATGGATGTAATGGTGCCTGTGGAATTTCATTTTGAACTTATAAGCATCCCGAACAACTTTTGACCAAACCCTCAATCTCTTTATCTGTTCTTGGCTACCACACGTAGCTCTGGGCAAAACCCTTCATCTTGACAGTACGCAGGTGTCCTTCAGGAAGTTTTTCTAGCATTCTGGTGTGCTGTTTAGAGCAAGTTACAACACGAGATCCACAGCATTCTTTGACATACCGACTGTTGGTCTTCTCTTGCTGAGAACTCTGGAAACATAGGGTTACCATGAGCTGGCCACCTTGCATGGTGATCTCATAAACTTTTGACAATGTCGGGTCATCCCTTGTTTCCTTTTGTATTTTGGAATTTGTTACCGGCAGCTGGTCCACCAATGTGGCGTGGAACTCTTCTGCTGGGTCGCAGTATGAAGACTTTGCTTCTGCAATTGCCAACAGTGGAAGATGTGACAAGCCATTAGCATTGCTGTGTCGTTTGGTACCCTTGAACTCTATGTTGTAAGAGCAGGCTCCTAGGAAAAGTGTCCAATGTTGCAACCGGGTAGCAGTCATTACTGAAATTCCCTTCCTAGGACTGATAATGGACACATTATCCCAGTAGGGTAGCTTCTTCTACTAGGCCATCAGACTGATTAGCTCACGCTGACTTGAGTGTATTTCTGTATTACATAGACTGTTCTATTTATTATAAATGATTATAATTTACTATGATTGCACACTTAGATGGAGACTTAACAAAGATTTTTATTCCTCATATATGTGAAGGATGTTAGAAGTAAAGTCAATTCAATTCAATTTAAAAAAAGGGAGCTGGTTGTCTGTCACTAGCATAAACTTTTGTCTGTAGAGGTAGTGCTGGCACTTCTTTTATTCCCCAGACTAGACTAAAGGGCTCTCGGTTGATCTGTGCATAATTGTGTTCTGTGCTCGTAGTGAGCTTGAAGCAAATGCAATCATACATTCAGATCCATCTTTCATAAAATGGCACCAGTACCATAAGGGGACACATCACACATCAGTCTAATGGGCAGGGATGGGTCATAATGGGTGAGCAGTTTATCTAATGTTATTAGTCTCTTTGTTTCCTTGAAATCTTTTTCACATCTTTCTGACCATTCCCCTTTTGTTTCTGTCTATAGCAGTGTGTTCAATGGATGCAGCACTGGGGAAACTGGTGGTAGTAGTTTACAAGGCCTAAGTATGACCTGAGTTGTGTCACATTTTCCAGTTTGGGTGCCTGTAGCTCTGTTTCAATCTTCTTTAGTGACTTATGTATGCTATATTTGTCAATGACATGTCCAGAATATGAGATTTCATTCTTGAAAAACTCAAGTTTCTCTCTCTTTGCGTTCAGACCATACTCACTCAGCCTGGTAAGTACTTTACAAAGATTCTGGAAGTGCACTTCATCATTTTTGCCAGTCATGATAATATCATTGTGTTCATGGGATATCTTGGAATACTTAGTCCATTGCTCTTTGCCAAATTGCTGGAGCTGATGTGATGCCAAGGTCGAGACGATTATACTGGAACAGTCCCTTGTCAGTGTTGATGGTGTGGGTCTTCCTGCTCGACTCCTCAATCTCCATTTCCAGATAGGCTTGTGACAAGCAAATCTTTGAAAAGCTCTCCCCACTTGCCAAAGATGTAAAAATATCTTCTATTTGTGGCTGGGGATACTGCACTGTATGTAGCACCAGGGTGATGCTCACCTAGAAATTCCAACATATGCTAACGGCTCTGCCTTCCTTTTCTTGATCACTGGGACAATGGGTGTGGCCCAATTGCTTCACTCAACCTTTGAGAGAATTCTAGACACCTCCAGCCTCTACAGTTCAGCATCCACTTTAGGACATAGTGTGTAAAGTACTGGACGCACTTTATGGAATCTTGGTTTGCTGTCATCCAGTTCATTTCTGGTCTTCATGCCTTTGAGTTTACCAATCCCCTTCTCATTATCATTAAACAGCTGTGCCCATCTCTGGTTAGTGCTGCCGTTTGGGCTGCCATTGCCTGTTGATGCCGGACTCAGAGCGTTGATTGAGTGCCAGTCTAGTTGGATTTTTCTCAACCACTTACATCCAAAGACAGCTGGCCCTCCATGTAAAGCTCTAACTGTTGTGTTCGGCCTCCATGCATCACATTTACTTCCATTTTGCCTTTGGGAAACCCTTTATAGGTCATAAGCGTCACTGAGATCTTTTCTAATGGTATGTTAGAAAACAGTCTGTTGTAGTCAGCCTCTGGAATTATAGACACAGCTGACTCTGTATCGAACTCCATTTTCAGTTTTACACCAGACGCATCTATTGTGATCCAGATGATTTTGTGATCTGATTCGGTTATACTATGCAGTTCTAGGCATGACAGACTCTATGTTGTTTAATTCTGCTTTACATTCAGTAACTTTATACAGTTGTGTAGTTTTGTGTTTGGGACTTTTCACTGGATTGTGCTTTCTGTCTGCCTTGCACTTTCTCTAAGTGACCTCATCTGTGACACCTCCTGCAGACCTTTTCTTTGAACCAACAATCATTTGCCTCATGGGAGGATTTGCCATATCAATAACATTTTTTCGCCATGTGCGTTTCACATTTTAAACTCTTTTTTCTGTAGTTCTGCTGCACCCTTTGCTGCAGTCTCTATCGATATTGCAATGGTTCTAAGGTTAGGTCTCATTCTGCCAGTAGCCTCATTTGAGTGCTTTGACTATGCATGCCACATACAAGTCTGTCACTTAATGCATCAGAAAGTCACAGTACTGAGAAAGTCTGCACAGTTCGGCAATGTATTCCTCCCTCCATCTTCCTACTCTGACTCCTTATCTTTGTTACTCCAGTCCTGATGAAGGGTTTCAGCCTGAAACATGGACAATACTCTTTTCCATAGATGCCGCCTAGCCTGCTGAGTTTTTTTGGGTGTCTCTCCGCTATTACCAGCAGTTTAGGGCTCAGGTGATTTTGTAAAATTGTAACAATTTCATTGAACATCTCACTGGCTTTGCAGGGGCTACTAGGTTGCTTAAGAGACTGTACGTTCTTGCACCCATTAGGGGCTTTCTTTTGCTCTTCCATGTTGTTCACGTTACAATACAATTCCACCATCTGAATATGATCACATTAGCAACCCCCTTCATTAGCATTATCAAATTCATCAAATTTCCTAACTGAAGCCAGCACCAAGTTATTTTCACTTTAAATTCTGGGCCTTTTTCACTGTGTGAGATGCACTGTATTCATGCATTTGTTAGCATCCATAACGGCTTTCTCATACTGTTTAATTCTCACTGTTATGACCCATAATTGTAGGTGCAGTTCATGATACTTTCTGACATTCAGATTCGTACTCATCACCAATTTGTTGTGTCTGTGCACAACTACATATCAATTAAATAAAGGCACGCACGCAGGAGATGGCTTTAACAGTTGTATTCACATTTCAGCAAGAGAGAGAACAATGCTTATGCATTGACAACAGATCAATACATAGTGCTAAAGGTGGGTCATTGCTCTAAAAGAAATAGATGCATGCATTATCAATTCCTGTACTATACCTCTAGCAAATCTCTCCAATTATTTCACTTACTCTACATCTTCTGCTTGTTCTTTTTGTCTTGTTTGTGTTAGGGAAACTGTTGGTGCCGGTGCCGTACAGATTGGAACTCGATCGAAGGATCCAATGTTATGCTGTGTCCAGAGAGCTAGCTCGTGGAGATCGGAGAAGGCGGAGCCTTAAGACGGAGAACACAAATTGACTCATGGAAAAGTCCAGAGACAAGGCACAGGGTCATGAACGAGTCCATCTTGAAGTGGCGAGAAAGATTGAAGCATTGAGGTGATTGCGGAGTGGGTCAGCGATGGCTCCCAATGGAGACGGTCTGCAGCTGGATCGCCGGCGTTCGGAAGCGGGTGGGCGGTCACTCGCTATGGAAGGACTGAGTTTGTGCAGCCATTCTCCTCATATGCAGACAAAAAGATGTCCCCAATTTTCTCAGATTTATGTGATTATTGGACTGTACTTTATATTGGTTTCATTCAGTTTTTCGGTGTTTTCTTTTTTGTGGCGAACTGGCAGATGGGTGATCTATTAATTTTTTGTGTGTAAGGGCAGATTGGGGGCTTTGGTGGTACTGTTGCTGTTTCTTTTCTGTGAGTGAGGGGGTCCGGGATTGTTATTGTCGCTGTTTTTCTGCAAGTGTTGGGTCGGAGAGTGTCATCATTGGTGTTTTTTTTCCTGCAGGTGAGGAGATTGGGGATCGCTGTTTTTTTTGTGAGTGAGGGGTCTGGGGACTGTTATTATCGCTTTTTTTTCTGCTAGTCGGGGGTCGGGGATTGTTATTGTCGCTGTTTTTATTCTGCCAGCGAAGGGGTCCGGGACTCTTATTGTTGCTTTTTTTCTGCAGGGGAGGGGGATTTTGGGGTCCGTGAGTTTTGTTTCTTTTCATTTTTATGCCAGTGGGTGGGGGGGGAGAAGACGATGTCTTTTCTTTCATTAACGCTCATGCTTTTTCTGGATTTAATGGCTACCTGGAGAAGATGAATATCGGTTGTATTGTACTTGCGTACTTTGACAATAAAATGAAGCCATGAACTTATGAACCAACTACACAACCTGCAGCAGTGTGATGTGACCTTATGTCATCTATCACTTCTAAAGGCTATAGCTCTGCACATTAGCTGCATGACTAAGTGCCAACATCTGAACAACATTGAATTAGTATTCGTGAGTGTATCCCTGCTTCCCTTATTTAGGAGGTATTGCCGTATGAATGCATGCTTGGACTGTTACACTAGGACTGTGACTGAAAACCACAATATGACACTTCAGCATGAGTTACTTCTGACTGAAATGTGCAGTAACATTTTAATATTCTGTTCAAGAAGCTAATAAACTTATAACAAATTCTTTTTTGGTGTTTTCAGTTTTATCAAATGATCACTTATTTCATAGCCTTTAAATCCAGACCAGCAGATGAGTCAAAACTAGGAAAATACCATGTTTTTAAAAATAGTTATGATACAATGTCAGTTTAAAGCAGTTTGGGAAATAAAAGCACTAAACCTTGCAAAGCTTTTAGTGCCTGAGCTTTTATCTGTCTGGAAGAAGGAGAGCTGAAGATGAAATATTGCATACTTAGACTTTTTCTTAAATGTGTTGAAAAATAAATACCAGACTTACATTTATAGCAGTGTTGCAAACTGATTTGATAAGTATTAATAGGTGGAGGGTGCAATTAAAGGTGCAACTGCAATAGCTAAAGAAGTGATTTAACTTCACACTTCTTCTGAAAAGGAATTTTATATTTATACATCTGTTAAACTGTGAATGCCAGTAGTGTTGAGTAAGACTTTACAAAGGAACACGTGCCACTCATACTATTTTCTGAACTTCTTTTAAAGAAAGAAATATATAAGTTCTCATTGCTTAAAACTTCTGTGGCCTCTCTGTGAACAAAATAGATTGCAGCTTTCCAGGACAGAACAATCCAATGGATTGGATGGTAATATCAGAAGATACTTTGAAATTTAAGCTAGAATCTATTCAGTTAGAGCTAAAGAGAAAAAAAGAATGATATTTCATTCATCTCAAAATAATGAGCGAGATACATTAAACACCTGCAGAGAAATTGTAGTGAGGTAATACTGGGGATTAGGAAAGGTCAATGTGGTCATCTTAGAGTAAAGGAAATGTGAGAAATTTCTGAAGTGTTTTCGAGATAACTTCCTTCACTAGCATGTATACCTAGAAAGGAGAGATTGGTTATGAGGAATGAGGTGACTCAATTGGACCAGATGTCAAAGGGAGAACATTGGGGTAAAAGTGATTATTGTATAATGAAGGGTAAAGTTGTAGTGAACAGGAGCAAATAGCAATTCCTAAATTAGATGAGCAATGACCTTCTATGGAATGAGGGAAGAATCCAGCCTGGGTAAAATAGAACCAAATTTTGATAATAACAACTGAGGGAAGCGTAGGTTAAAGATGGACAGTATTTCAGGCAAGGTTAGTACAACCCCACAAGAGTATCAATTTTTGTTGAACCCAAGGCAGAAATGTTTAGATGCTGAGGAAACAAGTGACAATGAATAGAGTGGGCTGCATGATGCATATCAGGTGAATTCTTCAATGAGAACTGGCCTCACTGCAATTTAAGTGGGGAAGAGAAGGGGAAGTAAGTATTGCACAAACTGATATTTAGAGTTATGGCCTGTGGGAAGTTCCTTGGCTTTTGCTACTTGTGGTCTTGTGACTGTTCACAGAATTTCTGTGACAGCAAGCCCTGTATGACACAGCGAGCCTCACTGGAGAAAAATGCATCTGCAGGAATTTTGCAAGAGGTGTACATGATGTATGAAATAAGTCAATGTGATCTGATGCATTGTCCTTGGTTTGAACCACAAGTACTAGCCACCCACTGGCTACATCTCTGCTTTGGACTTTTAGAGCAGATGTTGTGGTATTCACTTAGACCCTGAGATGAATTTCTGACCAGATTCTAGGTGTATTCTTCCATCTCCACAACCTATCTCTGATCAATATCTCAGCCCATCTGCTCCTGAAGATTTAGTGATGCCTCACTTAATTTGATATTCCAAGACTTTCTTGGCTGATTTCCCAAAGGAGCAGCTGTGGTACACAGCTAACAAGGACAAGTTGAACAAATTCTACACGAATCCCATTTTATTCTGCCCCATGTTACACCTTTCACCTGTACACCAGCTGCAAATAACAGCAGTTTGTTAACTTACCTTCAGATATGAGAGGAAATAGACACGTGCAATGGAAACCCATGTGGCAAGGTCCGGCAGGCAAACTATATACAGACAGCACCAGAAGTTAGGTTTAAACCTTGGTCCCTTAGAGACTTGAGGCAACATCACTACAGGCTTGGATTTAGTTGTTCTTTCAAGTTTATAGTGATGGTTTAGGAGACAGCGAAGGGAGTCCTGGGGTCTACCTGGGTCAAAGATCAAAGTCAGAAGGTTGATCAGAAGTTCGGAAGTTGAAGCTTGATGGCCAGAATCCTGGGTCTGTGAGTCTGAACTCCAGTAGGAAGATCAGAGGTCCGTTGTCTACAAGTCTGCTGGAGGTCTGGAGGCCTGTCCTGGAGTTGGAGGGCTGTCTGTGTGGGGTGTGGATGAGTGAAAGGTAGGAAAGGGGCTTGTTTCGCTGCTGTTGTTTTGTTGTATTGTGTGTTGTTCTGCCGAACGTTATGGACGTGCTATATGATGGCACTTGTGGGCTGCCCTCCAGCACATCCTTAGGTTGTGCTGGTTGTTAACGCAAATGACACGTTTCAATGTACTTGAGATAAATAAATGAATCTGAGTCTAAAGGAGATTTAGTGGATGCATGAGATGGGATTGCTTTGTTGCGAATCACCATGGACTGCTAAGTTAACAAGTTTCATGACACGTGCCGGTAATAATAAACTTGATTCTGATTCTGGACACAGTGGATTAAATTGTCTCTTTCTATGCCATAGTATGTAAATGAGTTTGTAACTCTACCTAAGTTGAACACACTGACTTACCAAGGAACAATGAGCATAGTACGCTGTTCAGTCATTTAGTCGAGTCTGACTCTTTGTGAGCTCATGGACCAGCATAAGGTTTTCATGGCAAGATACAGAAGTATATTTCCAGGCATTTCTTCCACACAGATACTGCTGCTGCCCTGGTTGGCACCCAGGTAGTTTTGAACTCAGGACCATCTGCCTTGAGGTCCAGTGCTGATGCCACTACACCACCAGCTGGCATAGTGCATTACCACATAGCTAAGATACTTTGGACTGCAATCTCTGAGCTGCTGTTCATAAATCTGGAAACAAGTTCAAAGGAAGTCACAGCTACTGGCCTGGTATTTATGAGAAGATGAAATAATTAGTCTGCTCTTGGCTGCCAATGTTGGATAAATGTCTTTGTTGATCCAAGTGCTTTCACAATGTGTATTGGATCCAAGTCTGGTAAATAAATAGTTAAGATAGATATATTAAATTAGCTGACAGAGGAGAATAAGAATGCAGAAAAAGGAGACAATTTATACTGTAGTTGAGGCCTTCAGTTCATTATTTATTTAAAGGTAGAGTCAAAATGAGCTACTGTAGATTTGTCCTTTGGGATGTGAACTGTGTGTTTGAATGTGAGCAATATAAATGTAAACAATGCAGTTACTTATTAAGCAGAAGCACAGTGCAAATATTAAAAAGAAGGAAAAATAAATCGAACATTGCTTTTTTAGAATTTTAAGCATTCATATTACTTTGATTATGGCAATGACAAACTATCTTTTGAAGTTGTAGTATTTAATATAATCTATTATAATCAGTTTTCCTTATTTTTCAATCAAACTGAATAATAAAAAACACAGGAAGTTGTTTTATATTTCCAATAGTGTTCACATCTTCCTCTGACTTTCTCATTCATCTTGAAACTGTACATTCAAAAAGAAACAAAATGACAAGAGTATTCCACCAGCTCCCTTCTTAAATAATCCATACTGAAATGAAATTTGTTTCTCCTTTTTTGCACATGCATGGCTGTAGTTAAAATGCCTGAAATTATGGTGCAAATAGAGTCGGCACCTGTGGTGATGCAGCGGTGTAACAGAGATTTTTTGGTGAAGGGAACTGCTCCTGGACCCCTTACAACATATCACTCATAAGATTTATTGTTGAAGCAAAATCACACCAGAAAGAGGAGAACATAGGCTTAAAAGCTTTACCAGACATTGAGAAAACCTAGATAGCAAAGTATTATTCTTGCAGTGCTGGACTGCCTACAAGGCAAATAAAATTGTAACATACATTCCTAGAACAAGACACCACTCAGTTACCAGCAAGCATCCCAGTAGACCCAGATCCCAATGATAGTCAGATGATCTGCCTCTTATCTTGGTCTATTCCTATCCATGTATTGCAGGGCCCCAATTCTTCCTCTCTGATGGAGGGAGGGACATCCCAATTCCTCCTATTGATGTGGAGACTCCTAATTGTATTTGTTGATACTGTTATAGAGACATACAATACATAGACAGGTCCTTCAACCCACCATACATATGCTGACCAACAAATACCTGTCCATAAAATCACAATTACCAGCATTTGCTTCATGTACTTCTGTGCCTTGGCACTTCTCAAGTGTTCTGAGAGTAGCTGACTCTCTCATTTTCTCAGTCTGTGTGTTCTAGATGCAACCATGCTTTTAGAAAATGTTCTTCCTTAGATATCCCTCTTGCATCTTACCCTAAACTGATGACCTTTAATTTTATATACCTCTATAATGTGGCAAAATTCCCTGCTATCCATCGTCTCCATGTTCCTAATAATTGTGTAAACCCTGATCAGTTCTCCCCTTCTTCTCTTCTTCAAGGAAAACGACCACAGTCTTTCTAGTCTTTCTCCGTAAATGAAATGCTCGATGCCAGCAACATCTCAGAGCTGATTGTGGATTACAGGAGGGATGGAGACAGGCTCGGCCCAATCAACATCAATGGGTCTGCAGTTGAGAGAGTGAGTAGTTTCAAGTTCCTCAGTATGCACATCACCATCGATCTCACCTGGACTGCACACACTGGCTTTAGAACATAGAGTGAGGAAATCTGCAGCAGATTACAGGTCCTTCAGCCCACAATGTTGTGCCAACCATGTAACCTACTCTAGAAACTGCCTAGAATTTCCCCAGCACATAGCCCTCTATTTTTCTAAGCTCCATGTACCTATCTAAGAGGCTCTTAAAAGACCCTGGTATCCAGCTCCATCACGGTCACTGGCAGTGCATTCCACGCACCCACCACTCTCTGTGTGAAAAACTTACCCCTGCCATCCCCTTGGTACCTGTTTCCAACCACCTTAAAACTATGCCCTCTCGTGTTAGCTATTTCTGCCCTGAGAAAAAGCCTCTGACTATCCACACAATCAATGCTTCTCATCATCATATACACCTCTATCAGGTAACTTCTCAACCTCCGTCACTCCAAGGAGAATAGGCCAAGTTCACTCAACCTATTCTCATAAGTTATGTCCTCCATTCCTGGTAACATCCTTGTAAATCTCTTCTGCACTCTCGCTATAGCATCCACTTCCTTCCTGTAGTGAAGTGACCAGAACTGAGCACAGTTGGCAAAAACAGTGTCTCTTCCACCTCAGGTGACTGAAGAAGTTCGGCATGGGTCTCCAAATCTTCAAGACCTTCTACAGGGGCACCACTGAGAGCATCCTGACTGGCTGTATCAATGCCTGGTATGGGCACTGCACCAACCTTGGTCGCTAGACATTGCAGAGATTGGAACAGACAGCCCAGCGCATTTGTGGATGTGAACTTCCCTCTGTTGAGGACATTTATAGCAACAGGTGCGGAAAGAAGACCTGAGAGATACCCAGTCACCCCAACCATAAACTGTTTCAGCTGCTTCCATCAACCAAACAGTGCCACAGCATTGAAGCCAGGACCAACAGGTTACGGGACAACTTCTTTCTACAAGCCATTAGACTTAAAAATTCACATATCTGTACATTACAATGGAATCATAACATAAAGATTTTTACTCCCTCACCTTGTGGGATGGATGTAAGATTTAAATAAATTCTAAATTCTACATCTCATGTACAATCACATCCTCCCTAGAGTGCAATATCTAAAGTTGTAGAGTACTACAGCTTTGGGCTAACCAATGTTGTTATAAAGTTGCATCAATGTCTGTCTGCTGCTTTACAGTGTGTTCCCGGTAAAACAGGCCAGTAACCTATATCATATGAGGGTTATTTGATGGCTCTGGATCTGGCCAGTTATTTCTTAGGATCTAATGCACCATCAATAACTCTCTCTGAGAAGTGAAGTCGAGATATCGGCTTTTATTGACTGGAAGAAAGAACAAGCTGTTGTTGACCACCACACTACATCCTGGAGACTGAGAGGCCGGGCTCAGGCCTCAATCGCCTCCACACTGGGGTCTGTGGGAGGAGCCACAGGAGCAGTCAGCGGGGGGCGTGTCCAGACAGGTATATGTAGTTCACCATAAGATCATTCCATACTTTCCATAACAGCTCCTCATATTCATTCACCTTCTTTCCTTTAATCGACTCTACCCCAGAGCTTTTTCCCTCCAGTAATGCTTTGTGCGCTTCCCTCCAATTCTTTTCTTTCCATTCTTCCTTTCATAAGCCTCATCACTCTCATCTTCTTCTTCCTGTTCCCTACATTCCTGCAGTTCTCATCCCTTAACCCTCCTCCTCCTACCACACTGTCATTTCACACCCCTTCAAATCCTTTAAAACTCTTTCTTTCTTTCTAAATCTTTTTATTATTATTAATAATAAGGACAAAATACAAATGATATATTAATAAAAAAAGGAAATTACAAACATACAAATTCCATTACAGATGAAAAAAGACATAAACAATAGTTACAGTATAAATGAGTTTACCAAGACATAAACCATACAGTATATGTATGAACATGGTAAGTCTAAATATTTCATAATATATGATATAAAAAAACAGAAAAAAGAAAAAAAATATATATAATGCAAAATTAGCTAATCTACTAATCTAATAACTAATAAAGAAAAAAAGAAACATCATCATACATCATCGATATGTGCCAAACATTCATTAATACAATTTAAGGTCGTACATCGGGCCCATATGTCCAAGGATAAATTAGCTCATTTTTACTCTTATATAAATCCTACCTGTGATAGATGTCAATCTGAAATCGCGACTTTAACTCATATGTTTTGGTCATGTTCGTTTTTGAAAAAACATTGGAAAGATATTTTTGATATTATTTCTGTGGTTTTGAATATTGATTTACAACCTCATCCTATTACCACAATTTTTGGTTTACCAATGTCAGACTCACTGCATTTATCTTCTTCAGCCCGTCGAATGATTGCATTTCTAACTCTGATGGCTAGAAGATCTATATTGTTGAATTGGAAAGAAATTGATCCTCCCACTGTATTTAATTGGTTCTCTCAAACTATGTTATGTTTAAATTTAGAAAAAATTAGAAGTGGTGTTTTTGATACTTCTATTAAATTTGAAGAGTTATGGAGACCATTTATTCAACTTTTTCATATGATGTAACATGACCCTGTTCCAAGTTCAGTTGATTTCCCAGCTTTTAGCTTATGTATGTTGAGAGGACCGGAAGTGACGGCATTGATGATAATTTATTCTTGTGAGATATTATAAGCAGCCCTTTTTTTTCTTTCTTTTCCCAATCCTTTAAAACTCTATCATACCATTATTTCTAGATCTTTGATTATGAAATTACTAATTAACTCTAACCAATATTAAAAAAATTGTCTCACTCTGCTGTTTTAGAAAACAATCTTTGCTATCTTTGTCTTTGATCAGTTTGGTAGAGCCACTATTAATCAAAAGGATAACGATTAGCATTGAACATCAGAATAAATGGAGAACAGCATGAAGAACTATCACATATCATTGGGGTTCAGGATGGGAAGACCAGTGTTAAATGCCAGTAAGGAGAGAGAAAGATCAGTGTTAAACTCGGTGATTAGGAAAGGAAGGTTAATCATTGGGATCATGAGAGGAAAGACCATTCTGATCATTAGAATAAGGAGAGGAAGGATTAGCATTAATCATCAGGAGGGAGAAGACCTGTGCCATTTGCAATCCAGGAGTTGCAGAGAGAGGGGGGAAGCATTCCACTTAGAGACTGCAGGTTCAAGGGAATAAGCTGTAGAACAGTTGGGGTCAGTGGTGGTGGTGCTAAATATTTTTTGTGACCCAATAGGTTTTCTGTTCAGTGATGTGCTTAGGAGATCATAAGGTCCTGGGAGTGCCCGGTAATGAATACATTCAGGGCCACATATTCCAAGTCTCATGCCATGCGCAGATTGTTATTTGGGAGTAGTCATGCACAGCCGTGACACAGAAATAACTTCAGTGCCATGAAGTGTTACATGAGGAAGTACTTGGTTTAAATGTTTGTATCAATTTCTAGACTGTTGCACATTTTTCCAGAAATTCAACTGGGCACTTATAGTTGCGAGTGAACTCATACCGAGTATGAAGTAGCTGAATCCTAGTTGAATTGAGAAAGAGCTATCAAAAATGAGCAACAGTGTGAATTTTCCTTTGAAAAAATGAGGACAAGAAGTGTAAATTGGGAGCACAGGAGAGATGGCGTTGGTGTGAGAGTGTTGGAAGGGTTGCTTAGTGTTGCGGCTGTTAGAGATTGAGAAAATACACTGACTGAATGTGAAGGCTCTGAGATTTTAGTGAGGGGGGATTTTGATACCACTTAGCAGAAAGGACACTGCAAGAGAACAAGGATGCAGGAGTGAAAGTAGAATACGTTAAATCAAAGAGTTGCCGCTGCCAGAAAATAAAGGGGAAGAGATTTCAGGGATGCAGCTCTGTACCCAAGTTTGTGAAGAGGAATAAAATTCAAAATACAAGCTGCTGAAGGAATTTAGTAGGCCAAGCAGCATCTGTGGAGGAAAATGTACAGCTGATGTTTTGGGCTGTGATCTTTATAATACACTTTTTATGCAATTTGTTCGATTGTTTTTCCTGGTAATTCTATGTAACTTCACATTGATACAAAGTACTGATTTCAAAACAGTAAAAGTGAAAGCGTTTTTGAAGTGTATTGTTTAGATCAGTATTAATCAGTATTTTTTTCAGAAGTCTATTTATAGTGTTGGGATTTGCACTCGTTTATTTGAGTTAATCCGACATGACATCAAAGTTTCATGTGAAACTGATTATAATATTTGTAACGTTAAGCTGTGTTATATTTTATAAAAATAGCATATTAGAAATGACTGAAAACTCTTTCCTCTCCAGTATAATCATCTTCATATGCATCACACAGGTCACGCACAGCAAATTGGAAAATGTCAGCAAGGGATTAAATGGATGGGTTTAGGTGAACCATTAACTGGTTGGCATTTGCAGACAGAAAAAAAAATGGAACACTAGAATTGCTGCTTAAGTGTGCATGTTGTGTTCCAGTAGCAAAATGAAACAGTTAAAGCTATTATTCTGACTTCAGAAGGAAATAATTTTCATGGAAAGAACTTATGGTTTAAGTATAAAACTGCATTTGGATAACATGTATATAGATTACAACAGATTACTGTAGATTAATATCCCCAATATTCTCATCATGCCTCAACCACAAACAGCCCTCCATCCCTCGCCCCCCCCCCCCCACCACCATACATCTGCACTCACATTCCTTTTAGAAAATAATGAAAGCAATGCGTTCTCAGTGGCAACAAGACTGGAGTTCACAGAGCTGATGCAGAAATAAAGTGACAGCTTATTTTTTGTGTGCTGTATATATTATTTATAATTGCAGTTTAATTGCAAAACATTATCATCCAAATTACTATTTTATGAATTGAAAATAATGTGCGTGCGGTTAATTTAAACAATAGCTTAGTGACTATACAGAATGGGGTTCTAGCAGAGACTTATACAAAAATTCAAACATTTTATCTAAGGTGTCCAGCATTTATAGTAATAGAAAGCAGCAGAAAATATTTAAATCAGTTTCGCGTAGAATGAGTTTTTTTATGTTTTGTGGTTTGGTAAGGATTATCACTTAATTAGATAAATGATAAAACTTTGGTTGTAGAATATAAACCGTAGATGTAGTGAAGACAATATTGAAGATTCAAGAAATGCTAAAAATATTGAAAGTGTAATAGATAATTTCTAGCATAATGCCTTAATGCCTTATGATTTTATTGTCTACAAAACAAACTGTTTTAATTATTTTTTAACATTCTGATAAAGATTTTGCACCTCTCAGTTAAGTCTCCTCTATTTGCTTCTTTTGCACCTTCTTTTGCCTAATACCATCATAGCTTTTGTCCTTTGGTCTCTTCTAAACTATCTGTTTCACTTCCTCTTGCATCAGAAAGCCTGGTGTATTTTTTGTTCTAGTTCTGATGTAATGTCGTGAACCAGAGGTACCAGCTCTGTTTCTCTCTTACCTAACCTGTGAAGTATTTCCACCCTTTCCTTTAAAAAAAAATTAACTTAAGGAGCAATTTACTCCCTATTGGTGAGCACAGTGATAGAGTACTGAAATTTATAAAATTCCCCTATAAATTATTTTAATTCATATCTGGTCAATTTCTTTCAGATGGGCTAATTATTAAACCTAAAATAAATACCTTGATACTACAACTAACCTCTTCTGATTAACTTTATATGTTTTCCATTCCAATGTAATCAAGCCTTCAACTTGGCGATGGGTAGCTGGGTTGCCTTTCCCACATCCTCCATTTACTGCAAGACCAAAACTGGGCACAATTCATTTGTAGATGTGCTAGACTGCAGAATAATGAATCTATTGTTGTAACGTGATTAAATCTTCCCCTTGACTGATCTAAAAAATATTCTTCTATTTCTAAAGGAATTTCACCGGATGTCCCTGATCACCATGACAGTAAAGAATTGCAAATACAGTAAAACAGGAAAATTTGATGATCAGTCAAAATAGAAATTCCAAATCTAATTAAAGATTAAATAACGTTAATGACCGGTTTGCAGCTTATATATTCCCACTGAAGCACTTCAACATCAGAAAACAGCAAGCAGTGATCATCCTTACCGCATGCTGCTGGATGAAAATGGTACTGAGATAGAAAGGTCAAATTTACATAGGTTATTCCAGTAACATTTATTGTTGCAACATTTTGTCTCAAACCCATTTTATAAAGGTGTTGCTTATAAGTCATGTTTTTAGGAGATCAACTGACATTACAATTGATTACTATCACCGAGAATGTTGAATATTATCCTTTAAAAAACAACCCAGCAACTGCTCCAGTGTTCATACATCAGGAAATAGGTCATTCAGCCCTGCTGGAATGTTCTCTTATTCAATCAGATTAAAACTGGTCTGCAGCTCCATTTACCCTTCTCCGTTCTGTCTCTGCAGTGTACGTCCATTTCAATTCTTTATCTGTGTTTTTGTGGCTTGGACAATCATCAGGTGAGAAGCTGTTTCTTTATGCAATACGCTGTGTTGATGACCTCCCGGGTAAGGTAAGTAGATCGATCCATTCCCTCTACAATGTGACATTTTGACTCCCCGTTTCTTCCTCTGTAGTTCAGCAAATCCATGATCCCTCATCCATTCCATGAACAGACACGCCACTGTATCCTGAATGAACATGGTTCAATACTGTTGAAGATACTGCTATCCCCCGCCCACCAACACAAACCGGGTTTACCCGCTGTATGAAGACCTTGCTCAAGTGTTAAGAACCAAGCTTCAATAAGGGAAATGGTCCCTTTATGTTCTCCCCACAACCTTTAGCAATCCGTGTGTGTGTGTGTGTGTTTGTGTTGGTGGGCGGGGGATAGCAAGAGTTGGAAGAGGGGGAAGGTTCCTGGCCGGCTTAAGCCTCCCATCAGCTCACACAAAATGCTGGAGGAACTCAGCCGGTCAGGAACCTTCCCATGTTCTCCAAGTACAATCAAATCTTTTCTCCGTGTAGGTAGAGATATTCAACAAAGGAGTTACACTTCCCATTGGCATTGACCCTCATGGGTATCTGAGATGTGCACTCTTTGACAACTCAGATGGAAGCATTAGCAGTTCTGGGATTACTCTGGCTTGCCTTGATCTCTGGAAACTTTGGACATGGTTTTCCAGGTATGTTTCAGCAAGCTTCCCCAGGATGTCAACTCACTTTACCCCGTAAAAGACCATAGATGTTCTGTATTTGCCCTTGAGTTGTTAATGTGGAATGAAGAAAGTGAATTACGTTTTCAGTAGCGGATTTTGAAATTGAGTCTGCATTCTACATAATCAATGGGAAAGAGGATTCATTTTATAGAAAATTGTGATAAGGATCGGTTTTCTAGGAAAGCAACCCCTCCTATGCGGGGTCGCCTGAATGTCCTATTCACAAAATGCAGGATGAGGTCATTCTGACTAATTACTGCCCAATCAGTCTACTCTTACTAACAGTGAAGTGATGGAAGTTGGCATTGACAGCATTGTTGTGACACTTACTGGACAATTACTTGCTCAATGATACCAAGACCGCCTTTCGCCAGGACTGCTCTTCTCTAAATCTCATTATGGCCTAGATCCAAGTATAGACAGGGAGCTGAATTCCAATGGTGAGGTGAGAGTGACTGCCTTCATGTCAACATTTGACCAACTGTGGCAGTAAAGAGCCTAAGTAAAACTGATATCAAAGGGAAAGTGGTTGAAGTTGCTTAAAGGAAAATGATGAAATTGGTGGAGATCAATCTTCCCAGTTCCAGCACCGCAAGATTTTACAGTTACTGAACACAACAGCATGGAAAAAGGCCCTTCAGCCCATCTAGTCAACCATTACTTAGTCTAGTTCTGTTGACCCACACCTGTACCATACCCTCCCTTCATCCATGTACTTATCCAAATTTCTCTTAAATGTTAAAATTAGCCCAGCATCCACCTCTTACACTGGTAGCTTGTTTCATATGCTCACCACCCTCTGAGTGAAGAAGTTCCACCTCATGTTCCCCTTAAACATTTCACCTTTCACCCTTAACCCATGACCCCTAGTTCTAGTCTCGCCCAACGTCAGTGGAAAAAGCCTGCTTACATTCACCCTATCTATACACCTCTTAATTTTGTAAACCTCTGTCAAATCTCCACTGAATTTTCTATGTCCCGGGGAATAAAGTACTAACTTATTCAACCTCTCCCTATAACTCAGAATCTCAAGTCCTGGCCACATCCTTGTGAATTTTCTCAGTACTCTTTCAATCTTACTTATATCTTTCCTGTAGGTAACTGAGCAAAACTGCACACAATACTCCACATAAGGCCTCATCAACATCTTATATAGTTTCAACAAAACATCCTACTTCCTATACTCAATACAATGATTTACGGAGGCCAATGTACCGAAAGCTTTCTTTATGCCCCTGTGTACCTGTGATGCCACTTTTAAGGATTATAGATTATAATCCTTATATATTATAGATTATACTCCCCGATCTCTCTGCTGTACCACTCCCCCTCGGTGCCCTACCTCTCATTGTGTAAGGCCTACCCTGAAGCGACTGAACCTGCTGGACCCACTTCCCATGAAGAACCTTGTCAGAAGCATTGCTAAAGCCTACATAGACACCACTCACTGTCTTGCCTTCATCAGCTTTCCTGATAACTTCCTCAAGAAACTGTATAAAATTGGTTAGACATGTCTTAGCATGTACAAAGCCTTGTTGACTATCCTTTATCAGTCCCTGTCTATCCAGTCCCACCCAGCCATTTACAGTATGGGAGTCCCTGTCAATATGTGGAACGTTAAAATCATCTGCTATCCCAATCTTATGTTTCCTGCAATAGTCTGTGATCTCTCTACAAGTTTTCTCCTCTAAATCCTGCGGACTGGTGGATAGTTTGCAAAATAATCCAATTACTATGGTCATAACTTACTTATTCCTCAGTTCTACCCATAAAGCGTCACTAGATGAACTCTCCAGTCTATCCTGACTAAGCACTGCTGTAACATTCTCCTGGACTAATAATGCCATTCTTACCCCTTCAATCCCACCTGCTCTATCATGTCTAAAACAACAGAACCATTGAGTTGCCAGTCCTGCCTCCTGCAATGGCTACAATGTCATAATTCCACATGCTGATCCATGCCTTAAGGTCATCCACCTTTCCTACAATATCCTTTGCATTGAAACATGTGCAGCTCAAAACATTAGTCCCACCAAGCTCAACCTTTTGATTCCTGATCTTGTATATAGGCTTAACAACATCTTTCTCCACAACTACTTTACTATCTGTTCTGGCACTCTGGTTCCATTCCCCTGCAACTCTAGCTGAACACCCCCCCCCCCCCCCCCCACCCATGCAGCACTAGTAAACCAAGTAAACGATCCCACTGGGATATTAGTCCCACTCTAGTTCTGGTGCAAACCACTCCTTCTGGACAGATCACACTATTACTAGAAGACAGCCCACTGATCCTCAAATGTCGACCATAAACTGCTGGTACAGTACACAGTAAAAACGAAACAACGTTCCTCCAGGACCACGATGCTACATGAAACAACACAAAACTGTACCAGACTATGTGATACAACTCAAGGCTACACTAGATTAGGTAAAACAACACAAAACCTACATTAGACTACAGACCTACACAGGCCTACATAAAATGCACAAAACAGTGCAGGGCAGTCCACCAACTCCACCAACCTGCACCAACTTGCCCTAAATCCCTGAACTCACTTTGCAGGATCTCGCCACCCATCCTCCCCATGTCATTGGTACCAAAGTGGACCATAACCTTTGGTTGTTCAACCTCCCACTTAAGAATGCTCTGGACTTGATCCATGATGTCCCTCACCTGGCAACAAACCATCTGGGAATCTCATTCTCATCCACAAAATCTTCTTTCTGTTACCTAACTAAACATTTCTAAACAAGTCCCTAATGTATCTGCTTCTACCACCACCTCAGGGAGCTCATTCCAGTCACTCTCTGGGTAAAAAACTTGCCCCTCACATCTCCTTTGAAATTACCCCTTCTCACCTTAAATGCATACCCTCTGGTATTAAACATTTCAACTCTGGGAAAATATACTGTCTGTCTATTTTATCTATACATCTCATAATCTTATAAACCTCTATCAGATCTCCCCTCAGCCTCCGCTGCTCCATAGAAAATAACCCAAGTTTTTCCAACCTCTCATTATTGCACATGCCATCTAATCCTGGTAAACCTCTTCTGTACCCTCTCCTAATCCTTGGCATCCTTCCTATCATAGAGTGGCCAGAACTATATGGAATACTCCAGATGTGGCTAACTAGAGTTTTATAACTTTCTGAATTTTGAACTCATAAAGGCAAGTAATCCATGTGCCTTCTTAACCACCCTATTAACCTGAGTAGCCCTGTCCAGGGAGCTGTGAACTTGGAGGCCAAGAACCTGCTACTCATCAACACTGTTAATGGTCTTGCCCTCAACAATATACTGTCTCTTTACATTTTACCTACCAAAGTTCAATACTTCACATTTGTCAGGTTAAACCTATCTGCCCTTATCTGCAACTGATCTACAGTATATCTCACTGTATTTTTTGCAAGTCTTCAACGCTATCCACAGGAGCTTGAAAGCCCAGACAATGGATTCCAGAACAGCTTCTTGTCGCTGCTATCAGTCTTCTGAACCAATTGACTCTTTCACATTCCATTACTTGGTGATGCCACAATGTTCTTGAATTCTTGTTTCTATCCAGCTTGATTATTCTGTAATTGTCACTTCTTTTTGGACCACTTCAAATTGCACAATTATATTTGCACTATTCTGTTCTTTTGCCCTTGCCAGTGGATTCATTGTTGTATTTATTATTACCTTTTATATTATATTATTTACTCCGTAAGTTTCGTGCGAGTAAGGAATTTCAAGAAGTAAACTCATCTGTAATCTGTTGGTTGTATGTACCAAAAAGCTGGAGCACTGACATTGGCTGAGACAGTCTTCATGCAAAAGCACTTGATCAGATAACAACCAGATGAAGGGTCTCGACACAAAATGTTGACTCTCTGCTTTTCCTCACAGATGCTCTCAAAATCACGACAGATGATTAGTTGAATGCAGATGTTGGTAGGATGGAAGGTAAGGTCAAGAAAGCCTATGCTTGCTGTGCCAAGGGAGGGAATTAGAACTGCAGTGCAAGAAATAGATGAGATGAGGTCAAGAATTCTGTCACATATGGTAGAGGAAAAGTGTTGTTTATGGAAAAAGGGAGGTAACTTAGAGGCATCTATGTGGAAAGTCACAATGGAATAATTAAAAGGAGTCCTTACAGGAAGCAATGTGCGAGAAAATAGAGTTGAGATAGCTGTGTGAGTTAATGGAGGAACTTTTACATCCAGACAATGTTTGGAATTGGAAAATACTGTCTGTACCTGATAGAAGCAGGTACTCCGAGAACACAGCGTATGAATAAGTAGTTGGTAGACATCTTAATGTGAGGGAAATGGAGAGATATGGAACTTGTGTTGGCAGAAAGGACTAATTCAGTTTGTATGCAGACGTGGTCAAGATGTTCAGTTGTTGTTCAGACCAACATACCGAATGGGGAGGTAATGTGATCTAAATGACTTTGACTGTGGAATGATTGTTGGTACCAGATGGGGTCGTTTGAGTATCTCAGAAACTGCCGATCTCCTGGGATTTTCATGCACAACAGTCTCTAAAGTTTACAGTGAGTATCCAATGAGTGGCAGTTCTGTGAATGAAAGTGCCTTGTTAAGGAGAGAAGACAGGAGAATGGCCAGACTGGTTCAGGCTGACAGAAAGGCAACAGTAACTTAAATAACCATGAGTTATAACTGTGGTGTGAAGAAGAGCATTTCTGAAGATGGAACATGTTGAACCTTGAAGTGGATGGGCTACAGCAGCAGAAGATTGTGAATATACACTGGATGGCTACGTTATTAGGCACAGAGGTGGCCACTAATGTACCTATTTTACATGACAAAATAAACAAAAATAAACACAACATTAGTGCAAGGAGAAAAAAAGTAATCCAAAGTAATGTTAGGATTTTTAAAGTCAGTTTACGAATCTTCTGTTGAGCCTTGAGGTGTGGGTCTTCAGGCTCCCAAACCTCTTACATGATGGCAGCAACCAAAAAGAGGACATGGTGTCATTGGTGAATTGGTATACGGAGTTGGAGCTATTCTTAGCCACATGATTGTAGGTTTAGAGAAAACAGAGCAGGGAGCTAAGCACAAAACCCGTGTTAATGCTCATTGAGGATAAGATGGTGTTTCCGCTCCATACCGATTGTGGCTCCCAAACCTCACCACTACTAAACAGGAAGTTTCTAATGAGTATAAAAGTAACTGCAATGTGTATAGGCTAGAAGTTTGAGCAGCTCTCCCAAGTGAAATTGCTAAACAGCTTGGTATAACACAGCCTGTTTAGAGGCATCTGCTGGAGTGTAATGTCTGTGATATAGGTGTATGTGATAATGATGTGAATGCCTTAAATACACTTTCAGTTATTCAGAGCATCTGTGTGGCTGTTTTGTAACACCCTCTTTGCAATCCAATTTATATTCCAATATTAGTTTTTTACTAAACTTGAAGCAGAAGTTAAAACTAATAAAAGAGTTGAATGATTGAGAAATACAGATACCAAAAGGTAAAAATCTGCAGATGCTGGAAATCTTAAATAAAGACTGGAAGAGCTAAAATGCTCAGCAGATTAGGCAGGATCTGCAGAGATCTCCATACCTCCTTAGCCTAGCACAAAGTGCTGCTACTTTCCCAGAACACAGTGAACTTTGAAAGATATTAACCAATGGCTCCACTGTTTCTGCATTCACTCAGGTGTGGGCTGTTGGGATCTGGTAACTTGTTTGCCTTCAGCCGTCTTAATTTTTCAAATATCTTCTGTCTTCTGATAGCGATTGTTTCAAGTTCTTCACTTGTGTTTGAGAGTAGTCCAGAAAAATCTTCGTAGTGTTTGCAGTATCCTCCACCATGAAAGTTGATCAAAGTATCAATACCCGACATTACTTTCTTTTGTTATTATTTCTCCAATCTCTTCTCTAGAAGTCCCACACTTACACTAGCTACTCACTTCTTTTCGTATATTCATAGAAACATTATTGTTTGTTTTGAAATTACTTACAGTCTTCTCTCATAATACATTTTCTATCTCCTTATTAACATTTTAATCTCTTGTTGCTGGTTTTTGTCTTCTGTTTTACTGTTAACCCTTGTCACTATAGAGTCTCTAATTATTATTTTCTTTGAAATCCTTTGCTAACCACAGATGATCCACCTTTCTCCCAGAATCTCTCTTTTTAATTGGAATAATTTATCCTGAGCATCATGATCTGGTTGTTTAATTACCTGTAAGTGCTTCTCCATTAGCTTGTATCAGCACATTGAGAATCACTGAATTGAAAATGACAGGATGAGGAACCTTAGGATCAAATGATAAGGGACCTAGAAATCAGAACTTCGGGTTCACTGGTCAGGGATCTGAGTGATTAGATTCTTGGAGGTTACGAGACTGGAGACATTGGGTCTCAGAGCCATAACCTTGGGAGTCAAACAATACATTTCCAAGAGATGGGAAATCTAGGGACTTTGAAGATCAAAGATCTGTAGCCTGAACAGAACAGAAAGTTACTGAGGTGATTGTTACATGGAAGCCACTATGGTGGTCTTCTGAGGCATCAAGATTGTACTCACCTTGGTGAAGTCCCAACAAGATGATAACGTAGTACACCTGGGAATCACTAATAATAGTGGCTCTTAGGATATGTGACTAATATTCCTTGCAGTGCTCCAAAATTCTAGGGAATAGCATCATTTCTTATGAGTCTGAAGCTTCTGTTTTGTAAAATACTTAAACTTGACTCCTTTTGAATAGCTCCCAGTTAAATTTCAGAAGTGACACAAGGCGACGTGAAACTGGCTGTTAAGCATTTTACTTTGTCCAAATTTTGTTTCAGTTGAATTGTCTGAAATATAGAATGGAATGCAATTTAATTTCAAAGCCATCAAAAGTTTAAGTTTCTATATTCCACACACTGTATGTTATTTTATTATTACAATAGGATTTGAAAATTAAGCTGGATAATTCAATTTTAGGGGACAAGTTGCCATCTGAACCTTAACTAATTTCTATAATGCTTCATGAAGTTATGGTGCTAGATTTCCTGGAGTCACAGCATGTATGGATGTTTGATGGGATTTCAGTACATTAAAGAAGATCCTGATCAATTTTGTTTGCCTTACTATACACCGATACTATGATGACATTTGCCATATCCTAAATCCATCACAGTAGCAGGAAAAAAACAGACCAGGCACTGGAAACTGCAGATGAGATTATGCTTTTAATTCGTAAGTTTAACAGAAAATGAATTGTTAGTAATTGAAAAGTGAATTTCAGCTTCGTTAAGACAGGAATTTCAGCACTAATACTGTGGGACAAGTACGAGTTGAACCTCTGCCTTGGGTTCACACTGGAAATTTTGTTGCCGGGTACAGTAAAATCACAATGGCCAGTGTTCAGTTGAGGAATGCAGTTGCATATATGCCATTCGTAATGAAGACAATCACTTTGAAGAGTAAGTTAACTAAGTGCTTAATTGCTTACAGAAATCTGAGTTCTCCACTCTTCGTAATTTAGCCCATGATGTTGGGGTATTCCTTTTATATAAAAAGTTAAATATTTCTGCACCGTCACCCATCTTAGGTTTTGAATCTCAGATTTTCCCGCAAAAAGTCAGACACACACAAACAATCCCCAGATGAGTGTACTCTGGCATCTGGAATGGTATCTCCTACACAACCTAAGTGTTCTCAGTAGTCATGCTACACTTAATCCTTTTCTCACTGAACAAGTATACTCTGGCATCTGAAATGGTCAGTAACCACCTTTCACAACTGCTGGCCCTGTCTGGTAGCTGGTCCCTTACAAGAAACGTAAAAACACCCACACACCATACTTTTGTATCCAGCAGTTCTGCTCTCTGCCATGTCCTGTGGTACTCCATGATCCCATGGTTGTTAAATGCATTATAAAATATTGACTGAACATTGTCAAATGGGTGGAGAATCACTAGAAGCAACCAGTAGTTTGGAGACCATACCTGGCAGTAATGGTTAGACCTTCTTACCCACTGGGCTCATCAGCAAAGCATTTCCAATTATGCACTAATGTTGCCCTCTTATTAGATCGTCTTACCTTATTCACATTATAGCTTCATCGAAAAAGTGATTATCAGTGCAGGGCTGCAAGGCTACTCACGTACCAATTGGACAACAATCCACATAATTCTTACTACCTCTGCTTCTCTCCCTATATTTCACATTATTACACATATAGACCTTAGTACCACAGTGCCTTAGGCAAAACAAAGTTAGTGTCCAATGCTGCCAAAATTCATTGTCAAGTTGAAAAATTTTCCAATTACCGATTCTTACTGAGATGCTATTATTCCCATTTTGACATAAAGTGCATTCTTAAAATAAAAGCAAGTTCCTGCAGACATACAGATAAAGCATTGTCAATATGTAATGATGATAGGAACAGAATTCAACATCAGCAGCATAATCTGGTCACAGATTGCAGTATTGGATTTTGCTAGCCTTAGTATGCTGCACGTGTAATGGAACTGTTTATCACCAGCTTGGAGTTTTTCTTTCATATTGTGTTGTATTGACTTTTACAAACTGAAAATATTTTGTATGCTTTATTTTGATCATGCTAAGTTAGGTGACCTTTCTGATCTTGGATTATAAAAGAATAAAATACAGAGGGCAAATTCCATTTTGCAATTTTCTACAACCAGAGGAAAGAAAATGAATGTTTCTTCATCAGCAAAATCTCACGATCTTTCTGATGGAATCATTAATCCCTGTTTTCCTGTAGTGGTGATGGTTCCAAAAAAGAAAAAATTTGACTTCAAACAATCTATCCTTACTAAATGAAAATTTTGTATAACTTTCCAGATTGATTTCTTCCCCCCACCCCCAAACTAGTTTAGTTAGATGTCAGTCATCTTTTCAAAAGGATGGGAATTCCAAAATATCAGCAGTTCCTTAATAATATACTGTTAGAGTATCTCTTTGGGAGCTTAAAAAGTGTACATTTATATTCATGAGTGTGTGTGTATGTGTGTGTGTGTGTGTGTGTGTGTGTGTGTGTGTGTGTGTGTGTGTGTGTGTGTGTGTGTGTGTGTGTGTGTGTGTGTGTGACTGTGTCTGTGTCCACCCAATGTAAAACCACAATATGTTTAAGAACAGTTGCAGATTTACCTCAGCTTTAAACTAAAGCCTGTAATGGTTAGATCAAGAGAAGTGTGCTAAACTGACTATACACAGTCTCTGTAACAAAATGGCTTACATGTGTCACACTGAATCATATTGTCAATGAACACCGGCCAAAAGAAATCTGGTGAAATTAGCAATGCAATAACAAATTGCAAACTGGTGTTTATGCAGCAGGTTCCAAGATTACAAATAAACAAGCAATATACTCTACACTGAAAGACTATCAATTGTGGACAAAAGTAGATGGCAAAGCAAAACCTAACACAGAATGTATAGGTTCCCCAAAACAAATTATTGGTCTTCATTGAGACTGTATATACATGTAATATTAAATTGATAAACAACAGAAAACTAGACAAACAGCATCTGTACTGTTTTATGTGATCTGTTGAGTTTTGCCTAAAAACAGTAATTGCTTCATAGAGACTGGAACCATTCTTCAGTTTGCTTCTCTTGCTCTTAACAGTTTGTCATAAAATTATACCAAATTCCTTGAGGATACAGGTATACCATCATCTTACAGGTGTCCCTCCAAGTTACACCTCTTTCTTACCTGAACATACCACTGTTCTTTCAAAGTTAAAATTCTGGGACTGGATATCCAACAGAACCAAGGTGAGTGTCTGCAACAACCCTCATAGTCTCTGTGGATGAATAATAAATGCCAGCCTTGCTATTGATGCCACTAATGCTGAGAATGAATATGTGGAAGCTGCAGTTCATCATGTTTGACTTAATTTTACTGGTGCATTATACGTTTTCATCTACCTGATTGTCTTTAGATATCCAATATTGCCATACAAGCAATACCGACTCGGTTTCCCCAATAGACTTTGAAACAAAGCTGGTAAGCTAAAAGCAGTGGCTCTCTATCATTTGTTTTTGTGTATCACTATGAAGATTAACTTTAGGCACAGACCCATGACCCAACACTTAATCATATGGTTTTAGTTTTAAAATGACATGTGTTTCTCTCTATTGTGTCGTATTTGTTTGCTTTTAGCATTGTGTTTACATTTACCCTTCCTGTCATTGCAAAATCCTCACCCTCTCAATCTAGCTCTGCAGCCTCAGTCATCTCCAAACTCCTCAAATTCTGGCCTTTCTGCAACTTTGATTTCCGTTGTCCTCCTTTTTCTGACAATGTGTTCAGCTTTGGAATTTCGTCATGAGACATAGCTGTTTTCAAGAGGTTCTTTACTGTTTGTGTAAAAGATTCTGATTGTCTGTGTTTGCATTGGGTAGTCATAAACATTGACCAATGATGCTCCAGAGAAGCACCTTTGGGTGTTGTCCAATTTTCGACACCATGTAAATGCAAATTGCTGACGATCATTTCCCTTAAGAATTTTAATTATTCTTTAAAGTGTACCTTGGTCCCAATATCTTACAGTCAATCTGATGTTAAAGGAAATATCACAACAGTTCAGGGGTAAGTATACGGGGAACACTTCTTTTACAATATCTCATCTGGGTTCTAATTCATGGCTTTATGAGATCATTGGATCTGTCTTTTTTTTGGAATGTTGCATAATGATATGAAATTAAATCTCCTTGAAGGTTTTAGCTGGCAAATAAATTAATTTAAAAAGTTATGGGATTCATTGGTTTAAGTACATGTTAAATAGTCAGAAACATGTTCAATCCTATGGTATTTATTCCTATTTGCATTTTGTGCTTTATTTCTTCCGTCATGTAAACTCTGAACTGAATAATTGCTGCAACAATATATTGCATTAACATTGATGTAATTTGTACCTTCAGAGTAGGCTTTCAACGTTTATGTTTTGTAATGTTACACAAAATCCTGCAGCAAGTTACATATAAGGCATACATTGAAGGCAGAGTTCAAGTTGAAGAGGAGTGTATTTAATAACACAAAATGCATGCAAGAGTCAATCCAAACCTACTGAAGAGAGTGTAATCAGTGGTTGCTGTTAGTGTGCCAATTGAAAGTCACCACCCACACCCCTACACTGTCTCTTTGAAGTGTTTGAGGATGTGCATGACCCTTGCATCTATTTAGCTAATCCTGTCAAATTGTGTATAAATCTGTACAATCCCAAATTACTAATCTCCTCAAAACTCTTGCCTTTATGCCTTTATCCCAGTTCTTGGGAACACAGTCATCTCCATTACTGTGACATCATAATCTTTGCTGCGTGATTAATGTCACGCTGCATCTGGCAGTAATAAATAAAATATATTCACAGTGAAATGTGAACATCTGGTTGGGAAATACTATTCTGAACACAATTGCTAATCTGACATTGCCTGTAGATGTACCAGTGTTTGACATTGAGCTCTCTATTAAATGATCAATGATTAAAGAGATAAAAAAAAAAGCAACAGCTCTTTTTTAAATGATAATTTTGCTCCAAGTTATAGGCAAGTGGCAAAATGTTGCAAAGCTTGTTTCACGTTTCATATTTTCAAACTCTGTTAGACCTGGCAGAAGCTGACATTTTAACAAGCAACTTGTCAACAGTTCCCTCACTTTATCTAAATGGCCACTATAATTGAGTTAAAATTATTAATGTCATATTGGGCAGCTTGTATGAGAAACTGAGAGTTTCTGAAAATCCAAGTGACTATTGCCTCTGCAGGGAACATGACATGCTGTGTTATGCGATGCTAATTGCATACAGTGCTATCGCATTAATCCTGAATGTGACCCAATAAAATCTGATTCCCTTTCAAATAATCTGAGGATTAATTTCTTTGCAGTAGGAAAATGACATGCAGGAAATGAATATTAAATTTAGGATGCTCAGTTCTATGTTTTAGATTAGGCCAAAACATTATGCCTGCACTTCAGGAATTCGCCTCATGGTTAGCACAGCTAAGTCTCCTTTAGATTTCACTGCATACGGTTGACCAGTCCCAGAACTCCTCTGCCTCTTCCAAGCCATGTGTTACCTGGTGCAACAAAGGCAGGAGTTCGTATCTGCACTGTTCTGACACAGCTTATCCCATCAGTGATAGAAATGCAATTCATAGCCTCTCTCTTAAATTGCCTTAACTGTCACTTGTTAGCTTTTTGCATTACAATTAACTAGCAATCTTAAAAATAATATTAACAACAAGCATTTCATGGGATATCACTCTTGCATTTAATAAATGATTAATTTTTGTGCATATAAATGTAAGAGCAGAATTAGGCTATTTAGTCCATCCCATTGAGTTTGCTCAACCATTCCATCATGGCTGATTATTAACTCTCTCAACTCCTTTCTCAGGCCTTCTCCCCATAACCTTTGACATCCTTACTAACCAAGAACCTCCCCTTTGAATATACCCAATGACTTGGCTTCCACGGCAGTCTGTGGCAATGAATTTCACAAATTCTCCACCCTCTGGCTAAAGAAATTCCTTCTTATCTTTGTTTTAAATGGGACTTCCTTCTATTCTGAGGTTGTGCCCTCTGGTCCTATACCCCCTCACTATAGGAAACATCCTTTCCACATCCACTCTTTAAATGCCTTTCAATATTTGATAGGCTTCAATGAGATTCCCTACCCCCCATTCTTCCATTCTTCTAAACTCCAGTGAGTACAGGCCTAAAGCCATTAAATGCTCCTCATACATAAATCCATTCATTCCCGGATCTTGTGAAACTCCTTTGTACCCTACCTGATGCCAACACATCCTTTCTTACACAGGAGGCCGAAAACTGCTCATAGTACTTCAAGTGTGATCTGTCCACTGGCCTATAAAGCCTCAGCATTGCATTCTTGCTTTTATAATCTAGTCCTGTCAAATGAATGCTAACATCACTTTTGCCTTCCCTACCACTGACTGAACCTGCAAGTTAACCTTTAGGGAAACCTGTACAAGGACTCCCAAGTCCCTTTGGACCTCTAACTTTTGAATTTTCTCCCCATTTTGAAAATAGTCTATGTCTTTATTTCTTCTACCAAAGTGCATGACCATACATTCCCTACACTATATTCCATCTGCCACTTCTTTGCCTATTCACTTAATCTGTCTAGATCATTTTGCAGGCTCCTGCTTTCTCAACACTACCTGCCCCTCCACCCATCTTCATATCTGATTTGTTATGTTATTTAGTTGCCAGATGCAAAATTTTTCCCTCTCCTGAATCCCTAAATCATTCTTCCAAGAAATAAAGTATGTCCCTGAAGAATAATGATGCTGGCATCTACAAATGGTTCAGATATCATGCGTTTCCAAATGTGGATGGAAGAGTTGCAGTCCAGAGGGGTGATGAGAATAAGAGTGACTGCCATTGATATCAGGGTGCCCTGCTAAAACGGAGCACTGAGTGGCCACTTTATTAGGTACAGGAGGCAAATAATAAAGTAGCCAGTGAGTGTATGTCCGTGATCTTCTGCTCCTGTAGCCCACCCACTTTAAGATTTGACATGTTATGCATTAAGAGATCCTGTTGTAACATGTGATTATTTGAGTTACTATTGCCTTCCTGTCAGCTTGAACCAGTCTGGCCATTCTCGTCTGACCCCTCTCATTACCAAGGTGTTTTCGCTCACAGAGCTGCCACTCTCTGGATATGTTTTGTTTTTCACACCATCCTCTATAAACTCTAGCGATCGTTGTGCATGAAAATCCCAGGACATCAACAGTTTCTGAAATACTCAAACCACCCTGATCAAAACACTTAGATCACATTTCTTCCCCATTCTGATGTTTGATCTGAGTTCAAACTGAACCTCATAGCCATATAACCATATAACAATTACAGCACGGAAACAGGCGATCTTGGCCCTTCTAGTCCGTGCCGAACACTTACTCTCACCTAGTCCCACTGGCCCGCACTCAGCCCATAACCCTCCATTCCTTTCCTGTCCATATACCTATCCAATTTTACTTTAAATGACAATACCGAACCTGCCTCTACCATTTCTACTGGAAGCTCATTCCATACAGCTACCACTCTCTGAGTAAAAAAATTCCCCTTGTGCTACCCTTAAATTTTTGCCCCCTAGCTCTTAAATCATGTCCTCTTGTTTGAATCTCCCCTACTCTCAATGGAAAAAGCCTATCCACATCAACTCAACCTATCCCCCTCATTATTTTAAATGCCTCTATCAAGTCCCCCCTCAACCTTCTATGCTCCAAAGAATAAAGACCTAACTTCTTCAGCCTTTCCCTGTAACTTAGGTGCTGAAACCCAGGTAACATTCTAATAAATCTTTTCTGTACTCTCTCTAATTTGTTGATATCTTTCCTATATTTTGGTGACCAGAACTGTACACAATACTCCAACTTCGGCCTGACCAATGCCTTGTACAATTTTAACATTACATCCCAACTCCTATACTCAATGCTCTGATTTATAAAGGCCAGCATACCAAAACCTTTCTTCACCACCCTATCCACATGAGATTCCACCTTCAGGGAACTATGTACCATTATTCCTAGATCTCTCTGTTCTACTGCATTCTTCAATGCCCTACCATTTACCATGTATGTCCTATTTGGATTATTCCTACCAAAATGTAGCACCTCACACTTATCAGCATTAAACTCCATCTGCCATCATTCAGCCCACTCTTCTAACTGGCCTAAATCTCTCTGCAAGCTTTGAAAACCTACTTCATTATCCACAATGCCACCTACCTTAGTATCATCTGCATACTTACTAATCCAATTTACCACCCCATCATCCAGATCATTAATGTATATGACAAACAACATTGGACCCAATACCGATCCCTGAGGCACACCACTAGTCACCGGCCTCCAACCTGACAAACAGTTATCCACCACTACTCTCTGGCATCTCCCATCCAGCCACTGGTGAATCCATTTTACTACTTCAATATTAATACCTAATGATTGAACCTTCCTAACTAACGTTCTGTTCGGAACCTTGTCAAAGGCCATGCTGAAGTCCATATAAACAACATCCACTGCTTTCCCTTGTCAACTTTCCTAGTAACCTCTTCAAAAAATTCAGTGAGATTTGTCAAACATGACCTTCCACGCACAAATCCATGCTGACTGTTCCTAATCAGACCCTGTCTATCCAGATAATTATATATACCATGTCTGCATGCTTTTATACATTGAGTTGTTGCACATGATTGACTGATTAGACATTTACTTCAACAAGCAGGAGTACAGATGTACTTAAGAAAGTGGCCACTGAGTGTCGAAGATGATGGAACACATGCTGGTAAACGAGATTAATACAGAAGGCTGCTTGTTGGTTATGGGCATGGTTGGTCAAAGCCCATTTCCTCAAATGTATGACCCTGTGGTTCATAAGTATCAAAGGGCAGACACTTCAATATTTGGAGTTGTGACTTAATGAAGAAGGATGATTATGGTTGTTGAAGGTCAATAATCCACTGCAGTTTCCCAAAGCAGATTCATAGAGAGACATAATGTCACACAGGATGGAAACAGGCTCTTCATCTGTAAACACCCAAGGCCCAATCATCTTCAGCTGCTACCTCAATGACCTTCCTTCCATCAAAAAGCCAGAGGTAGGGATGTTTATTGGATGCTGATTGTGCAACATTTGATCCCACTTTGCAATTCCTCAGTAGGTGAGGTCACCCATGGCTAAATACAACAAAACCTAGACCACATTGGCTGAAAAGTGGTGGGTAAAAATTGTGCCATGTCAGTGACAAGGAAGGACCATATCCAATGGTAGAGGGTCTAACTACCTATCCTTGACGTTCAGTGGCATTATCACCATTGAGTCCACCAATATCTTAGGAGCCAATATCTGCCGAAAGCTCAGTTGGACAACCATTTAAAGTAAACCAAACTGCTTCAAAATTATCAGCAAATCTGTCGACCTCATTGATATAAGGATTGAAAACACCAAGAGTAGTAAAAAGCTGTGAGGTTTCTTCCAAATTTCCGTCTTGACATCAACATAAGAACCATAATTTTTTGCTCAAAAACCTTAGCCATTATCTAGTGATGACATTTGACCTGAAGTTTCTGTAGGGTGTTGACACCACATGTGGATTGTTTAATGTTCAAGTCCTCGTCCAGACTCTTCCCACATTCATGTAAAAATTATTTCTCAGTTTCCGAGTTGTCATATAATTACCGCTCTTTACCTGATTGAGTTTACCTTGAGATTTTTCTATCCTGGAAGCTATTGTACAGAACTAACCATGAACTCCATTGGGAAAGTATGCTGAATACACATAGTGCTTGAAGATTACACCTTTGTCATGTGTTGCAGAATTGGTACATTTTCTTATGTTGATTCAGTCTGAAAATGTACTTGTGTCTTTTTCAAAGGAGGGCACTTACTTATGCTTTTCTCAATGCACAACTAGAGTCCATGGAGATAGCTTGACTATTCTCAAATCACTCAGATGATTGGTAGGCCATCCGTTTCCACAAAGAACTGACAAAGTGACTTGAACATCGTACTCAAAGTATTTTCCATTTGTAATAGAAATGCATGGTGACTCCCATTGTTTTAGCAGAAAGAAAGCACGATGGTCGGAATTGTACAGATCGTAGAGTTCATTGATGTTTGAATTATAGATGATCACCTGTCCTTCCATTATCTTTACTATTTAGCCCATGTTGTTAGAGATTGAGGAGTTCAAGGATGTTGTGTAACAACTCCCAGCAGATTTGATTTGAATGGGGGTGTCATCCCGAGCTGTTTATGTCCACGGAGGCGTTGGAAAAATCATCTAGCCCTCTCTAAGCTCTTGTCCAAAAGGATAGTAGCCGTTTATTTGCTGGAGCATTGAGCTCAGCTGCCTTTCAATATTTCAAGGATTTCATGACTATTTATTGCGTAGGTGTTGTGCTGCTGATTGTGGACTTCTTATCTCTAGGGAGTTAGTAGAGGTCATGCTTGACTTTTTTTAATATAAATTAATGGGCTGATAAGCCATTTAGGATGAGTTATGTGTGATGTGGTTCAGTGAAACTGCAAGATTTTGCTATGTCCGTCAGGGTTCAGTCTGTGAACGTTTCCTTGATAGTCTCGCTGTTGCTTTGATCAGCTTACGCCAGTAGCTGCACTACTGTTTTTCAGTGTTCCTCGTAGATGTATACATGGAATTAGTTCACATTTTCCTGAGCTAAACTGCAGCTTTCTCCATTAATAACTAGAAAAGGAATTCAAAGCCCATGACACCGATTTTTTCAAAGGTTCAAAGGTCTAATTTAATGTCAGAGAAATGTATACAATATACATCCTGAAATGTCTTTTCTTTACAAACATCCATGAAAATAGAGAACTGCCCCAAAGAATGAACAACAGTTAAACATAAGAAGCCAAAGACCCCCCCCCAGCTCCCCTCCTTCCTACGCATAAGCAATAGCGAACAATAATGCCCCTTCCCCCCACCAGCCCAGAAAGAGCATCAGCACCCGCCACCGAGCACTCAAGCGTGAGCAAAGCAACAGCAAAGACACAGACTTGCAGTTACCCCAAAGACTTTGCTTTTCACCCAGCATTCGACATACCGCAGGCTCGCTCTCTCCCTAATAAGGGAAAAGGAGTTGTCTCCATTTTCCCAGCGAGCGGGGAGACATAACAAACAACTCGCGGGTTTACGATGTTAAAAGTCCTTTGCATCGCTTTTTTTTTAGCTCTGTGTCTGAAGATCTCTGTGTGCCTGAAGACCCTGGTCTTTAGGCACACAGCCGTAGATTTTCCAACTTCCCTGATGACACACGGGTCTCCTACCATGACACCGACCCTCGATCCTCCAGAACCCCGAGATCTTAAGCTTCCAAATCTGAGCCAGACTCTCAGGCCAACCCTTGGTGTGCCGAACAATAGTCGGTCCTGAAACCCGGAGAACAGGTCCCAATCCCGCAATGAACTGTAGTCAGCATTTAACTCCAGGTCAGGGTCTTCAAAAGAACCCTGAAAGGGAAAATCGAGATATTAAAGATGGAAATAGAGCTGTTTCCGAAGATGCGAGCGAAGGAGTCGCTGTTTAGCGCCATTTTAACTTTGCTTTGCCGCCAGGAGCATGGCCTGTTGGATCAAGCGTTCAACTTGATGCTTTTGCCAGTCTTTAAAGACATAAGAAAGATATAAATCTGTAACTACTATTAACAGCTAAGGCAGTAAACTACCTCGGGCACTTCATAATCCTAGTGCTTTTATTTCTTTAAAGATGAATTTACATTTGTGTATACCTGTTTAGTGCACTTTTGCATGTTTGAATTTCCCATTCCTTTACTTAGTCAGAGGCTAATTTTTTTGCCACTTGCTGATTAATTATAGGATTCACTATAGAGAGCAGTTCTATCTACTGTTCACCAAAGTATGTATATTTTGCCTGTTGATCCACATTCTCTCTACCAAATGTAATTTTGTGTGACTCTCAGTTTAACAAAGGCTCAGTAGCCATCCTAAAGTTTGCTGGATAATCAGAGACCAGTCCCTGAGACTGGTGTGTAATAGTTGTAATATCAAGATACAGTCACTGTCACAAACTGTATCTGAATTAGTTCATAGCCCTTAGATGAAGAAAATGTAAAGTATATCTGAAGAAAATCAGATTCAAAATAATCAGAGATAATGAGTAGAACAACTTCAAAGTAGAATTGCTTTTCCAGCTGAATAATTTAATTTAGAGAAGGATAATTGATACCTCCATGATGTATAAAAGGGGTCTTCATTTCCCATACCTGTGGCACATTCATTAAAGCATAAGGGTGTTGGTACTACAGTGAGCGGTAAATAGAATAGATTTACTTAAACACTCAGAGATTTATATGGTAAAGAAGAAAAAGAATATTATTTAATACATGGGCAAGCACTGTTAGAAATACATCAGGATTATGAAATACAAATTAGAACAGTTTTCTTACATCTTTGAGATAATCATCTTGCTAATATTACTTTCCCTCTCAGCAGTTTACAGATGACAGTACTAGTGTGTATTAAAGGGTATTGGAGAAGAAGTGGGAAATACTATCAAATCGTGGAATCTACATTTGGACATTGCTTCAGGCATGTGTTGTTTCATGCAGTTGCCTGAATTTCTATATAAAGCTTGCATTTGTTATTCTTTCTTCCAGACTTAAGCATGTCCCAAAGCACTTAGTAAAAATGAATTATTGTCAGAGTAGTCACTGTTAAGCAGGCAAACACTAGGAGATAAATGATCACTTAATCTGTACTCTATGGCATTGTTTAATATTGTGGCATCATTTATATCTATTTGAACAGACAGTCTGGGCCAAAATAGCTTCTTTAAACTAATAATATGGAGCTGTACCAAAGAACCTGCTCTAATAAGTGCTCAAGTTCTATAATGGCACTTGAACTCCCAACCTTGTGAATCAGATGTAATGCCACCCCCATGTAGGTCAGACTTAGACATTTATGTGACATGTCATGGGCAAAATGAAATTCTGGCTAAGTCGATTATCAAAAAATAATTTGAATGGTGCCATCTGTCCCTTGGCTTATTTGATTAATTCCTGCTTGCTAACTCTTTATCGATCTGGCTTCCTCTCTCGTAATTCATTAATTGCTTTTGTATCTGTCTGCTTATTGCTCAGTGGCTAATTTAGTAGATTCAGGACTTTTTGAAGTTGTCCTCAATGTTGGGGAGGCTAGTGCCAATGTTGCAGCTGGCTGAATTTGCAACTTTACATAGCTTTTAACCATCCAGTTCAGTGGCGCCTCCATACCAGACAGTGGTGCAACCATTTAGAGTGCTCTTCATGGTACATCCGTAGAAATTAGCAAGATTCTTTTGGACATACCAAGTCTCCTCAAATTCCTGATGAAATGTAACTGCTGCTGTGCCTTCTTTGTGTTTTCATCAATATGTTGGGCCCAGGATAGATTTCAGAGATGTTGACAAGCGGAAACTTGAAACCGCTCATCTTTTCCACTCCTGATCCCCCAATGAGGACAGCTGTGTGTTCCTTCAATTTCCTTTTCCTGAAATCCACAATCAATTCCTTGGTCTTACTGTTGTTGAGTACAAGGTAGTGCAAGCTGATCTACCTCACTCCTGTACACCTCCTCGTCACCATCTGAAATTCTGCCAGTTGTGTCATTGGCAAATTTATAGATTGTATTGGTGCTGTGCCTCACCGCACAGTCGGTGTAGGGTGACCAGAGCAGTGGGCTCAGCACAAGGAATGCAAGTGAAACTTCACTCAGAGCAGTTAAGTGAAATAACATTGATTCCAGTAAGAGAAAGCCAAGCAGGGATATGAAATGAATGAGTCAGAATGTTTAATAGATTGGCTGAAATCAGAGAGGAGACTCACATGAAATATATAAACTAGTGTTGGCCACTTCTGCCAGAAGCCCTATTTGTACTGTGAATAATAAACAGTTGCCTCTCTTTCTCTTGATGACGCATTTACAGAAATGAGTGCATTTATTGAATCAGCGCTAAAGCCAGCCATTATAACATGGCATGTTATAACTCTGGATGGGATTCCAGTACAAATTCCTGCCCTCCACTGGTCATATCGCACCAAGGAATTGTCTGCAGATTGGTATGGAGAGGCCTCCGATTGAGCTGGCTCTGATTGAGCCTGGGCAGGTGGTGTGCTGTGATATGGGGCTCAGGACTGTATCCTGGTCAGCAAAATGAGAGCAGGGCACTGCTGCACTTGGTTATGGACTGCCAGGGTCCTATGGTCACTGTAGTGAGTCCCATCCCTGATGCACCATCAATAACTCTGAGACGTGGGTTAAGATAGGCTTTTATTGGCTGGAAGAAAGCACAAGCAGCAAGTGACCACCGCACAACATCCTGGAGACTGAGGAAGGGTCTGTGTCTCCAATCGCCTTTATACCGGGGTCTGTGGGCGGAGCCATGGTCTGTGGGAGGAGCCACAGGAGCAGTCAGCCGGGGGGGGGGGGGGGGGGGGGCGGGTGGGGGGGGGGGTGTCCAGACAGGTATACGTAGTTTTCCACAATCCCACAACTAGGACACTGGTGAAAGATGCCCTGCACCTTCTCATGGCCAGATCCCACAAACTGCACCAGTACCGGGAGTAAATGCAAACAAGTTTAGAAACTTTAACCAAAAACAGAAGCACAGTGCCGCAGAAGCTGCTAAGTTTTCCCAGCACTTCCTGTTGTTATTTCAGCTTCCCCGCATCTGTGTTCCTTCGATCTTTGAAAGCTGTAACTTTGCACTTACTTACTGGAATCTCCACCACCTTTTAACTGTGAGCCCACTCCCCACCATTAGATGAGGAAGCACGACTTCTGAATGAAGGCCAGCGGAAGGAGAAGAACCAGGATGAGTTTTAGAAAGAGACAGCTCTGCAGGAGGAACTGACCCAACAAGGTGAACAAAATATTGTAGTTATCCACAGGTTCATTTCCTTAAGAATTGAGATTCATTGTTAGCCATAGGCTCGTTTAAAGTGCTCCCTCACGTCATAACTAACATTTGTTTGTTGTTTACCCACGTCTGTATTACAAGGTGAGATGGAGAATGTCTCGGTTTCATATACAGTACATAATTTATTTCTCACATCATAATGTGCTTGAGTAGGTGACCTCCTGCCTTCCTACAGGGAATTCTGATTATTCCAGTAGATTTGCATTCCTATCACCTGCATTGCATTGATTTGCTTACAGAACCTCCTCTCAAATACAATGTGTTCAAGTTGATCTAAGTATGTTTGGACTACATGGAGGCTCTGATTAAATTCCTTAACTCTAAGAGTTATTCAACAAGACCTTTGACAATCAGACACAGTTTATGACTGTAGACTATCCAGAGGGAGTGGCTATTCAATGTTAGCAAGCACTTATGCAATCAATAATCTGATCATTTTAGTAGAACACTCATATGGTCATGTTTATTTGATAAAATTAAAAGTTAGCATCACATTTATTGGCACCTAGTCATCTTGGTTGCACTCAAACTCATTGATGGTTACTTTTTTAATCACCTGTCAGATTCTCATTAAGGACCTCCAGCAGACTGAGTTGTTTATCTCTCACGTTCAGCATGGAAGATCTCTGCAACTTTCTCCAAATTTCAAGTACTGTAGCTCTTGTGAAACTCCATTCACAACATTGAGCCTCTCAAACAAGAGCTTAGTGGAGGCATAATCATATCACTGTGTGGGGTTGAGTGGGATCTGGGATCAGCCACGATGGAATGCCAGAGCAGACTTGATAGGCTGAATGGCCTAATTCTGCTTCTATGTCTTTTCTATGTCTTATGGTCTTGTTGCTTTAAGGTGTGAATCATCTGAAAAAGAGATTTTTATAGAAAGAACTAATATTAATGAGTAAGCATCAGCAAAGAAGCAAATAATTACCTTCTCTGGTCTGTTATCATTGAGAATATAATACAGTGGGTTCTGCTTAATGGGTCCATCAGTTAATCAGCCACTTATTTCAAAGGTCAAGGGTCATTTTGTTGTCAAAGTATGCATGTACAATACCACTCTGATATTTGTCGTCTCCAGATAGGCATGAAATACAGAAAAACCATGAGAGATTGAAAAGAAAGACATCAACTGCCCGCCCCCCACCGAAAAAGAAAAAGAAACAAACCTCGCGAACCCTGAAACATCCCTAGCAGTCCTTCGCACAAAAAACTAACAAATTGCCCAGATGGAAATCAACCCCTCCCAACCCCCAACCCTTTCCCTCGCAAAAAACCCCTGCAATAGTAACATTAAATCCTCCAACCCCCTCTTTCACAGAAAAGAACAGAGATAACAGAAACATAGAAAACCTACAGCACAATACAGGCCCTTCTGCCCAGAAAGCTGTGCCGAACATGTCCCTACCTGAGAAATTACCTCGAGTTATCCATAGCCCTCTATTTTACTAAGTACCATGTACCTCTCCAGGAGTCTCTAAAAGACTCTATCGTATCCGCAATAGCATCAAAATCCCAACCCCCCTTTCTCATACACAAAAATCTAAGAGGTCACCCACATAGAAAAACACGAAGAAGAACACCAGACTTCAAATTCCCAACTCCGCCCTCTCACAAAAAGTAACAGATCACCCATCTGCCAAGTGGCAACAAGAAAGAAAACACTGAAGGCTGAAGGAGACCAATATAAAGAACGGTCCAAAAATGACATAAATCTCTGAATATCAAAAACATTCTCCCATCAACATTTGAGCAGGGTGGCCGCGTAAACTCAGTCCTTCTATGAAGAGTGACTGCCAGGCCAGGTCCAAACGCCGCTGAGCATTGTCATCCCCATGGCCTCTGTTGAGAGCTGCTGACCACCTCTGCATTTGCATCGATGCTTCAATATTCCTTGACTCTTCGAAACGGAGTCATTCATGACCCTACACCCCGTCTCTGGTCTTTTCCAAGAGGCAGCTTATGGAAAGATTTATTTGGGACAATTCAAAGAACAAAAATTACTTGAGAAAATAACTGGGATTCCCCTCATTTATTTGGGACACTATGCCACTTAATTAGAACAGGAGACTGAGCTTATAGCGAACAGTACTTAAATACTGTCAGTTTTGTGTTCAAAAAGTAGTGATTTTTGTCACTAATAGTAAGGGAAAAATAAGCAGTAGAACAATTCAGAACTGTTTTTCTCACTACAGTTTCAAGCATTCAGGCCTAGAGGCACCAGAAATCATTTTGCTATGTCAGCAAGTTAGGCACTATGAAGATTTTGATGGCATCAACAATTATCTTGAAAGTTACAATGAAAATGAGGAATTGGGGGATGAAATCATGCAAAGCAATATATGAAGGCAGTCCATTATCTGCACTAGGGGTTTGCACTGATTATGTTCACTTACAATCAAAAAAACATGGCAACATACACTGGATGAATTCCTTCATCGATAACTACATACAGAACTAATACAAGCTATGGTAGTACAGAACAAAATATTGGTAGTGTTCCAATTTTTTCTGTGTTTCATTTAAAACACAAATGTTACTTAGTTGTCTTTTTATACCTTTTTAACTATTTCCATGAAACTTCAGCTAATTGAGGTAACGGCTTAACTGCTTAATTGGGCCAAAGTGTACAGGTCCTGAAGTGTCCTAACTAACTGGAACCTACTGTACTTTGGATCCGTTTTGAAGGGATAGTCGTCATATATAAAGTACTATTTCCCACATTAAGTGACCTGCTGATGTTGGCTGCTGAAGAAAGACGTAGGTTTAATTGTCCTTCCAGTGAATTTGGAAGATTTTGCAGAGACAGTGATTATGGTGTTTTTCCATTACCTTGATTTGGATGACCAAGGCCTCCAAAGCATATAGGAGTCTACCATAAGCTTTGTGGCAGGTTCAAAATATTGATCTTCAAACACCACTTTTCCTCAGCTGACCAAATGTTCAATGAAACATTGAAAGCTGTGGTGAATTACTTCACCAATCTGCCTTTGCCAGAATGTAACCCCCGAGATATGGGAAGTAGTCCACATTTTCAACGTATGCAGTATGGAGCCCATTGTATTGCCACACAATGAGGATCTTACCAGTTTCAGTGCCTTATCAAAGCAGTGGACCGAGATCTTTTGATATACAGTACATGAATCTAAAGATTAAGTTAGATCTATAGTTCAGTCAAGATAGGAGGAGTGTCATTTGCTGACAAGATCTGATTTCCTTCTAAGTATGTTCAGTAAAATCTTCCTGATAAAGAGTAATTTGAATGACTGTGATGTCTTCCATCGTGGAGCAACAACACCTCAAAAGGTCCTGGATGATTTTGAATTATTTATAGATGGATCATCATTTCCTCTGCATGGAGAAAATGAAGTAACTGTACAATCAATAATTTTAATTAAGCAATGAAATGTTGAAATAAATCTTACATTGACTACACAGTTAAGCAGCCCAGTGAACATTTTGTACATGGGACTGGCAGGCCTGCCTTCTGTTACAGTGTGACCCCCATAGTCATTGACAGGCATTTTACAGGGAAGATCGACAGACTTTGAGCAGGATGTAGACACTGAGAAGCAGTTAACCTGATGGATTTATGTGACATTGTAGTCTGGAATTTCTGGCAGTGGGACTGTTCTGCCTGACAGACAGTGGTGGGAGGAGAAATGCAGATGTTGTTCTGGTGGGAGAGGCACCATTGAATTTCTCACGGCTACAGCGGTCTACAAGGCTGTGACCTGTTTCACCACTTTTACCTCCAAACAATAGCCAGGCAGCTGATACCTTCTACCTCTTGGTTACTTGTGCTCTGCTTTCTTGATAGATAAATGTACAGCCGCAGGGCTGGGTCAGTGTGGTGGCATCACTCTACCCCTGGACAAGCAACCATCTCTCTGTCCGGTGAGAATGTCAAGTATCTGACAGATGACATTTTACTGTTTGTGAAGGAGAGTAGCTTGGTTCTGGGTGGCTCAGCATGACGGCATGAGACTCAGTGGAGGAACAAATACCTTGTAGTCTATGTTTCCATGGCAACTGCTACCTGATCCAGTAACTGCTGTGTAGCAGGATCGTCTCTGTGCTCTGTACGTCTGTGGGTATTTGGAAGTGGTGGTCTCCTGGCTCCACACATGTGGAAGGAAACGGGCTCCTTGCCATCTCATTCATTCATGCAGACACAGCTGACCATCAAATGCCACCTCAGTAGGCATTACACCTGCCTTATAAAGTCAAGTTCAAGTTCATTTTATGGCCATTCAACCGTAAATGTGTACACTGCCAAATCAAACAATGTTCCTCCGGACAATGTGCACAACACATAAAGAAATATTACCACAAACAAATAATGAGTTGCATATACAGTATAAGTTAAAAAGCAAACAGTATAACACTATTGGCACTTCATGCACGATGAGATGTAGGTGATAGCGGGGAGTTCAGTACTCTCACGGCCTGGGGGTAGAAGCTGTTTACCATCCTAATAGTTCCTGTCCTAATGCTACCGTACCTGACAGATAGTAGGGGTTCAAAGAGATCAAGGAACGGATGGGACGGGTCTTTGACAAGGCCCTGCAAGTGCAGCACTCTTGATAAATTTCTCTATGGGTAGAAGAGAGACCCCGATGATCCACCCAGCAGACTTTCTAATCCTTTGTGAGGAGTTGCAGTCAGATGCCATGCAATTCCCATACCAGACGGTGATGCAGCTGGTTAGGATACTCTCAATGATACTTCTGTAAAAAGGGTTTAAAATGGGGGCTGGGGGAGCCACACACACCTCAATCTCCTCAGGAAGTGGAGATGCCGCTGTGCTTTCTTGACCAAAGATGTGATGTTGAAGGACGAGGTGAGATTGTTCATTGTGTGAACTCCCAGAAACCTGGTGCCCTTAATGCTCCATGGAGAGGCTAACTATGTGCAGTGAGGAGTGATCAACTTGCACCTTCATAAGGTCCACAATCATCATTTTGGTCTTGTCCACACTGAGACTCAAGTTGTTATGCTCGCATCATTCTACCAGCTACTTTTTATCTCCTCTCTATACGTCGTCTCACCATTGTAATTGATAAGGGCAACCACTGTTGATTGTAAAGTGAACCTGATGACTTGGTTTGAACTGGATCTAAAAATGCAGTCATGCATGAGCGAAGTGAACAGCAGTGAGCTGAGCACGCCCCGGGGATCGCCAGAGCTCAGCGTGAATGAGCTAGAGATGTTTCTGCCAACATAGACTAACTGGACCCTTTCAGTCAAGAAATCCAGTTACAGAGAGAGATGTTGAGACCTAGCAAGGACAGTTTACCTACCAGCTTCTGAGGGATGATCATATGAAACACTGAGCTGAAGTTGATAAACAGCATCCTGGTATAAGAGGCAGCATTTTCCAGGTGGGACAGGACAAAGTGGAGTGCAGAAGCTATGGCATCATCGGTGGACGGAGTTGAGCAAGAAACAAACTGGAAAGGGTTCAACCTAGCAGAAAGATGCAATTTAATGTGATCCATAACCAGCCGCTCAAAACACTTCATAATTGTTGAGGTCAGTAGTCAGTAAGACAGGTTTCCCTTCCGCTCTTGGGCACCAGGATGATGCTAACCACTTTGAAGCCTGAGGGGACAGTGGGCTGTTCCACAGAGATGTTGAAGATGTCTGTTAGAACCTCAGTTAACAGGGCCTCAGCACCTGACCAGTTCTGTTAACTGACCCTGAAGCTTTACATGGGTTGGCCCTGGCAAGAGACTACCTCACATCAGCTGTGGCCCGAGAGTGGCTGCTGCTTGTGGGAGTGTGGGGAGGTTGGCCTTCCTTGCCAGTACATCGTTCTGTGCATCAAACCGCGTGTAAAAGACATTCAGCCTATCAGGAAGAGAAGTGTCACTGTCGTTGATGAGTAGGGTGGATTTCTGCTCTGTTATGAACTGAATTCCCTGCAACATGTGCCTCCTGTCTTCATCTGAGTTCTTGGTGGCAGATCCTATATGTGGCTTCCTTGTTTCTTGAGCCTCCACACCAGTTTCCCCACAACTTCAAACCATCTTTAGAAGGAGTCCACCCCCTGCCTTGTGACCTGTTTCTTCTCTCGTATTGCCAGTATTTACAGAGATATTAGGCAGCGTAGGGCATAGTCACTGTACTTAATTAACATCTTCCAACACTTTGTCATCCTTGTTAACTTCATAGAAGAGAGGAGGAGGCCATTCACCCCAAGAGATCCATGCAAGCTGTTAAGGGAGCAATCCTATTATTCCCCTTCCATCTCTCCTTACTTTATAGTAGCCCTGCCACTTAATTTCGCTCTCACTTTCCCCTCAGTTTGCCTTTGATTTCTCTTACCTAGATTGAGGAGTGGTTTATAGCAGCCAATCAAGTACATCGTGGTGAATGGCTGGACACTCAGGCACCCAGTGAAAACAGGGAGTAAGTGGGAAAACACTGTCCAGGCCAAGTTGTTCCTGAGGTGAGGAGTGAACCTAGGTGCCCAGGACTGTGAGACAGTGATGTTAATTGCTTTGATATCATGCTGGTTAAAGTGTAGTGGGGAGAAGGGGAGACCAATAAAAGAATGGACTCCTGTACTTTATATGCAAACATAATAATTGGTCTAGTTACAGAATCTTTAAGTTAGTAGCGCTATCCACTTCAGGATCCTGCCTTATTAGGTATTAGAAGAGGGTGAACAAACTTGGATTATTTTCCTTGATGCTGAGGAGAGACCTCATAGAAGGTTATTAAATTTTGAGATGCACAGATAAATAGTTAGAATCTCTTTCCCAGGAAGAAAAACCGAATACTGTTGGACTTTGTTGTAAGCTGAGAGGGGGTAAGCTTCAGAGAGCTGTGCAGGGCCAGTTATGTTTTTAATAACACAGAAAATGGTAGGTGCTTTAGAATGTGCTGCGAGGGGAAGTGGTAGAAGCAGACATAATAGTTTTGTTTAAGAGGCCTCTACACAGGCACATAAACATGCAAGAAACAAAGGGATACAAACCCCATGTAGATGCATATGTTCAGTTTAATTGGACATCATGGTTGTCACAGGCATCATGGGCCCAAGGCCTGTTCCTGGACTGCACTGTTCATTTGTTCTATGTGTGAATGGGAGAAATGGAGTGCCTGTGAAAGTCTGCGTGTTTCATGTGATTGCAGAGCAAAAGAGAAGCTCTGGATACTGTAGTACTACCCTGACATATCCAGTGCCTTTTTGCTGCATTGCTTGTCCCCTACGTCTCTTGCCCCACATGGAAGGAATTTCAACAGCCTTCTGCCACCTGTGGCGAACAGCAGCAGAAGTGGGTCCTACCTACCTGACATACAGCATCTCCCTCTTGTCATACACGTTCCCCATAACCATTTTTGCATCCCGGTCGGTGAATCTTGGGCTGCTTCTGTTTCTCTTCCACCCTCTTCCTTGTGGCAGGCCTAACCAATCTGTTTGGTTGCCATGGGGTGTGTACTCATATGAACTGAGGTATGCAGTCAAAGAATGTAATTCATTGAGAGACAAATGGAACCCCACTGCTTCCCATACACTAAAATGTTTCCCAGATCCAATGATTCCTTGTGGCCTTCTTTACTAAAACCACAAGCAAATCCAATGAATTTCTAGGCATTTTCAACGGTACCTTTAGGGTAAGCAAATCTATTCCACTGGAGTATAATTTCTCTACCGTACGTGCCACGTTCATGCATAGAGTTTGCAAATACATTGTGGAGTCTGTATTGATTTCATTCATGTAGACAGTATGAATGTGACATAATGAAACACAATATTGATTATGACCAAGATTATTTAGGACTTGACATCTCAGCAATTGACATATTAGTACAGTGGAAATGGCAGTTCAGATTGCCATCAGCAGCTCTGCAGTCCCTCACTGCAAAACGTGCAGTGTATGACATTGTTCATGAGTAAAGCCAAAATAGTTACCTTGTTTTCCTACAAGAAATTTCCTAGATTTAACTATTTGTGTTTGCAACTGTTTACATTTTTTCCATATAATGATGTACCTAAATGGCCTATGAAAAGAAAGGAAGAGCATACAGTTTTAGTTTAAAACAGAATTTAATCAATTATTTTTGAAATGCGTCCCAGGAACCGGTATCAGACATTTTCTCTGGGTAAACAAATATGCTAGTTGGATACAGTTTGAATTAAAACTGTTTTCTTTAAGTATAAGCTGGATTATTCATTGATATTAAGGCCAAGGAACTGAATGGTGCCTGTGTAGGAGTTCTAACTAATGTTATGTGGCAGACCACTAAATGTTTTGACTGAGGACTGGCAGCTAAAAGCTCCGTAAGCACAAGGCCAAAAGCATCGAGAGCAACTCAACAGGATGGGCCATGTCTTAGCACATTTTAAATCTGGAGCATGATGGCTGCAGACCTTATTGGCTACCGGCCAATGACCTTGTCACAGGCTTCAAGAAGATTCAAACCAGGGACTGGAAGTGGTATCAGGACAACATGTTAATAGACGGGTTGGGCCAGGGATCACAGGAAAATCAGGACAGAGACCTAGCCATGGATAAGTTAAGGCAGGGATCAAAGGGAAAGATAAGGGTGACAGAGAGGTTAGATTGGCAGGTTGGCTGCTTGGATCATGAGTGGTGTGTAGGTTTATTCATAGCTTGTGAACATTGTTGGCAAGGGCTGTATTTATTACCTCAACCAAAGAGCTTACTACGTCATTTCAGAGTGTAGTCAAGAGTCAAACATTACTATAAGTTTGGAGTCAAGCTTTATGAATATTGGGAAGATAACTTATTGTATATAATGAATTCCCTTTGAATGAGGAGGCAATTAGTAGTCAAGCATATTGCTGAGTGTAGGGTGACACATAGGACAGTCTGGGTAAGGACACTAGATTGCATTCTATGAAGATCGTCAAGGGTTTTACTAAAATCCACTTGTTTCTTGGTTAGTGTTGCATAGACTTCTTTTATACTGTAATTGTATTTTTATAAACATGAGTGTATATTTATGTGAGAATGTGAGTGTATATTTATGTGAGAATGTGAGTGTATATTTATGTGAGAATGTGAGTGTATATTCCTTTAAGTGCCACAGCAGGATTTGAATTTATATGTCTGAATCAATGGTGTTGAATTCTAGAAGCCAACTACCACTGTGTCACACAAGGATGGCAGATTTTTCTTCTGAAGGACAGTAGTGAATCAAATGATGTTTTATTTATTTATTATTTATGTATTTAGTGGTGATCTGATGGCTTTATGATCACAATTACTTCTGCTTGTCTTTTGTTTCAGATTCATTTGAATTACTAACTTGGGTTTGAACTCCTATTCCAGAAGCTATTTGATAAGGGACCACATAAAAAATATACTGCATAATGTAAGAGCATATGGTGCTGGAGCAGTATATGAGGATGGAGAAAGCAGAAAGTCAGGATTAATGGATATTTTTCAGCTGACAAGCTGTAACAGAAGGAGTGGTGGAGGGATCAACACTGGGTCTTTTTGCCTCCATTATCAGAGATCCCGACCATCCAGGACATGCTCTCTTCTCATTGGTGCTATCAGGTCGAAGGTACGAGAGCCTCAAGAATCCCCCCACCAGGTTCAAGAGCAGTTACTACCCCTCAACCATCAGGATTTTCTACACCCACTCACTCCGTCTTGGAAATTTTTCCCACAACCAATGATCTCACTTTAAGGACTCTATCTTGTTATCTCATAGTTGTCATTATTTATTACTATTTGTTTATATTTGCATTTGCACAGTTTGTTGTCTTCTGCACTCTGGTTGATCTTTCATTGATATCCTATAGATTTGCTGAGTATGCCCACAGGAAAATGAATCTCAGGGTTGTATATTGTGGCATATATGTACTCCGATAATAAAATGTATTTTGAACTTTGAACCTTGAACGTCTATGAAGGGAGCAAAGATTCAGAAGGAAGGTGTGTTGAGCTGGACGTTTGGAAATGGATGGCAGCAAATCAGTGAGAAAGCTTAAATGGAAGGTTAGGAAATACACTGAAGTGGTCATTGATAGACAGATGGGAGTATTATATTTTACCTATTGCTTTGAAGAAGGTTAGGTCTTGCAACACCACATTCCTGATCATGGGGTATTTTGGATGAGTTAGAAAGGGAGGGGCTGAGTAATATCAGCTGAAGAAGCACTTATATGAGAGGCATAATATGTTTGAAGGAACATGTCTGTATTATACTTTGAACCATGGAACTGTATAACAGAGCTCCAAACAGTGCCAAAGAAATAGAAGAGCAAATTTCTGTCAAGTGCAAAAGCAGCAGGATAGTGAAAATGAGAGATTTCAATTACCTAATAATGGACTGGGTCATCTGACCCAACACCCAGATGTAAGAGTATAGATTTTCATTAAAAGTTGTCCGCTTCATTTAAATTGATTTCAATTGCCTTTGTTAATTAAGAGTTTGAATATCAAAAAAACTCTGAAGTTCCATTGTTAATTGCACTCTAGGGTAGTTTACAGAACCCTGTTAAAGAGTGTAACTGTCTCATTTAGGTCTCATTAAATTGCTAATTCAGTTTAATATTTAGAACAGTTTATAAAATCCTTCATAGAATGTTTGGAGCTGGCCTCCTGCATCCTTTAGTAGTACAGTTATCCTTCTGGAGGAAGACCTGTGCTTGTAGTTCCAAGACTTCCCACCACCCACCATTCACCATTTAAGCTGCACTGAAGAATCTTGGTGAACTCTGATTTGTTGGAAGTGCAGAATGATTGAACTTGCAAGGGCCTTGAGATTCGGTTCCCTAGGACCCGGAAAGGGACCAAGTGGGAGTCAGAAGGTGGGCACCTCATTGATCTGCATGGCTTTTGAACCAAGACAGTGATAAAATGGACCCAGTTACAGCTGATGCTGAAGGTGAATCAAAGAATTGATTGCTATGCAATTAGCATCAAGTTTGCGCAGGCCGTACAGTTTCTAAGTTGCAGTCAGGAGATACATGTTTAGCCAATATTTGGCAAGACCAACAATAGGGATTGGGGAGCACTTCTGGAATGGGCTTTAAGGAATGAGCCAGGGTGGTCTGAGGGGTCATTAGTGGAAGAGCAAATTGACTTTGGTCTCCTGGTTATTTAAAAGGACAGAGTAAAGGTTCCAACTAGAGGAAAGTTAACTCTGAGAATGAGAAGTGATTTGGCAAAAGTGAACTGGAAGCAGATACTTAAAGACAAATCAATCCTGGGACAGTATGAGCCTTTATCTATGTATCTGTTTGTTTATTTAGTTACTTATGTAGGTATCACTGTTAAGACCACCTTTTACTGTCAATGCCTAATTGCCCTTGAGAATGTGATGGTCAGCAGCTTTCTTGAATCACTGCAATTCTTCTGGTGAAGATATCCTCACAGTGCTGTTAAGAATTCCTAGATTTAGACCTACCAGCAATGAAGAAACAGATATAAATATTTTTGTGGATGCCAGATCAGTTCTGGGTACATTGTAGCACAATTGTAGTACCACCAACACCATAGGGGGTTACCACAGTGAGAGGGTAGGATTTTGTCATGTGCCCCATCTCAGAATTAAATCTGACACCACAGTTGCAAACAGTCTCACATTACTACAATCTCATCTTACCACACTCAGTCAATTTGGTCCCTACTCCAATGAACGTTTAGAGGAGTTTAGAGGATAGCTTGGACTAAGAGCAGCTTTGCTCTGTCAAATTTTGCTAGCCAGATTGATGTCCAGTGGTTCACCCAGCTCTACTTTTTTCCTGTATCAGCATACTGTAATGGTACAACTGCCAGCCATTTCAGAGGATGCTTACATGTTAACCACATTGACTCCTGAATGAGGTCAGAATTACATACAGTTCAAAGCAGACATACAGTAAATGGTAGGTTTCCTTCCTAGAGAGACGTTAGTGAGCCACATAGCCATTTACAACAATCCAGTAACTTGACATGATCATTATTCAGATTAATTGCTTTTTTCTCTCCCAAATTTCAATTCCTTACCTTCTATGATTGGATTCAAATTTGAGTCTCTGTATCATCACTTCATGCCTCTGGATTGTTATTGTACCCATCTTTGTCCTTTTACATAAGATCTATTCATAACTGGTGGCTGGTTGTGCTTATGATATTGTGGTTTCCTGATGAGAACTGGAAATATCATATACTTTACAGTTCATTTGCTACTGCTCACTTGCTGTGCGTGTCCACAGTTCACTTCAGTAAAAAGAATGTACAGGGATTTCAAAAAACCCAAAACCAAATGACCCAACGAAGTAATGAGTGATGGGATGAAGCTTTTTAATAAAAAAGACTAGACACTTCACTTGATCTATGTTGGTAAGATATTACTTCAATGTGTGTGTGTGTGTGTGTGTGTGTGTGTGTGTGTGTGCACGCGTGCGTTTGCAACCCAATGTGAACTGGCAGAGTGCATTAAATTGTTGATCCTTTCCACTGAAGTTTGAGTGTCAGTAACTACTTGAAGAAACTGGAAGAACAACAATTTTACTTACTTGGATCCCACCTGAGCCTCCTCTGCATCATTAGTGTCATAATTGACTCTGAGTTGCAGTATATCTCCACTCCAAAGATAACAGTATCGCTCCCACATTTGTGATATTACCTGCCCTGGTTCCCTTTTAAAATTAGCTGCTGCTGAAAACAATATCTGCGTCATTATTAGCTCTCCCCTTGATATTCCAGTCCTCCCCATGATGTTGTCCTATCTAAAATTAAATATGTCCAAAATTATATTTCTTGTATCTTCACTCACTGCAAGTCCCTTCCACTGTCACTGTTATGCCTAATGACCCTATAGTGGCTTCCAGTCCAACATCACCTCGGCTTTAAAATTCCCTTTTCTCCAAAGCCACGACTCTCCCTATCAGTGACTTCAGGAAAATCTCTTGAAACTTCTATATCTTCTAATTCTCATTTCTATTCTATCCTATTTTAATAGCTACTGTTTTACTACCTAGACCTTAAGACAGTATATAGAACAGAGTAGCACAGAAACAGGCTTTTTGGCCCATGATGTCTGTACCAATAATGATGCCAAATTAAATTAAATCTCTTTACCTATATGTGATCCATATCCCTCCATTCCCTGTGCATGCACTTATCTGAATGCCTCTTAAAGGCCACTATTGTATTTGCTTCCGCTGCTATCCCTGGATGCCCGTCCTAGGCACCTGCTCTATGAAATAAAATCTTGTTCCACCTATCTCTTTTAAACTTTCCTCATGTCACCTTAAATTTGTGTCTTCTAGTACAACAAGCATCGTCCAGATCTGGAATTCTCTTCCTATCTTCCAAACCTGTCTGTTACTTTCCTTTGTTAAGGCGTTTCTTTAAACGTACAGTACCTCTTCAGCCAAACCAGGTTAGTCTGCTAAAACCAGGAGGACCAACCAGCAATCTCAAGAGCCAAGTAACAGTAGGCTACTGGAAAAATTCCTTACTCCTCCTGGACAAAAGTTGCATGTGCTGATGACCTGGCATTGACCATGCACTGGAAGATATTCACAGAACTTAAAGGTAACCTGACAAGGGACCCCCTCAAGGAGTTCAGTGCTTAAGATTAGCAAATGGTGAACCAGATCAGCAAATTTGCAGATGACACCAAGATTGGGGTGGAGGAAAACTAACAAAGCTTGCAGTGGGATCTGCTTCAGCTGGAAAAATGGGCTGAAAAGTGGCAGATGGAATTTAATGCAGACAAGCACAATGTGTTGCACTTCGGTTGGACCTACCAGGGTACGTCTTGCACAGTGAACGGCAGGAGTGTGGTGGAACAAAGGGTTCTGGGAATACAGGTCCATAATTCATTGAAAGTGGTGTTATGGGTATATAGTCACATTTGCCTTCAATAATCAAAGTATTGAGTACAGGAGATGGGATCTTATGTTGAAGTTGTATAGGACTTTGGTGAGGCCTAATTTGGAGTATTGTGTACAGCTTTCATCACCCACCTCCAGGAAAAATGTCAATAAGGTTGAAAGAGTACAGAAAATTTACAAGGAGGACCTAAGTTATAAGGAAAGATTGAATAGGTTAGGCTTGTATTCTTTAGACATAGAAGATAGAGAGGAGATTTGATAGTGCTTTACAAATTTTGAGGGGTGTAGATAGGGAAATGCAAGCTGGCTTTTTCCACTAAGGTTGGGTTGGACTACAACCAGAGGTCATGGGTTAAGGGTGAAAAGTGAAACATGAGAGGAAACTTTTTTCACTCAGATGGTCATGAGAATGTGGAATGAGCTGCCAACACAAGAGCATACGAGCTCGATTTCAACATTTAAGGGAAGTTTGGATAGGTACATGGATGGCTAAGGACCTGGTACAAGTCAGTGGGAACAGCATGTTTCAGCATGGACTAGATGGGCCAAAAGTCCTGCTTCCCTGCAATGAGTATAATTCTCAGATTAATGTCATTTCTAGTGCACAAAGCTAGCACACTCCTTCAATTCGAGCCTGTGGACACATCCTACAAAGTCTGTTGTCAGTATTCCATCTCACCTTGGCAAAGTGAGAGCTCCTTTCAACATTAGCTGTGGGAGTGAAAACTACATGATACAACATAAAGAAATAGATGCACAAGTAGGTTCGGCCATTTGAATCTCCTGTATCTAGCTTCTGGCTGCTGGTCTACATCAGCACCATTTTCTTGCTCGTGCTTCTTGATTCCTTGAAGTCCAGAGATTTATTAATCTCTTTTTCAAATATACTCAGTAACTGAACTTCTTCAGCACCTTCCCAGAGTAGAGAATTCCAAGGTCCATCACCATCTGCATAAAGAAAATTCACCTCACTCCTCAATGGCCTACTCCTTTATTCTGAGACTGTGCACCCCGGTTCTAGACACCCCAATTAGGGAAATGCCTTCCCTGCATCCAGCCCGTCAGTCCAGAGAGAATGTTGGAGGTTTCAATAAAATCATTGCTCATTTTTCTCATTTCTGCAGTTGTGTTGTGCTGAGTGAGTGACTGCTTACAGTCTGGATGGGGTGCTGAGCAAATGAACTGCTTTGCCAGAGATGGTGTCAAGCTCCTTGATTTACATTCATCCAGGAAAGTGGAAGGTATTTTAATCATCATAGAGAAGTTTTGGGTGCTAGGAGGTGAATCACTCACTGCAGGACATCCAGTCTCTGACCTGCTCATGTAGAAATATGGCTGGTCTATTGTGTTTCTGGTAAATATTAAGTCCTAGGATGCAGAAAAAGGGGAACTCATTGATGATAATGGCATTGAACATTCAAAGGTAATTCATTCCTCTTGGATCTGTTCTTCATCCAGTGGTTTTGTAGTGCAGATGTTGGTAGAATTACAGAATAGTAACAGCTTAGAAGGAAAGCATTTGGAACTTTAGGTTTGTACTGTCTCCAGGTAAGAGCAATCCAGCTAGTTCTGGTTTACCACCCTCTCCCTCTTCTTTCCAGATAATAGTCATTTCCTTTTTCAATGCTGCAGATCAGTAAGTGTTTTTGTGCTTCCTCTATAGTTTTCACATCTTCCCTTCAAGTGTGACACTCAAAATACTCTGTTAGTGGAAAAACCAGGTATTTACTTTCATGTGGATGGCTGGGTTTCTCACCTGCAAAGATCAGGAGGGAAGAGGAGTCCTCAGGAGCGATGGCACAATTGTTGGTGACCGTAGATGCCGGTTCTGGATCTGCAGACTCAGGAGCAGTGGGGACATAGGAATTGAATTGAATTGACTCTGTTTCTTACACCTTCACGTACACAAGGAGTAAAAATCTTTTCGTTACGTCTCCATCTAAATGTGCAACGTGCAATCATTGTAATTTATAATAAATAGAACAGTTAATGTAATATAGAGTACACTCAGTCAGCGTGAGTTCATCAGTTAGATGGCCTGATGGAAGAAGCTGTCCCGGAGCCTGTTGGTCCTGGCTTTTATGCTGTGGTACCATTTCCTGGATGGTAGCAGCTGGAATAGATTGTGGTTGGGATGGCTTGTGTCCCTAATGATCCTACAGGCCCTCTTTACACACTGGTCCTTGTAAATGTCCTGAATCATGGGAAGTTCACAACTACAGACGTGCTAGGCTGTCCACACCACTCTCTGTAGAATCCTGCTATTAAGGGAGGTACAGTTCCCATATCGGGCAGTGATGTAGCCAGTCAGGATGCTCTCAACTGTGTCCCTGTAGAAAGTTATTAGGATTTGGGGGCCCTTACCAAACTTTGTCAGGAGAAAGAGGTGCTGTTTTGTCTTTTTCACCACACAGCTGGTGTGTACAGACCATGTGAGGTCCTTGGTGATGTGGATGCTGAGGAACTTGAAGCTGTTTACCCTCTCAACCCCCAATCTATGGATATCAATAGGGGTTAGCCCATCTCCATTCCCCCTGTGGTCCACAACCAGCTCTCTTGTTTATACAACATTGAGGGAGACATTGTTTTCTTGACACCACTGTATCAGAGAGATGACTTATTCCCTATTATTGTTTGAGATAAGGCCAATCAATGTAGTGTCGTTGACAAATTTAATTAACAGATTGGTGCCACAGTCATGGGTATACAGGGAGTAAAGGAGGGGACTCAATACGCAGCCCTGAGAATCAGAGGGTTGGAGCTGAGGGAGCCTTAACTCCAACAGCTAGGATGCGGGTGCATGGATAGTAGAATACTTCCTGTGTCTCCTCTTCTCTTCAGCAGTTGCTCTTTTGGATTCCTCATAATTCTCAGCTGCTCTGCAGATCAGCGATCTCCAGCAGTCTCTGTCACAAGCCGACATCAATATTTGCCTGAGAAAGCTGCTGCTTAAGTTGGTCTTTGTACCTCTTGGGCGGGGCACCACAATCTCTCTTGCCCTGAGAGAGTTCTCCGTAGAGTACTGCTTTCGGTAAGCTGGAGTTGTCCATGTGGGACACGAGGCCTGGCCAGCGTGAGCAGAAGAGTGGCTTCAATGCTTGGACGCTGAGCCTTCTCCAGGACCTTGTTGTTGGAGACATGATCCTGCCTGCTGGTACCCATGATGGAGACAAGGCAGCACTGATGGAAGCGCTTGAGCAACCAGATATGCTTGAGTTTCAAGAGTCGTATAGCAGTGTTGTGATGATGGCAGCCCTGTACCCCTGGAGTTTTATGGACAAATGCAGCTGGTGGTTCTTCCACATGTTTCTGGTGGTGCTCTAAGGCACTGCTGGCTCTGCCGAATCGATTGTCAGCCTCCTTACTACCGTAGCATTGTTGGAGATGACACTGCCCAGCGAGGTGAACTGCTCAATCATGGTGAGAGGGTGGTCATCAGTGGCCATCCAAGGTGGGTTGTAAGCACCATGAGGGGACTCCTGACTGACCATTAACCCAAAGTCCTGAGTGACTGCGCATCCTCTGTATGAATAAGGAGAGCATGGTCATCTGCATATAGTAGCTCAAGAATGATTTTTGTTTGGGTGAGAAGGCAGCGGAGGTTGAAGATATTTCTGTCTGTGCGGAACCGAATGTAGATGCTCTCTGAGGTGGTCTCTTTCACTTCCCATAGCATTATGCTGAAAAGACGGCAAAGAGGGTTTGTGCCAAAACATAGCTTTGCTTCATGCCGGTACCGATGGAGAATGGGTCAGACAGGTTGCATTGTGTTTAATCTGATCGCTTTGGCCTTCGTGGAGCTGCTGTAGGATGGTGAGAAATTTCAGGGGACAGTCGAGCTTCAACAGAATCTTCCAGAGACCATCGTGGCTGACTGCATCAAAGGCCTTGGTCATCTCAACGAACACCATGTACAGTCCCATGTTCTGTTTGTGACACCTCTCCTGTATCTGGCGCAGGACAAAGATCAGGTTGCATGTTTGCTCTGAATCTGCATTGACTCTCTGTAAGGTCGCCTTTGGCAATGGCAGGGATGATTCTGTCCAAAAGAAATCTGGCAACGTTTTTCCCAGCAGTGAACCCCTCTGTAGTTTAAGCAATCTGATTTCTCCCCATTGTTCTTGTACAGGGAGACAATTACAGCATTGTGTAAGTCATCCAGGACTGAACCTTTCTCTCAACAGAGTGTGGACAGGTTTGTGAGTTCACTCAGGAGAATGTCTCCACCATTGTGTACGCTTCCGCCGGGATCCCATCAATGCCTGAGACTTTGTGGCAATTTAGCTTGGAAATAGCTGTTTTAATAGCCAGCTGACAGACAAGGAAGCGATCGTGAGGTGATGGACAGAGCACTATGAGAACCTTTTCAGGGATAATCGTCAAGTGCATGAAGCATCCATTGAAATGATCCCCAACATGAGGTCAGACTTAAGCCTGATGGTCCTCAGAGAGCATCTACATTCGGTTCCACACATTCTGAAATATCTTCAACCTCCGCTGCCTTCTCACCCAAACAAAAACCATTCTTGAGCTACTTGATGGTCCAGAGTTGGTGGTGTGTTCATTCTGCTAGGGCAGCCCAGCAAGCGTTTTCAGTTTGGCTTGGAGGGTGCTGCTTGCAGCTCTGTATTCTACCTTGGCTGCATGGCCGTCGGGTCTAGGCAGCAACACTTGATGGAGGAAGTGTTTCTTCTGGAGCAGGTTCCGGTTTTCAATGCCATTTTCATCAAACCAGTAAGTCCTTCTTTCTCCTTGAGAAGTACCCAACTAATACTGTTTTTTTTTACTATAGTAGTGTTTTAGTGTTCTAAGCTGTTCTGTATTTCATTTAAATACATAATTTGTTGTTAGTTTATCTTTCCGTGAAACTTTAGCTAATTGGGGCAGCCTTTTAATTGGGCCAAAATGTACGGGTCCTGATATGTCCCAATTAACTGTTATTGGCATTGGTAATCCACTGTATCTTCAAGAATACAATGGCCAAAGTGCCAGCTTCTGGTGAAATAACCTTCAATATTTATTTCTATTTCCTGTTTGTTGGCCAATTTTATGTCCATGGTTTATCACCCCTTTTTATTCCAGACTTTGGTATTAATAGTAGGGCTATTACCTAGCATTTTATTTTCATATATAGGAATGCCATATATTGATACATAATTTGGAAGCCCAGGTATACCACTTTGGATATTTTACTTTCATTGACACTCCCTGCTTCTACTCATATCTTTAGCTGTGACAATAAGGATGTAACAAACCACCTTGCTATCATGTCTGTAGCTACAGTAACACCTATCTTCTTTGCTAACTGAAGAATCCCCTATAACTGTTGCTATCCAGCCTTCTGTTCCTTTTCTTGAACAGATAAGCCATCCATGATGCCATAGTTTTGGCTATATCAACACTTCCCAGAGGAATTCTTTCACCAATTAGGACCTGTACTGGTTAAAGAACAGGACTCACCCCAGCAGTCTAACTGAATGACCTGTATGCTTTTTATCCTCTGCTGACAGACAGTTTATCTCCACCTGCACTATTTTGAGCCATAGGGTGATCACCTTAGAAATGTGCTACCCACAGAACATGCAGATGAACTGTTGTGGCACTAACTGGTTCTGCAGTTCTAAAGCCTAGAGAGTTTCCTCCACTTGATGCTTACTACAGCTGTGGGGTCCAGAACACAGAAAACACCCTGCAGTTCTCACACAGCACCGAGTTCCTCCAGTCATATTTTTTTTCTTGTTGCAATTCAATTGCCTACTGTTTTTCTTATCCTGAATAAACTCTTAATTTCCTGGCTCCTCGCTTAAACAAAATACTTATTTCATCTCACCAGGATTCAGTTGCCTTTATTCCTTTTGTTCTGTGAGATCTCTTTTGCAGCCTCTGTTTAATCAATATGACTGTCTCCTGTGTTCTTTCTATTTCACTTGACATAAAAGATTCAATACTCCAATTGTTTAATGTCATTTCCTGTATACAAGGGTAAAGGAGAATGGAATAATTATTACTCCAGATATGATGCAGATCAAAAAGAAACAGGATAAAGAATACACTAATAATAAAAATATACTCAATCAATATAAATACAAAAGATAGCTTACTGTGTATACATCAATTGATTGTATGTCCATAAAGTGGCACAAGGCACAGGAGTATCTGTGTATAAGATGACTGATAGGAAATGATAAAGTAGTGGTGGTTGGGGGTATGGAGGGGTGGTATAGTGGGTGTCATCGGCAAGCTTGACGACGTGATTTCTTGTGTTTGGCCATGCGGTCATGTGTGAGCAAAATGTGCACAGCTCTGAGGGTCACCCATGTGGAGGATGAAGGGGAGGGAGGAGAGCTTGTGCATCCTGACTGTCAGAAGTCTGTTCTTAAGGAAGTCCAGCACCCAGTTGCACAGTGGTGTGCTTCGACTGAAGAGGAGGAGTTTGTTCCCTGAGGTCTGTGGGACAATAATGTTGAATGACAAATTGCAACCCGGAAACTGCATTCTGATGTAACTGCTGTAGGGGTATCAGGGCCTGGTGAATGCCTGTGCTATGACATCTGTTATGGAGTGGTTTTGTCAGTAAGCAATGTTAATGAGTGTCCAATGTGGCAGGAATAAAGTTTGTGATAATGTGCCTTTATCAGCCGTTCAAAGCACTTCATGATGATGGGTATCAGTGCCACTGGGTAATAGTTGTTTAGTTCTGAAGGTGTAGCGTTCTTTGGAACAGGGCTGATGGTGGCTTATATGAAGCATATGGGGACAGCAGCCTGGATGAGTGACGTATTGAAGATGTCCGTGAGGATATCAGTGAGCTGGTGTGCACATTCTCTGAGTACTTGGCCTGGGATGGAGTCTGGCCTCACCACATTGCGGGGAATGACTCGCTGTGGAGTGCCTCTCATTTCTGCTGCTATTACAGACAGCTGCTCCTCGCCAGGGGGGAGGGGTGTAGATTTTGCAGCTGGTGTTGTGTTGGATGCCTCTTAGCATGCATAAAAGAGCTTTAGGGAGGGAGGAGTCACTGCTATACTTGATGTTGTTTTTTCCTTGCGTACGTAGTCAGAAATGGCCTTGATGCCCTGCCACATATGCTGGGATCGTTATCAGACAGTTGTTTCTGATTTTTTTGTACACAGCTGGCCTTTGCCCTCTTGATGCCCAAGATGAGGTTTCTTCAGTCTGCTCTGAGAAGTGTTTTGTCACCAGATTTGAAGGCAGCTTCCCAGGCTTTTAGTAGGGACCTCACCTCTGCATTCAGACAAGGCTTCTAGTTGGACTGTAAGATAATTGTTCTTGAGGTACCAATGTCACTTAATGATGTGGCTGAAAGTAGGCCATTCTGTCCATTGAGTCAATGCCAGCTCCCAAACTATCTCTATCAGTCCCATTTCCCTATTCATTAACCTGTAACCGATTCCCATATACATGCCCTTTTAAACTCACTGGGGTTCTATGTTACACATTATTTTAAAGCTTATTAGGCACTGTTTCTACACTCCTTTTAAACCCCTATCCCAATTTGTAACTAATTTGATCGAGAATTTGTTCTGAAATCTATTTTGCTCTTGGAGAAAGTTTTCGACGTTGTGCCTTGCCACTGAACAGGAGGAGGGAAAGGTGGGTGATTTGCATTGCTGATCAGGAAAAGTACCACTGAGACACCCAGACGAGACATAATGGAGGGGCTCGTCCTCTGAGTCTAAGTGAGTGGAGCTCAAAAGTAGAAAGGGTGATGGAATTGTTCTACAGAGCCCCTCCCCCCACCCACAATAGCCACTGAGGAACAGATACGCAGACAGACTAAGGAAAAGTGTAACAACAATAGGGTTATTCTAATGAGGGACTTCATGTAAGCTGGGATCTTCTAGGCATAAGCTTAGATGGGGCATCCAGGAGGGTTTCTTAAATCAATATGTTGATAGTCCGACAAGAGGAAGGGCTCTACTGGAATTGGTGTTGGGTAAAGATCCTGGCCAGGTGACCGACCTTTCAGTGGCTGAGGGAACAGTGACCATAACTTACTGATTTTTAAGGTAGCTATAGATGAGGATAAGTATGGACCTTGTGGATGAGTATCAAATTGGAGTAGGGCAGATTACAAGAGCATTAGGCAGGCACTCAGGAGTGTTAGTTGGGGACAGCTGTTTTTGAGCAGGTGGGGGCTGTTCGAAGACCAACTACACAGGGTATAGGGCAGATATGTTCCAGTTAGAGGGAAGGACAAGGATGGCAAGGTAAGAGAATCTTGAATGTTGAGGAGGTGATGTAGGCAGCTAGAATCAAACAGAGCCCTGGAGGACCATAAAGAAGCTGAAAAGAACTCAAGACGAAATTAGGAAAGCCAGGAGAGGCCATGAAAAGTCCTTGGTAAGTAGGGTTATAGAGAATCCCAAGGCACTTTAAAAGCAAGAGGATAACTAGAGAGAGGATAGGGCACTCAAAGATAAAGATAAAAGATTTGCTTGCATGCAGAGGATGTGGGTAAGAACCTTAATGATCACTTTACATCAGTATTTACCAAGGAGAAGGACGTGGACAAAAGGAAGATCAGTGCCAAACGTATTAATATGATAAAGTACTTTGAAGTAAAGGAGGAGGTCATTAGGTCTCTTAAGGAGCATTAAGGTAGTAAGGTCCCCAGGGCCTGAAGAGATGTACTGCAGCTTATCGAGACAGACAAAAGATAAGATTGCTGGGGCCTTGATCAATATCTTTGTTTCCTCTTTAGTCACGGGCGAGGTCCCAGAAAACTGGCATGTGGCTAATGTTGTTCAACAAGTGAACCAATGATAATCCTGGAAACTATAGATGTATGAATCCCACGTTAATGGTAGGGAAGTTACTGGAGAGAATTCTTAGGGGTATGATTTAAAACCATTTACAAAAACTATGGCCACATAAGGGGGAGCCAGCATAGCTTTGTGCAGGGCAGGTTACTAAACTGATAGTGTTTTTTGCCGAGGGTGATTGATGAAGGTAGAGCTGTGGAAGTTGTCTACATGGACTTTAGTAAGGCATTTGACAAGGATCTTCATGGGAGATTCATCCAGAAGATTTAGGTGCATGGGATTCTTGGTAAATTGGCTGTTTGGATTCAGGACTGCCTTGCTCATAGAAGACAGGGTATGACTATTCTAGCCGAAGTTCTGTGACAGGTGAAGTTCCAAGGGATCTGTACTGGGACACCTGCTATTTATTATGTATATAAATGTCCTGGATGAAACTGGAGGTGGGTGGGTTAGTAAATTTGTAGATGATATGAATATTAGTGATGCTTTCGATAGCATAGATTACTGCCAACGACTATAGTGGGATATAGATCATTTTATGGCAGATGGATTCTAAGCCAGCCAAATGTGAAGTGCTTTAACATGATAGGTCAAATACAAAGAGACAGTGTACTGTTAAGGGCAAGGCCCTTAAGTGATGACAAACACAGTGATCGTGGGGTCCAATTTTGTTGCTTGCTAAACGTTGAGACGGCTTACAGAGAGGAGGTGTAAGAGCTCAAGGCCTGGTGCCAGGGAAATAACCTCTCCATTACTGTCAACAGGATAAAAGAGAACTCACATCACTGACTCCTTTCGCAGCCGGGCTTGAGACCGTTCATGGTGGAGTTACGTGCAGTTGTTGTTCAGGATTTAAGTCCCTAAATACTCATGTGATTATTTTGACATATTGATGTCGAATGGTGTGCTTTGCATTCAGAGTACATCAGATGCTTATCGGTTACTTGATATAGGCAACAAATATACTGATAAGTACAGAAACATGACTTTTGGCTTATGTTGGTTAGACTGTGCCAAGATTGAACCAGTGATAAAGGAACATACTAATTGAAACAGATGTAAATCCATCTAAAACTTTGCTAATCGGGTGGATTTTAATGTATTATTGAATGGATACTTGAATAATTTAATATCACTAATGTATATATTTTTAGACTATTTCAAATTATCATTATGAATCTGATACATATTTTGTTTACTATTATGGAGCTTCAGTGGATAAAAAGAAATCTTGTGACTGTGAATTAATACATTCAGGGTGAAAGGTAACTACTTGGTAACATACAGTGCCTATATAAAGTATTCACCCCTTGGAAGTTTTCATGTTTTATTGTTTTACTGTGAATTTCATTTGGCTTTTCTGACACTGATTAACAGAAAAAGACTCTTCTGTATCAAAGTGAAAACAGGTCTCTACAAAGTGATTTAAATTAATTAAAAATATAAATCACAAATATTTGATTACATAAGCATTCACCTCACCCCCTTTAGTATTACATGTGAAATCATCACTGGTGCAGCCAATTGGTTTGAATGATCACACAATTAGTTAAATGGCAATCACCTGTGTGCAGTCAAGGTGTTTCAATTGATTTTAGTAAAAGTACACTGGTATCTGGAATGCTCAACTGCTGGTGAGTCAGTGTCCTGGCAAAAACTACATCACAGGGACAAAAAAAAAACACACCAAGCAACTCTGTGAAAAGGTTATTGAAAAGCACAAGCCAGGAAATGGACACAAGAAAATTTCCAAATCACTTGGAGTATAGTTAGGTCAATCATGAAGAAATGGAAAGAATATGGCACAGCTGTAAATCTGCCTAGAGCAGGCCGTCCTCAAAAACTGAGTGATTGTGCAAGAAGGGGACTTGTGAGGGAGGCCACCAAGAGACCTATGACAAGTCTAGAGGAGTTACCAGTTTCAATGTTTGAAATAGGAGAGACTGTGCATACAACAACTGTTGCCCGGGTGCTTCACCAGTCACAGCATAATGGGAGAGAGGCAAAGAGAAAGCCACTGTTGAAAAAAACTCTCATGAAATCTTGGCTAGAGTTTGCTAGGAGGCACGTGGGAGACTCTGAAGTCAGCTGGAAGAAGGTTCTATGGTCTGATGAAACCAAAATCAAGACTTTTGGCCATTAGACTAAACACTATCCTTGAGGTAGCCAAACACGGCACATCATCAAAAACACACCCTTCCCACTGTGAAGCATGGTGGTGGTTGCATCGTGCTGTGGGGATACTTCATTGCAGCAGGTCCTGGAAGGCTTGTGACAGTAAAGGTAAAATACAGGGAAATCCTGGAGAAAAGCCTGATGCAAGAGAACTGCAACTTGGGGGAAGATAGTGCCAAAGATACACAGGAATAGCTTAAAAACAACAAAGTTAATGTCTTGGAGTGGCTAAGTCAGAGTCCAGTCCTCATTCCAATTGAGAATTTGTGGCTGGACTTGAAAAGGGCTGTTCACTCACGATCCCCATGCAATCTGACAGAGCTTGAGCAGTTTTGTAAAGAAGAATGGGGAAAAACTGCAGTGTCCAGATGTGCAAATCTGATAGAGACCTATCCACACAAACTCAAGGCTGCAATTGCTGCCAAAGGTGAATCTACTGAATACTGACTTGAAGGAGGTGAATACATAGGCAGTCAGTTATTTTGTGTTTTATCTTTGTAATTAATTTAGATCACTTTGCAGAGATCTGTTTTCATTTTGACACAAAAGGTCTTTTTCTGCTGATCAGTGTCAAAAAGGCCAAATTAAATCTACTGTGATTCAATGTTGTAAAACAATAAAACATGAAATCTTCGGGGGGTGGGGGTGGTGAATACTTTTTATAGGTACTGGATGAAGAGAGAATTTATGGATTATGTATTCTATTTATGACTTCATTGACAACAGAACAATGTTATTTTTATAGCTTAGTTCATATTGTGTTATGAAGCATTTCAGATTTTAACCAAGAAATCAAATGACCTTTGTCAGCTACAAAATATAACTCAACTCCCTCTTCCATCTCTGCACTATGCAATATTTATTGTTTATCTGTATTGCACAGTGTTTGCTTGGCCTATAGGCTCAGTTATAATCTCACATGCTAAGAACACTATTTGTACTTGAGAGGAAAATTGCAAATACTCTACCCAGTGCAATCTTTATCAGATTTTAGTGTGGGATATGGCAACCTGAGCTGTCTTTAAGACTGTAGATACTGCAAGGAGTAAGTCCTTTCTCTGAACTAACCTTAACATGCTTTATTAGGATTAAGTCTCGTAGGAAATATCTTTTATTTATAGAGAAACTTGTATTTGTAGAGTCCCAAATGACTGAAAAGAGACTAATGATAAGGCATTAGCGAGGGATTCCCCAAGAATAAAAGTACTGCCAGAGGATGGAACCTGTCACTGTAAGGTTTCCTGTGAATTAAGAGCTCCAAGTTACAGAATGATCAAGTGCATCCTTGCAAAAAAGAGTTCCCCTTATAGTGTGCCTTTTACAACCTTAAGTCTTCTCACATACTTTCAGCCAATAATGTGCTTTTGAACGACATTGAGTGTTGTAATCTAGATATAATTAGCAACAGCCGGTTGAAGCATAGAAAGTTCCACAATCTTCAGCTAATATTTTCTTGCAATGCTGGTCGAAAGACGAAGTAAAGCGTAAAATTAGATGAAATGTACAATTTCTCCAGCTAAAATTATTATTTTTTTTAATTAGGAGTGTTAGGGTGCATTTTGGAGAAACAAAATAGCAAATATTAATTTCAACAGCAATCAGCCTTTAGATCTAATATGGATTATAGATTGAACTTAAAGCACAGATAGGAACAATGGTCTTCCTGATTCTACATTTTAGAGTAAATTACAGACCAGTAAGCACCTAATTGACTGATATGTCTGCATATGCATGAATGCAATCAACATTCCATTTCATGAAAACGACTCAGAGACCACAGTAATTTGTTCACTATCTATCCCTTTCCCTCTCTCTCTCTTTCTCTCCTTCCTAAGATGGCTGTCAGCTCGGTGTGTTCCAAATAAAGACTTTTATATCTACCAGCTCCATTTCTCCAGTTGCTTTGTTCACAGTCACAACAGAGAGCTGCATGAAAAGTAAGGAAAAAGGCACATTCTGGCTTACTCCATGTTGCCTCCTTGAAGTACAGGAGACAGGGGCTAGATGTATCCTATTACAAGAACGTGCTGATGCAGATACTCATGTAGAGCATTTTTAAAAGCTATATTTGGCAGGTGCTACACAACATCTAGATGAACACGCAACCGTGTTGTGCATACATGTTATGCATTTGACTCAGAATTTGCAATTGGTGAATTATAACACAGCTGATGTATAGAACCATAAGATCTGCATGTTGGAGGTGGTATCAGTCCATAGCTGACACTTGATTGACCACACTGAGTTTCTTATATACAACTGACACTTGGTGTGGTCAGGACACAGCAAGTTAGAACAGTTTCTGCTCAGTCTAAGTGGTTCCTTAAATCCCTAGGGAATTCTTTTGGTTTGAATGGTGGGGGAATTCATTTTAGCACTTTGATCTTACCAGGATTATAAATTTCTCCTGCTCAGTTAATATAATGGAGATTGCACTAATTTTAGAGAAATATGGGTGCCTTAGTTGTGGTTCAACTGAACATGGAACAGGCCACAGATAGCTTAAAAGAGGAAAAGAGAAGGGCCCCTCCCAGGGATACCTATTCCTCAAAGTCTTCTTGAAGCACATGTTCAAAAAGCAATTTATCAGTGCTAAGGTTTCCAAAATAAATCTTCATTGACATCTGCTGTCTCTTGCAGTCAGTGCTTCAAACACGTGGACAACTTCTCCGTGGAGGTGGAAGTTGCTATAACCTTGAAGTGCTGAACCTCCCTCTCATCCCATGTGATGGCAGGTGATGTACACCAAATTTCACTCCATGAAGCACAAATTGCATGCACAAGGTTATATTTGAGGAAATTTATCTTCTACTACTTGAGTAGAGTGCTGGAAGAAGTGTGGACTGGCAGATTTCCCCAACTGCGAGCAGGGTTTAGAAGGAGCAGAGAGCTCTGTAAATGACTCTTAAACTGTCATAAACAGGACAAGAAGTCATTCCTTAAATGTTAAATAGGTATGTGATCACTATCAAAAAGTCCCCATGCTTACGTACCTGAGAAGTGCAGGTGATCCGTTCATTCTAAGGCAGACTGCTGCATTTATCGTATTTTGGCTGTCACAGTACCTTACGTATGGAATGATCTATTTGGATGGAATGAAAATGAAGTGCTTCACTGCATCTTGGTTTGCGATTGTCACGTGCACTAGTTATCAGAGCAATTGATGGCTCCTATGGACCTAGAGCTTCTGAGAGTACACCCACGTCCATGGGGCCAGCAGTGACATTGTGCAGTTTCTGTTAGAGTCCGCACTGAAGAGGTGCTCCACTTCAATACCTTATGCTGTATTCACTATGTTGCTATAGGGGAAGGAAATGTGTTATTCAGCTGAGAGAGCAATTACAGTGAGTGAGGACAGAAATGAAAGGCAGCAAAATCTTGCCGAACTTGAAGTTAGTGATAAACAGTGGGTACTACTGTGCTACACAAGTACCTGCCAATTAGCACTCCCAATCATAAGAAGATTAATAATTTTCATTAGCATTTAATAGCATCAATAGTGCTACTGTTATTTAGATTCCTATTAACATCACTATTAAGAAGGAACAGATCTGGACCAGACACTTAATTGCCAGGGCTTCAGGACCACATTAGATGCTGCAAATGCTGCAGTAAAAGCCAGTCGCTGACCTTCTGTTTGGGAGAATGTTCTGGTCGGGAAAAATGTTCTCCACTCATAAATGCTCAAGCAACTTTAGCTTGTTCAGTCTACTCCATTGACATTCAGTCAAAAATGCAAGGCATTTGCCATCAATATGCTGCCTGCTATTTGCACTGTACAAAATAAATAGCAATAGCTCCTTGGGCTGTTCTCCCCAGTGCATGGGAAACTGCTGTCACCTAAAAGATTGCAGTCAGCAAGCAACTGAGCTTCTAATATTTCAGAGGCAAACTCTGCTGCACATCATTAAAACCATGGCCATTTGCTCACTGATTCAACTACATTGTCAGAGTTCCTTTACCCTGAGACCTGCATAGGTAAAATCTTAGCGGTCTCAATGGCAATTAGGAATTATCAAACACCAATCATGGGTATTCACAAATAAAGAAACACCAGATCCCAAGGGTGGCAAAATTCCCACATTATTATGCATTTTAATGGATCATTGCAGTGTCTGCATAACCTGTCAAGCAATGGTGTATATTATTAATATAACCATGCAATTGATCATCATTTATCCTAGTGCTTCCCTTGGCACCTGTTCCTGAGTGGCTTTATCTCGCTGTTCCTCCATGGAGACCAAATTCAGTGGCTGTGGCCAAGCTACTGAATGGTTGCCAGCTCTTACAGTGGAGGGATCCTTACAGATGGCTGAGAAGAATGAAAGCAGGTGACTTTGGGGTTGGTCCATTTGGCTTTGAATTTCCAATACCATGAGCAGTAGCTGTCTGTAATAACTGCTTAACGGGCATCAGAGACGACACAGTCAGACTGGCACTGACACAAATAAAGATCGTGAATACGTTCATCCTAAAAGTGTTACATGGGGGCAACGGAGGAGAACCCAAGTGCAGGACACTGGCATGTTGACTCATTTGGGGAGGCTGGCGTAGACCTGAATGTAGAGCAGGAAACCAGAGGGATCGTGACAAGGAGACGGGATTCACAGGGACTATCTAGAAACTAGAGCAGAACTTAGAACTAACGGTTCCAATCGGAACAGGGAACGAAGTGTCACATGAGAATTGACCAACAAACTGGCAACCTGCGATAGAGTCACCATCGTATTTATTTCCCAGTCTCTGATGAAGGCCAGATGTACAGTAATTGGGTAACTAGCAGTAATTAACTGAAATTGGGGCATGATCAGGGAGAAAGAAGTGTTAAAGGGGAACAGCCAACCGGAATCATGACAAAAAGAGAACAGGACATAGTACTCATGAAAACACTTCTCCTGCCTAGCTATAACTTTGGTCATCTATGGTGAAACTGATTGTTGGAGTTCTGAGATAACCTGGAAGTTAAAAGCAACAGTGAAATTCAGAACTACGATGGCTCTGATCTCAGCTCTGATGGAAAACGTGAAGTGCTTCCCCCAGCAGTGCACAAGTATTGGAAGCAGAAAGATTATCCATTGAATACATGTTCAATTACATGCTCTTCTTCAATTACTGCAACAAGGATATCAAGGTCATCGCATGAGAACCATGAGAAGGTTGCTCTGATTGTGCTCATCAGATAGTGAATGACATGGCAGTGGTTATATCAATAAATACCATTTCTTGAAGTGATGTGATTTGACTTCAGTCACCACTGACTGGTGCATGAAATCCCTACAATTTCCCTTCATTATTGTCCATGAATGAAAAATAAGTGCAAAATGTTGTTCAAATGCACAAATCATTACCAGAGGTGCCCATGTAAACAAATGGTCTACACGTACTGCAACAAGAGAATGACCAATGTGAGGGTAGGACTTCAGAGATAGAAGAGGCCACATGCCTGGAGTTGGATGAGGTAGGATGTCCTTATGAATACATTGCTTCAGTATTCACCAGTGAGGGGGACCTTGGCATTTGGCATTTGTAAAACAGTCTGATATGCTAGAACATGTCAACATTAAGAAAGGGGATGTGCTGGAACTTTTGAAAAACATCAGAATAAATAAATCCTTGGAGCTAGATGGGATATACCACAGGTTACTATGGGAAACCAAGGAAAAGATTGCTGCACATTTGGCGATGATCTTTTCGTCCTCAGTCGTAATCAGTTCCAGAAGATTGGAGGGTGGCAAATGTTAGTCCTTTGTTCAAGAAATGGAAGGGATGTCCCTGGGAATTATGGACCAGTGAGTCTCATGGCAGTGGTGGGAAGCTACTATTATAATTATTAGATGTAGGATATACCAGCATTCAGAGAAGCATAGCCTATTTAGGGATAGCCAGCATGGCTTTGTGAGGGGTAGAATGCAGCAGTTTCTCATCTCTTTCTGTGCATTCATTCTCAGCCTCAGTGAGTGCATTTTATTTTCTAGTGAGCAGATGTTGGTCAGGAAGTGTGATGGGACCACCAACCTGCTCGGATTAGCTCTCAGCCTAGCTAGTGCCTTGGCTCTCTTGCCATGTTTCCGTTTCCTCTTGCACTGCCTCCATCTGCCAGTCCCTCAGCTGAGCGGACTAGGCTGTGTTGCTGTCAGCAGGTCTGGTGTCCAAAGAATCCCTTGTCCATTGAGCACAACTATTAAATCTACTGCTGGCAGATTAAAACTTATTTTATCTAAGAGTTCAGCGGTGCTGTATTCATGGAGCTTTGGTTGACCAAAATCTCCGACTAGCAACTTTGAATTGCTACCTAAAAATTTAAAACTAGCTCCATTATTTGGAGCTGGAGAATCTGCAGATGAAGTTCAATCTGGATAAGTGCGAAGTGATACTCTTTGGATGTTGACCTGAAGGCAGATACAGGGTTAACGGCAGGATTCTTAGCAGTGTGGGGAAACAGAGGGATCTCAGGATCTATGCCCATAGTTCCCTCAAAGTTGTCACTTAAGTTGATAGGATGTTGAGAAGTAGCTGGCCTTCATTAGTAAAGGAATTGAGTTCAAGAGCTGTGAGGTAATGTTGCAGCTCTGTAAACCTCTAGTTAGACCACACTTGGTGTATTGTGTTCAGCTTTGGTCACTTCATTATAGGAAGGATCTGGAATTTTAGAGACAAAGTAAAAGGAGATTTATCTGAATGCTGCCTGGATTGGAGATCATGATAAAGATAGGCTGGGCAATCCAGGGCTTTTCTCTTTAGAGCTAAGTAGGATGAGAAGTAACTTTTCTTTCCCCCAGGGTGGAAATGGCTAATACAAGGGTGCATAATTTTAAGGTGATTGGCGGAAAGTATACAGAGGTATGAAATGTGGGTTTTTTAAAGAGAATGTGGTTGGTGCATTGAACACGCTGCCGGGATTGGTGGTAGAGTCAGATACTTCAGGGACATTTAAGAGACTCCTAGTTAGGCACATAGATAAAGGTAAAATGGAGGGCTGTATGTGAGAGAATAGCTTGATTGATTTTAGAGGGAGTTAAAATGTTGGCACAACATCATGGGCCACAGAAGAACAACAGGACAAAGAAATACATGCCCCTATTCATAGCTCAACCCAACCCTATTTCAATATCACAGTTTTACAGGATAGTTTGCAGCACAATCCTTGTTAGTCTATTTTGCCGCATTGTCATTTCAGGGGCACATAGAAAACAGTGCAGAAATATGTGAATTTTTAATATTTGTAGATAGTATTGCTTGTTACTATTCCACTCTTTAGAACTGTTAATCTCTCTTTTTCTAACCGATTGCTAGCCAATTGCAAAATGTACATGCTAACCCAAGGGATAATGGCATATGGATCTATGGATGTGTTTTACTTCCTATTATTTTTAATGAATGATCCTATTAAATGTGATATTGTTTTGAAATTGAGCACAGCTAGGTGCTGGAAGAAATGAATGAACAGCATAAAGCAAAATGTTTTGCTATGTCAGAGAGGTTTATGGTGTGTGAGTCTGTTTCAGACATTACTTCTGTGTTGAAATCTGGAACTCTAATTTACTGCTTTGTCCTTTCTCCACAAGCCTGTATCACTGCTTCAACTGCAAATTAATATCATTTCCTTAGAAGCTGCTTTTGTCTTTTCCTGAATCACAATCTATGATCGAAGTTACAAACAATATTTTCCATATCTCTTTGCCTTCAGACTTGGACAACTTGCTAAATATTACGCTGGTAAAGGTAGTTTGACTTCCAAATGTCCTTTACTGTAATACAAACTATTTTGGTGTCACAGCGTGAGAATTAAATCAATTAGCACAAAGCCTAGGGAGTCTAAATTTCTCAAGACTCTCATGGAATCTAAGAATTAAATTTAAAATTCTCCACAAGAAATCTATTAGAAGGGACTGTTTCTTAGCCTTTGATAGATGAATCCCCAAAGAGCTACTGTGAATAACACACCAAGAGCAAGAGTGAACAACAGAAGCTTGGCCAATCATATATTTTGTTGCCAGCTTCACAGTCAATATTGCTCTGTTTTCAGTGAAGGAAAGCAGCTCAACACCAATGCTGCAAGTACCCAGCAGGTCAGCTATGGAAAAAGAAGACAGAACTAGCATATCCTGTCAATGATCTTTCACGCAAACTCTATCTGTTTACATTGAGTGAAAGACCAACTGAGGATTTCCGCCTACAAAATGTGGTGGTCTTGTGAAAATAATGTAAATATTTTATAAGTTGTTTTAAAATTCTGCTTTAGTTAACACAACAGGCTTTAATGATAATGATTTTAATTATTTGGTTACATCTAACTTGTGAACTACATTCCACAAAGCAAAAGATTTGTTTAGACTAAGCTAGGTATGTCATTACACTAGCTTCATGGATGGGTCTCTGGAACAGGAAGTCGAGGGAATCTCTTAATGTCATATCCTAGCTAATTTGTTTATTTGCTTAAGGAAATGTGGACATGCAAGGCCACCTTTTTTTTTACCATTAATTGTTCGAATGGAATGCTTATTACAGCATTTTAGAGGTGACTTCAAAACCAACACCTTTGACAGGTTGAGAAATTTAAAAAATGCTTAATCATGCCAGATTTCTGGATTTGAAGGATATAAGTGAACCAGAAGATTTTATCAAAAATCTGGCACTTTGATGATCTAGTCCAGTGTTACCCAAAGTGGGCGATATTGCCCCTCGAGGGGTGATGGGGGACTGATAAAGACAAGGGGGTGGTAGGGGTGCTTGATAGCAAGAGTGCAGCTGAGAGCTTATAGGCTGCATTTCAGAGATTAATTAGCATTTGACCTCAGTGCCTCATATTAGATTACAAAGATAATGTAATTACCTCATCTTCTGCTGACCCACCGTTCCCTCAGACTTTGCTTGAAGCCCATTTCAAAAGCAACATGACACTTCTTTTTTTGGCATATCCTGAGGAATATGGATTGAAGAATATGTGTTATTTATTGACCTGACCCGTGCATTATTGCCAGCCACTACTGTATACAGTGTTGGCTAGTACAATTCCAACACTCTAATTACACAGTGACACAATTCTTGTGAATGAGGCTATGGTGTTCAATGGGGTAAAGTTCAGAATCTGCCCTTTAGAATGGTCTTGACTACATTTCTCTAACCAATGGCCCAACTAAGATATTGCTGCTCCACTTTATGTATCTTCAGGCAATGGGTCAGGTTTTGCCTGAGCTATGAAAATGTCATAATTTTCTGCTTTATTGATCGCAGTGCTTGGGGTTAGACTTAATCAAAGGTGATTGTGGTCACTAATCACTAAGCAACCAACAACAGCCAAAGTGTCTGTTGTGTGAATTTTTTTTTCAAATGAGACCATGAAACCATCCAGGCTCCTTGTACATTTGAAGAGAACACACTCTGATAAAGCAAACAAGAACTCGACTTATTCTCAATCACTTCATGCAAAATTTTCAGAAATGTAAAACACTTCAAAAATGTTTGTTAGCACTTCACAACAAAACCCTGATGGTTTGTGTGCTTCATACAACATTTCATTCTTCTCCAATACAATTGTAAAAAAAACTGATTCTGACAGCAGTAAAAGAGGTTCTGAGTACAGTTTTGCATATGTCGCCAGACCAAGTAATTAAAGTAGTAATTCTGCTCAGTGACAACTCTGTTCAAAGACGAACTTAGAACAGAATTTGCTTTGCAGTTAGATGAGTCAACTTTGCCAGGCAACGATTCTTTGCTACTTGATAAGGTTCACTTCATAAAAGATGAAAACATGGTGCAAGAGTTGTTATTTACAAGGGGACTAGAAATAGATACGAAGGGGAGTCAATATTTTGGGTTGTTGAGCAATTTTTCAAAGAGAAGGACATTCCATTCACCAACATTCTTGTTTGTGCAACAGATGGGGCAGAATGCCTCCTTGGGGTTTACTTTCTTGAACCATTACTTTATTGGAAAAATGCTGTACCTAACATATTTACCATTCATTGTGTAATTCTCAAAAAACATCCTATTGCAAAAGACCCAAGTGATTGGCTGCACAAATCATTAAATACTGTTATTACAGTGTTAAATTAAATCTTGTCCCATGCTCTCAATTCTTGACTATTTTGAGAGCTTTATATTGAGAATGATGACAAGTTTGAGTGCTTGCTGTTGCACAGTGAAGTCAGATGGTGCTCAGAAGGAAACTGAGACCCTTTTATGTGCTCTTTGAAACTAATAAAATTCTTTGAAGACTCAAATGCTTCATTCATCAATCAACTCAAGAATATTAGGTATGACATCTGTCAGAATTGTTCACAAAGTTTAATGAAATCAAACTTCAATTGCAAGGAAATAATATGAAACTTGTCAAAGTTAAAAAAGTCATCTCCATATTTGAGCTAGGCAAAGCTGAAATACCATCTACAAATTTGCTGACGATATAACCATTGTTGGTAGAATCTCAGGTGGTGACGAGAAGGCATACAGGAGTGAGATATGCTAACTAGTGGAGTGGTGCCACAGCAACAACGTGGCACTCAACGTCAGTAAGATGAAAGAGCTGATTGTGGACTTCAGGAAGGGTAAGACGAAGGAACACTTACCAATCCTCATAGAGGGATCAGAAGTGGAGAGAGTGAGCAGCTTCAAGTTCCTGGGTGTCAAGATCTCTGGGGATCTAACCTGGTCCCAACACATTGATGTAGTCATATAGAAGGCAAGACAGTGGCTATACTTTATTAGGAGTTTGAAGCAATTTGGCATGTCAACAAGTACTCTCAAAATCTTGTATAGTTGTACCGTGGAGAGCATTCTGACAGGTTGCATCACTGTCTGGTATGGAGGGGCTACTGCACAGGACCGAAAGAAGCTGCAGAAGTTTGTAAATCTAGTCAGCTCCATCTTGGGTACTAGCCTACAAAGTACCCAGGACATCTTCAGGGAGCGGTGTCTCAGAAAGGCAGCGTCCGTTATCAAGGACCTCCAGTTTTTCCAGGATTTCAAGTTTTGCACATTTTTAATAATCTATCCAATATATGTAATTTACTTGTTTATTTATTATTGCTATTTTTTTACTGTCCCTGCTAGATTATGTATTGCATTGAACTGCTGCTGCTAAGTTAACAAATTTTACATCATATGCCAGTGATAATAAACCTGATTCTGATTCTTTCCAAATTTACCCTATATAAGTGCAACATTTTCCAATTTCTGAGCCTCTCAGATTTGGAAGAGAAAGAAACAATACCAGATAATGATCTTCAACCATACTGTGCCCACCTGGGTGAGCTACATAGAGATGTGTCAGAGAAATTTCATGATCTTCTCTTGAACAAAGTTCCATATGGGATAATAGGTTCATTCCTGAACACTTGTAATGAAGAAGAACTGATCTCACTGCAAAATGAACTTGAGCTGAAACAGAGGTTCAAGATATCATAACTAGATTTGTAGTTGTAGAAAGAAATCTCAGAACACTATCCTGCACTGTGGAAAATGGTCAAGATGTTCTTTATTGCCTTTCCACCATCTTGTTTAGTGGAGTGCAGTTTCAGTACAGTTGTCCAACTTCATTCAAAGCAATGAAACAATCTGCAAATTACTGAATGTCAGGATCTGAGACTCCTAAGTGACATTCAGCTTGATATTGAGAAGCTGATATCAACTGCACCAAGTCCATCCATCTTACTGAAAGGTGAAAAAGCAATGAAGTAGTGAATAGTTGGAATACTAATGTACGCTCTAAAATAGTTGACGAAAATTGTTGTTACTGGATTTAAATAAAGGAATAATTTTACTTGAGACTTTAAATAGATGTGAATAATTTTTGCAATTATTTACTTCTTTGAATTTGAAGTTCTTATTTTCTTTCACTGTGCATTGTAAATCAAAATTATTTATAGCTTTTATGCAATAGCTGAAAAGGGAGAGGGGGCACTAGGGATGTGATCTGGGAGCCAAGGAAGTGGTAACCCATAGAAGTTTGGGATCATTTGAAATAGACACTTAGTTTTCATTACTCAACACATGAGCATCCCATAAAGGTAGCAATGAGCAATCTGTGAAAGCACTTCACTAATACAGTCTTGCCTCATAAACTTGGATTGGTTTTTGAGTTGCTGAGATGTATTGGAGGTACAATATTTCAGTTTGATGAAATATCAGAAAGCAAAATGTGAGGAAGAGGGAGCTTTGATAGGAGGGTTTAGATTACAAAATACATCTATATCTGTAATATGTAAAAATCAGAACAGATTGAGTAGGTCCTCAATTACAGTTTATTTAGTGCCACCCACATGTAGAACTCAGTATACTCAGAATGGTTTTAGGCACTGCCAAGCCCATTGATCTATTGGGGTTATCTGCAAGCATGTTGACCTGTCTGCCCTCCAGTCTTTGGCTGTGAATGATTCATAAATGGAGCATTGCTAAGCATTCCATTTAGTCTTTATATTTCACAAATGATATGATAAGTGAGAGACCTTGTACATCTTTCCTGGTTTAAGACCCCCACTGGTTATGACCAGTGCTTTTTGGCATTGTCAGGTTATCAGCTGCTTGAAGCATATTTAAAATATATGGATCAAAATATTACATTGTAGAATATCAGGGTTTGGATAGAACACAATGAAACTGTAGAACCCTAAGCTTCATTACAGTATACATTTCCAGCATCTGCAGAATTTCTTGTCTTGTGTGTGTGTGTGTGTGTGTGTTATCTATATCTATCTATACACACACATATATATGCGTGTGTGTGTGTATGTATGTATATATATTTGTGTGTGTGTATCTGAGCATAATGGAATTTCAGGACAAGGCCCTTCTCCAGTACTGGAAAAGAAGAGGCAAAAGGGGAAAGGTGAGGGGAGGGGAACAAGGATAGCCAGAAGGTGATAGGTGAAGCCAGGTGCGTTGTCCTCTCAAAATGACTGCCAACGTTGCAGTTGCCTTCCTTCTTTCAAGTTAACCATTAGGAAATCCTGCACAAGGACTCCCATGTCCCCTTGCACCTCTGATTTTTATATTTTCTCCCCCTTTAGAAAAAAGTCTATGCCTCTATTCCTTCTACCAACTTGCTTGACCATACACTTTCTTACACTATATTCCATCCACCATTTCTTCGCGCAATCTTCCAACCTATACAAGTCTGTCTGAAGACTCACTGCTTCCTCAACACTACCTACCCCACCACCTACTTTTGTATCATCTGCAAACTTGACCACAAATCCATCAATTCCATCATCCAAATTGTTGACATATAACGTGAAAAGAAGCAGTCCGATACTAGTGGCTGCGGAATTGCCACTGGCAGCCAACCAAAATAGGCCCCTTTTATTCTGACTCTTTACCTCCAGCTAATCAGCCAATCTTCTATCCATGCTAGTATCTTTCCTGTTACACCATGGGTTTTTATCTTGTTAAGCACCTTCGTGTGCAGTACCTTGTCAAAGACACACTAAAAATTCAAGTAACTAATATCCACTGACTCTCCTTTGTCTATCCTGCCTGTTATTTCCCCAACAAATTCCAACTGATTGATCAGGCAAGATTTCCCCTTAAGGTAATCGTGCTGCCTTTGGCCTTCTTTATCAAGTGCCTCTAAAATACCACAAATCCTCATCTTTAACAATGGGCTTCAACATCTTCTCAACCACTGAAGTCAGGCTAACTGGCACATAATTTGCTTTCTTCTGCCTCCCCCCCCCCCCCCCGCCCTTCTTAAAGTGTGGACTGATGTTTGCAAATTTTCCCTTCCTCCGGAACTATTCGAAAACCTAGTGATTCTTGAAAGATCATTACTAATGCTTCCACTATCTCTTCAACTACCTCTTTCCGAACCATGGGGTGTAGTATATCCAGTCCAGCTGACGTACCCACCTTCAGACCTTTCAGCTTTCCAAGCAACTTCTCCTTAGTAATAGCAACTGCACTCAATTCTGCCCCTGATACTCCTGAATTTCTGACATACTACTAGTGCCTTCCACAATGAAGTCTGACACAAAACACTTATTAAGTTCATTGCTATTTCTTTGTCCTCCATTACTAACTCTTTAGCCCCATTTGCCAGCAGCCACAAATCCACTCTAGCCACTCTTTTGCTCTTATATGTATGAAAAAAACCCTTGGTCTCCTTTTTGATATTTTTTGCTAGCTTACCTTCATCTTTTCTGTGGTTATGGTTTTTTTTAGTAGCCTTCTGTTAGTTTTAAAATCTGCCCAATCCTATAACTTCCCATTAATTTTTGCTATATTATTGATTCATATTATAATTAAAAGTATATTGTAGATTGTGAGGTTATGTACTGTGAAAATCCCTGTTATAGAATGGAAAGTATGTATTTTGCATTGATTAATTGAATGTAATGAGTAATTAATGATTTGTGTATTGTACAAGTGTACACTCAAGTTTAAGAAGAATATTCAAAATCTGAAGTTCAAGCATTATGTGAAAGCATTTTGTAGAAATTGGGGATTAAGTGGAGCATATAGCTATATTGTAGAATATTGAAATTTATGTGGAACACAAAGTATATTATAGAATCTGAGGTTTATTTATTGCATGAAGATATGCAGTAGGATGTGAAGCCTCATACATCCTGAAGTATATTTCATTTTATTGGAATTTCTCTCTGGTGCATGAAAGTCCTATATATTGCAGAATTTGACTGTTTTTACAGTAAATTGTAGAATGCCTGGTATTAATTTTGCAGTATTGGAGTACTGTGTTATAAATATTGAAATCAGTACATAAATGAAAAAGTTCCTGTGAATATTCAATTTACATGAAGTGTGCAGCATCGCATTGAACATTTAGATATGAATACAGCAACATTGTAAAATGTTGTGTTTTATTTCGGTCAAAAATTCGATGTGAAATTGAGAGTTTTCATTGAAAAGAAAAAGGTATCATTTACTGCAGGAAATTTGTTTAGAACATAAAGGTCCATGCAGAATATTGGGATGTATATCGAAAATGAGAACTATATTGGAGAACATAACAAGAATACAGACAGGCAGACATGCTTTATTGATCCCAAGGGAAACTGGGTTTTGTTACAGTTGCACCAACCAAGAATAGTGTAGAAATATAGCAATATAAAACCAGAAATAATTAAATAATAATAAGTAAATTATTCCAAGTGGAAATAAGTCCAGGACCAGCCTATTGGCTCAGGGTGTCTGACACTCCGAGGGAGGAGTTGTAAAGTTTGATGACCACAGGCAGGAATGACTTCCTATGACGCTCAGTGTTGCATCTGGGTGGAATGAGTCTCTGGCTGAACGTACTCCTGTGCCTAACCAGTACATTATGGTGGATGGGAGACATTGTCCAAGAATACACTTTTATGAGCATATTGAACACAAAGTATGTCTAATGGGTGTCTAAAGCCTCGGCAATCAATCCCACTTGTAGACCAGCGTGCCATCCCCACTTCTGTTTTCTTAAAGAGGAACTGCACTCACAACCTGAATCTGCCGTCCAAGGTTCATCAATTTTGAGTAGTGATAATTATTTTAAGGGCTAGCTGGTGGTGCAGTGGCATCAGCTCTGGACTTCAGGGCAAATGGTCCTGAGTTCAAACCTAGGCAGGTCCCAACCTAGGCAGCAGCAGTATCTGCGCGGAAGAAAGGCCTGGCAATCTACTTCCGAATCTTGCCATGAAAACCCTCTGGACCCTGTGGTCCATGAGGTCACGAATAGTTGGACTCGACTTAATGACTGAACAACAAAGTTACTTTAAACATCTTATAACAATGCTGCTTACTGAAGTACCCATGGCTGTGACTGTGGATTTCAGCTGTAGTTGTCCTGAACTACTACATGGTTCCATCAAAGCAGCACGCAAAAAGTCGTCACTTATTGGTGACATCTTAAACTGATGGAGTTACTTAAAACTGCATTGCAAAGGTTCAGTTAGATGCTCCAGGTTTACTGCTTTATGTCCTTTTACTTCATCTCAACCACATTCTCCTATGCAGTCTCTAAATTTTTATCAGATTTCTTATCTACATTTGAAATATTTTGCAGTCTCTTCTGTTTACTGATTTTACATTTTCCAACTATAAAAGAATCCTGAATTATACCAGTTTGTTTCTGTTTACAGTCTTGATCAAAAATTGTTTTATGTAAATCAGAATTTTTTTAAAGAATATTTTCTTGTGACATAAGAGATGCTTCCCTTGGCCTGTTGAGTTAATGTTGGCATTTCAGAACAATCTTATCAATCCACTTCCCCATTTATTTCCTTCTAATGCATTCTGTCTCACATTCTCATCAACACAGCCCGGATTCTGCCACCATTACCTATATTAGCTATGATTTACAACAGCCTTTTAAGCTACCAGCACATCTTCGGGATGTGTGAGGTGACTGGAGTGCCCAGGGGAAACTGTGCTCACAGGCAGTTTGAACAATGAATGCAGTAAAAGGACAAGGTGGACAAAACACATTTTAAGTGCATGGTTTTAGTTCCATCTTACTTACAAGAATCTTCTAATTTCTCAGCTTCAGTATTCTCCAATGAACGTATATATGTGCTTTTTGCAAATGATTCTTTTCAAATTATAGGATCCAGCTACCTTTCTCAAAATGCTTCTGACTTTGAGTTCAATTGCCATTCACTGGTTTACCAAGTGAAGTTAAAAAATATAAATTTATGCCATTAAATGCTCTGATCCACAGGACTATTATTAATACCACAGAAATAAAAACTCAAGCACCTCCTTCGTTGGAAATCTGAAATAAAAGCAGAAAATGCTGGAAGCATGCAGCAAGTCAGGTAGTATCTATGAAAAGAGGAATAGAGTTAGTATTTCAGGTGATAAATTTATCTGCAACATGAAATATCTCATCCCCAGAAGCTGCCTTAGCTACTGAGCATTTCCAGAACTCTCTGTTGTTACTATGCTCTATCAATTTGTAAATATTATGTTGCTTGCAGGGTCTCTATCCTTTTTGTTTACCTGACTAACTCTTTGTAAGTGTTAGTCCATAAGACATAGGAACAGAATTAGGCCATTCAGCCCATCGAATCTGCTCCACCATTCCATTATGACTGATACCAGATCCCATTCAACCCCATACACCTGCCTTATTGGCATATCCTTTGATGCCCTGATTGATCAGGAAACAATCAACTACCTCCTCAGATATAATCACGAACCTGTCATCCACTGCAGTCTGTGGCAGAGCATTTCACAGATTTACTTCTCTCTGGCTAAAACAAATCCTCCTTAACTCTGTTCTAAAAGGTCACCCTTCAATTTTGAGGCTGTGCCCTCTAGTTATGGATGCCCCACCATAGGAAATATGCTCTCAACATCCACCTTATCTAGTGCTCTCAACATTTGGTAGGTTTCAATGAAATTTCCCCCCCACCTCACATTCTTCTAAATTCCAGTGAGTACAGACCTAAAGCTGCCAAATGCTCCTCATCTGTTAACCCCTTCATTCCTAGAATCATCCTCATGAAACTCTTCTGGGCTCTCTACATGACAACACATCCTTTCTGGCATATGAGGCCCAAACCTGTTGGCAATACTGCAAATGCAACCTGACTATTGTCTCCTTGCTTTTATATTCTATTCCTCTTGAAATAAATACCAAAATTTAATTAGCTTTCTTTACCACAGTGTCAACCTGTAAATTAACCTTCTGGGAATCTTGCACGAGGACTCCTAAGTCCCTCTGCATCTCTGATGTTTGAATCTTCTCCCCATTTAGAGAATAGTCTGCACTATTGCTCCTTTTACCAAAGTGCATTTCCAAATACTGTATTCCATCTGCCACTTGTTTGCCCATTCTTCTATTTTGTCTAAGTCCTGCGGCAATCGCATTGCTTCCTCAGCACTCCCTACCCCTCCACCTATCCTCGTATCATCCTCAAACTTTGCCCCAAGGCCAGCAATTCCATTATAGAAATCGACAAACAATGTGAAAAGTAGCAGTCCCAATACTGAACCCTGAGGAACACCACTAGTCACCGGCAGCCAACCAGAAAAGGCTTCTTTATTCCCACTCACTGCCTCCTGCCTGTCAGCCATTCCTCTATCCATGCCACAATCTTTCCTACAATGCCATTGGATTTTATTTTGTTAATCAGCCTAATGGGTGGCACCTTATCAAATGTCTTCTGAAAATCTAAGTAAATGACATCCACTGTCTCTCCTTTGTCCACCCTGCTTGTTATTTCCTCGAAGAACTTGAACACTTTTATCAGGCAAGGTTTCCCTTTACAGAAACCATGCTGACTTTGATGTATTTTATCATTAGTCTCCAAGTACCCCAAAACCTCATCCTTAATAATAGACTATAACACTTTCCCAACCACTGAGGTTAGGCTAACTGGCCTGTAATTTCCTTTCTTTTACCTTCTTCCCTTCTTAAAGAGTGGAGTCACATTTGCAATTTTCCAGTCCTCCTAGACCATGCCAGAATCTAGTGATTCTTGAAAGATCATGACCAATGCATCTGTTATCTCTTCAGCAAGCTCTCTCAGGACTGGGATGTTGTCCATCTGGTCCGGGTGACTTATCCATCTTCAGACCTTTTAGTCTGCCTAGCACTTTTTCCTTTGTAATAGCAATGACATCACTCCTGCTCCCTGACACTCACGGACTTCTGGCACACCTGCTCGTGTCTTCCACAGTTCTACCCATTAAGTTCATCTGCCATTTCCTTGTCCCCCTTGCTACCTCACCAGCCTCATTTTCCAGTGGTCCAATATCAACCCTTACCTCCCTTTTATTCTTTATAACTGAAAAAAAACTTTTAGTATTCTGCTTTATATTATTGGCTAGTTTGCCCTCATATTCCATCTTTTCCCTTTTTATAGCTTTTTAGTTGCCTTTTGTTGGATTTTAAAAGCTTCTCAATCATCCAACTTCCCACTCACTTTTGCTACCTTATATGCCCTTTCCTTGGCCTTTATGCAGTCCTTAACTTCCCTTGTCAGTCATGGTTGCCTAGCCCTGCCATTTGAGAACTTCTTCTGTGAGACGTAACTATTTTGCATCTTGTGAACTATTCCCAGAAACTTCAGCCACCTCTGCTCTGCCGTCATCCCTGCCAGTGTCCTCCCTGCAATCCACCTGGGCAAGCTCCTCTCTCATGCCTCTGTAATTCCCTTTATTCCATTGGGATATTGAGACAGGTGACTTATGCTTCTCCGTCTTAAATTGCAGTATGAATTTAATCATATTATGATCACTGTCTTCTAAGATTTCCTTTACATTAAGCTCTCTAATAAGGTTTGGTTTATTACTCAACACCCAATCTAAGATAGCCTTTCCCTGAGTAGGCTCAAGACTAAGCTGCTCTAAAACAGCCGTCTCGTAGGCATTCAACAACTTCTCTCTCTGGCAGTCGAACACCAACCTGATTTTCCAAATCCCCTTGCATATTGAAGTCCCCCATTGCAATTATGACATTACCCTTATTACATGCCTATTCCAGCTCCCTTTATAATCCCTATAATCTTGGCTACTATTTGGAACCTATATATGATTCCCATAATGTATTTTTTTACCCTTGCAGTTTCTTAACTCCACCCACAAAGATTCAACATTCTCTGAGCTTATGTCACCTCTTTCTAAAGATATAATTCCATCTCTTACCAACAGAACCACACCACCCCTATGCCTTCTTGTCTGTCCTTTTGATAAAGATATATCCTTTGATGCTAAGTTCCCATCTATGGCTTTCTTTCAGCCAGGACTCGGTGATGCTTGCAAGGTCATACCAACTAATCTGTAATTGCACCACAAGTTCGTCCACCTTATTCCGAATGCTACACACATTTAAGTAGAGCACCTTCAGTCCTGCATTCTTTGCCCTTTTGAATTTTGCCTCTGTGGTACAATTTAACTCATTACTCTTTCTGCATCTGTACCTAATCATTGGCTTGTCCTTTCTTACATTCATGTTACATCTATCATCTACTTGTAAACCTGCTGGCTGATCCTCAGCTCTATTATACTGTACTGGTTCCTATTCCCCCTGGCATATTAGTTTAAACCACTCCCAGCAACTCCAGTAAACATGTCCGCAAGAATATTGGTTCCCCCTCAGATTCAAATACAACCTGCCCCTTTTGTACAGGTCACACCTGCCCCAAAAGAGGTCCCAATTGTACAGAAATCTGCCCCACGCTCAAATTCTTTAGCCATGCATTTATCTGCCACCTCATTCTATTCCTATCCTCACTGTCGCATGACACAGGCAGCAATCCCAAGATTATTACCCTTAAGGTTCTGCTTCTCAGCTTCCTTCCTAACTCTCTGTATTCTTATTTACCCTTTTTCTACCTATGTCGTTGGTACCAATATGCACCATGATTTCTGGCTGCTCACCCTCCCTTTTCAGGATATTGTGGACACGTTCAGAAATATCATGGACCCTGGCACTTGGGAGTCAAACTACCAGGTGTGTTTCTTTTTCAAGTCCACAGAATCACCAGTTTGTCCTCCTAACTATAGTCCCCTGTTACTGCTGGTGTCCTCTCCAGTTCCCTACCCTTCTGAGCCACAGAGCCAAACTCAGTGCCAGAGGCATGGCCACTGTTGCTTACCCCACTTTACTTTACTGTCACCAAACAACTGATACTAGAGCGTACAATCATCACAGCGATATTTGATTCTGTGCTTCGCGCTCCCTGAAGTACAAATCGAAGTAAATATAATAAAAATTTAAATTATGAGTCATGATTAGAAAATAGAAAAGGGAAAGTAAGGCAGTGCAAGTCAGGTCTGGATATTTGGAAGGTACGGCCCAGATCCGGGTCAGGATCCGTTCAGCAGTCCTATCACAGTTGGAAAGAAGCTGTTCCCAAATCTGGCAGTATGAGTCTTCAAGCTCCTGAACGTTCTCCCGGAGGGAAGAGGGACAAAAAGTGTGTTGGCTGGGTGGGTTGTGTTCTTGATTATCCTGGCAGCACTGCTCTGACAGCATGCAGTGTAAAGTGAGTCCAAGGATGGAAGATTGGTTTGTGTGATGTGCTGGGCTATGTTCACGATCTTCTGTAGCTTCTTCCAGTCTTAGACAGGACAACTTCCATACCAGGTTGTGATGCACCCTAGAAGAATGCTTTCTACGGTGCATCTATAAAAATTAGTGAGGGTTTTAGGGACAGTCCAAATTTCTTCAGCTTTCTCAGGAAATAAAGGTGCTGGTGGGCCTTCTTGGCAGTGGACTCTGCTTGGTTAGACCAAGTCAGGTCATTTGTGATATTCACCCCAAGAAACTTAAAGCTTTTGACCTGTTCCACCTGCGCACCACCGATGTAGATGGGGCCGTGTGGTCCGCTACTCCTTCTGAAGTCAACAACCAATTCCTTCATCTTGCTGACATTGAGGGATAGATTATTGTCTTCGCACCATGCCACCAGGTTCTTAATTTCCTCTCTGTACTCAGACTCATCACTACCCAAGATACGGCCTACAATTGTGGTGTCATCAGCAAACTTATATATTGAGTTTGATGGAAACTTGGCTACACAATCATGGGTGTACAGTGAGTACAGCAGGGGGCTGAGTACACAGCCTCGTGGGACAACGGTGCTCAGAGTGATTGTACAGGAGAGCTTGTCCCCTATTTTTACAGCCTGGGTCCTGTCAGTGAGGAAGTTGAAGATCCAGCTGCAGATCTGGGTGCGAAGACCCCGGTTCCGGAGCTTAAGATAAGTTACTAGTAAGGATTGAACTTGCCTACTTACTGCGCTCACCGAAAACATTACTAAAACATCAGTCATTCTACATGGAGAGGTTACATCAATTAATAACATTAATCCTGTGTTTGTTACGTTAAATACTCATATAATCCCTTACTGTAGATTTTCTGACCATTCCCCCTTTTGAATCATTATTCCTGCATTTACAGGTTTGTTATAATGCTCTCTTATGAAAATGAAACTCAAGTTAATTACAGATTGGATCTTAAAGAGTTATAGCAGAAGGCACACAAAGAATTGGAGGTTCAAAAGCTATCAGCCATGGTACTTGTCACAGCATTGTTAGACCCCACTCCTGAGATTGGAACATTAAAGATAGGCTGACTGTTGAGGGTGGTACTACTGCAGTATCTGAAGTACAGATTTTACACATCCCTGTGTGAACATTAATATCCTTATCATTTTATCAAAGACACCTTTAGTGTCTTTCTGCACTTGCTAGCATTTTGAAGTGTATGTCTAAGGACACTCGGATCTTCCCGAGTAACAACACTCTGACCCGGATTCTGCTGTTCCATATTACATACCAAAGTGGATAATTCTGAAGAGGAAGAAGCTTTTCTGGAAATGTTGGGTATGCATCTTCAGGCACCTGTTCCTCCTCCCTAATGGTAGTAATAAGAAGAGGGCATGTTCTGGATGGTGAGGTTCTTCCTTCAACCTCTCACAACATCAGCAAAGCCAACAGGAGGAAGAACCTGGGGTTCATGAGCCTGTCCTCTTTGGGGCATTGGAGCTATGGAGGACCAGTAACTTTGAATTCCTTGGCACTATTATATCAGAGGATCTGTCCTGAGACCAGCATGTAAATGACATCACAAAGAAGGCACAGCAGTGCCTCCACTTTCTTAGAAATTTGCAGATTCAGCATGTCATCTAAAACTTCAACAAACTACTATAGAAGGACTGTGAAAAGTATCCTGATTGGCTGCATCATGGCCTAGTATGCACCACTTATGACCAAGAACAGAAAAGTCTACAAAGTGTGGTGGATACAGCCCAGCCCACCACAGGAAAAGCCCTCCCCACCATTGTGCACATCTACAGGGAGCGCAGGCACAAGAAAGAAGAGTCCATCATCAAGCATACCCACTCTCTTCTCACAACTGACATTGGGAAGTACGTACAGACTCTGTAGGTCCCGAGTCACCAGGTTCAGGAACAGTCATCACTCTACAACCATCAGGCTCCTGAACCAGCGTGGACACCTCATTCACTTCATTCACCTCAACACCGAACTGAACTGATTACACAACCCATAAATTCACCTTCAAGGACTCTACTGCTCACATTCTTCATACTATTTCTTCTCATTTATACTCTTCTTGTATTTGCACAGTTTGTCTTTCTTTCCCACATTTGTTATTTGTCAGTCTTTATTTCTGCCCTCCTAATGCAAATCTACACAGCAATGCAGTAAGTAAAACATTCTCAAAAATCACCCAAGATGGAAGCTTCCTTCAGGGTTTTTAAATGAGATCTCTTACTTGACAAACTGCAGAAAGTTGAGTAAAATACATATTAAATTCAATGCAGAATTGATGCACGCCTGAATACTGTCAATTATTCTCACAATCGGTGTTAACCAAGGTAATACACATACTCAGTATTCAATAACTGTGCCATGTAAACAAGTGTAAGCTCATGGCACAATGGTATCTTAATAACAATAAACATATCTACTAAATATTTATCAATATTAACAAAAATCTAAGACTCACAGATATCACTGTTTCAAGGGCAAATAAAGAGAGGATGGAAGTGAATGTCCTTCCACCATGTGCTTCAAATCAGATAAAAATTAACCTGTACAGGAAATGATGTAAAAAAAACTGCTTGTGTACAGGAAGTGATGTCCATACAAAAGGAACTGTGCCTCTAGAGGGCAGAACATTCCCTGCCTGTAATGTCAAATATAACTACTGAAGCTGAAAGTCACGTGATCATTTCACACATTATTCCTTTGGTAAAAGAGGGACAGTCTCACAATCTGGTCTTGAAAACAATCTAACTGCGTACTTCTGTGCATGAGGAAGTAACTGTTTGACGGATGCTGAGCTGGTTCCCTGCCGTGCCCTGCTGCAAGTGTGCTGGTACCAGTAATAGCCCAAGGCACTGGCATTCAATAAAGTGCTGACACATGCCAGTCACTGTTGCACCCAGTGCAGTGTAGGATGACTTTACAGTCTTTTGCTTGGTGTGCTGTTGAAGCACAACAACTGAAACATATTAAGTGCTCTTTTAGAAAGCATCTCCAGGGTATCGTCAATCGGGGTTCACGATAAGAGTTTTCTACTTCAGTTCTGTTGACAGTGATAAGAGTTCTGATTTACTATGCTTTTGTTGGAGACCTCTCTTTCTTACTGGAAGTTGAGAGCATAAAACTGAGGTCATTTTGCATTTCTGCATGGAGGTAGATGAAGTCCACAAAGAATGAAAATGATAGATAAGAGGCATGATCCAAGTTTTATACTTGAAACCTTTGATTATCCACTGTTCTTGCATATTATTTGGTAGTTTCTCCACTATAGGGATTTTCAATAGACATTAGACAATAGGTGCTGAAGTAGACCATTCGGCCCCTCGAGTCTGCACCGCCATTCTGAGATCATGGCTGATCATTCACTATCAATACCCAGTCCCTGCCTTGTCCCCATATCCCTTGATTCCCCTATCCATCAGATATCTATCTAGCTCCTTCTTGAAAGCATCCAGAGAATTGGCCTCCACCGTCTTCCAAGGCAGTGCATTCCACACCTCCACAACTCTCTGGGAGAAGAAGCTCTTCCTCAACTCTGTTTTAAATAACTGACCTCTTATTCTCAATCCATGCCCTCTGGTACTGGACTCTCCCAACATCTGGAACATATTTCCTGCCTCAATCCTATCAAATCCTTTAATTAACTTAAACGTTTCAATCAGATCCCCTCTCAATCTCCTCAATTCCAGCGTGTACAAGCCCAATCTCTCCAATCTCTCTGCGTAAGACAGCCCTGCCATCCCAGGAATCAACCTAGTGAATCTACGCTGCACTTCCTCAATTGCCAGAATGTCCTTCCTTAAACCTAGAGACCAAAACTGTACACAATATTCCAGGTGTGGTCTCACCAGGGCCCTGTACAAATGCAAAAGAACATCCTTGCTCTTGTATTCAATTCCCCTTGTAACAAAGGCCAACATTCCATTTGCCCTCTTCACTGCCTGTTGCACTTGCTCATTCACCTTCATTGACTGGTGAACTAGGACTCCTAGGTCTCTTTGCATTTCTCCCTTACCTAACTCGACACCGTTCAGACAATACTCTGCCCTCTTGTTCCAGCTTCCAAAGTGGATAACTTCACATTTATTCACATTGAATGACATCTGCCAAGTATCTGCCCACTCACTCAGCCTATCCAAGTCTCCCTGTATTCTCCTAACGTCCTCTTCGCATGTCACACTGCCACCCAGTTTAGTATCGTCAGCAAACTTGCTGTTATAGTTTTCAATGCCCTCATCTAAATCATTGACTTAAATCATAAAGAGCTGTGGTCCCAATACAGAGCCCTGTGGTACCCCACTAGTCACCTCCAGCCAGTCTGAGAAACACCCATTCACTGCTACCCTTTGCTTTCTATCTGCCAACCAGTTTTCTATCCATGTTGAAACCCTGCCCCCAATGCCATGAGCTCTGATTTTACTCACCAATCTCCTATGTGGCACCTTATCGAATGCCTTCTGAAAATCTAGGTACACAACATCTACTGGCTTACCCTCGTCTAACATCCTTGTTACACCCTCAAAAAACTCCAACAGATTAGTCAAGCATGATTTGCCCTTGGTAAATCCATGCTGGCTCGGCCTAATCCTATTTCTGCCATCTAGATGTGCCACTATTTCGTCCTTAATAATGGACTCAAGCATCTTCCCCACGACTGACGTTAGGCTAACAGGGCGATAGTTCTCCGTTTTCTCCTTCCCTCCCTTCTTGAAAAGTGGGACAACATTAGCCACTCTCCAATCTTCAGGAACTGATCCTGAATCTAAGGAACATTGGAAAATGATTACCAATGCATCCGCAATTTCCTGAGCCACCTCTTTTAGAACCCTCGGATGCAGACCATCTGGACCCGGGGATTTATTAGCCTTCAGTCCTACCAGTCTACTCATCACAGTTTCTTTCCTAATGTCAATCTGTCTCAATTCCTCTGATATCTTATGACACTGGCCCATCCATACATCTGGGAGATTGCTTGTGTCCTCCCTGATGAAGACAGATCTAAAGTATGCATTAAATTCTGTTGCCATTTCCCTGTTTCCCATAACAATTTCTCCCAATTCATTCTTCAAGGGGCCAACATTGTTCTTAACTATCTTCTTTCTCTTCACATAGCTAAAAAAGCTTTTGCTATCCCCTTTTATATTCCTGGCTAGACTGAGCTCATACCTGATTTTTTCTCTCCGTATTGCTTTTTTAGTTAAGATCTGCTGTTCCTTAAAACTTTCCCAATCATCTGTATTCTCACTCATCTTAGCCCTGTCATACTTCTTTTTCTTTAATGCTATACAATCTCTGACTTCCTTTGTCAACCACTGTGGCCCCTTCCCCCTCTTTGAATCTTTCCTTCTCGTTGGAATGAACTGCATTTGCATCTTTTGTATTATGCCCAAGAATATCTGCCACTGCTGATCCACTGTCTTTCCTGCCAGGGCATCCGCCCATTTAACTTTGGCCAGCTCTTCCCTCATGGCTCCGTAGTCTCCTTTATTTAATTGCAACACTGACACCTCTGATCTGCCCTTATCCCTCTCAAATTGTAGATAAAAACTTATCATGTTATGATCACTACTTCCTAATGGCTCCTTTACTTCAAGATCACTTATCAATTCCTGTTCATTGCACATTATCAATTCCTGTTCATTTCCTCTTGCTGTTTCCAAGAAACCCATTCCTAGTAAGAAACCCTTGTTTTGTTTTTGCAGCTTGCGGTTCCAACAACAGATCTGCAATCTCCTGTAGGTTCTGCAGTTCTTTGTGTGAGAGCATTGGAAAATTATCAAAGCTGCTGACAAGAGGTTCTTTGCCTCTGGAGAGCCATAGCATTTGTCCAACCTTTATTGCAGTATTTGTAAATCCTTAGCTGGATTATTTATGTCCTAACCCTTCTTGCATGTTGAAGTGACTCCTCACCAGGCCACTTTTAGAGAAAGCCTAGCTTTTTACTGGTTTCGAGTCTTAGTCTTTCCACGGCATTGCGAAGACGTCCAGGACAGTTAGCTGGCAGACTGCTAGCGAACACTTTAGTCCTGCTGTGACTAAGTCTCGCTAAATTAGATACCAAGCCAAATCTAATGCACCTGCATCTCCTGAATGAGAACATCGTGGAGACTGGTTTGCCAACCGTGTGTCCTGTGATGAATGGAAGTCTGCCCAAATCTGTGCAGACGGGGTTGGCATCAGTAGCAACTCTTGACTGAGATTTTTCTTGTGGTGGAACTGCAGAAGGAGGTGTTGTGGGTCTTGGCTGCTGTAGACCTGGACTGTCAATACCTGGACCACTTGTAAGCATGTTGGCAGCTTTGTGTGGACAGCTTCTCCTTGAAGAGATGGAGCACTGACTTTTTTACAGCCGAACTGCATTTTAGAAATACTGTATTCCTTAGTGTAATGCATTGGTCTCTGTGATGGGAAAGCCTGGCTGATTTTGGTTATAGATTCCTTACCATGAAAATCAGCTGCTGCTTCATGCACCTTGGCTTCTGCTGAAACAGGCTCAGCTTCACACTTTCCTTGAGTGCAGTTAATGTAGCCTGAACACATACTCCTTCCATGTCTATATGTGCTTTCTCTATGTCTCTACAAGCATTCTCTATATGCATTTCAACTTTGTCTTTAGCATAAGGCACTATCATTCTTATTGCTTCAGTTCTGGCACAAACTCATGCTGCAGTGATGCTCGTTGTGGTTTTGTTTGAGTGTTGTGAAGATGCGATCGTTGAGCCACATTCTGGCCTGATTTCCAGGTCTCTGTGATCAACGTTGCTCGGGTTGGAAGCTGACATTATCACCTACAGCATTTCGTGGAGAATGCCTTTGAAAACGGGTTATCTTTTCACTTTTCTTCCCTTGCAGCATGTATCTACACAGTTATGCAGTGAGTTTAATACTTTATCTAAGACAGAAGCTTTCTTCAGGATTTTTAATGAGATCTCTTAATTGTGAAACTGCAGAGAGTTAAGAGAATACATGTTTGATACAGAATCCTCCCATGCAGAATATATTAATAGTGACAATTGTTCTCACAATCGGTGTTAACCAAGGTAATATATTTATGCAAAACTCCATAACTATGCTATGCAAAAGTGAGTAAACTGTGGCACAATGATATATTAATAACATTAAACATAATACTTCCTTCAAAACATATTTGCTAAATGTATACCAATATTAACAAAACCTTAAGACTCTAATATATTGCTGTTTTAAGGGCAAAGAAAGAAACAATGGAGACAAATGTCTTTCCACTGTGTGCTTCAAATCAAAATAAAAAGTATTCTGCGCAAGAAATGATATAAAAAGCAGCTTACATACAGGAAGTGATGTTCATTCAACATGAACTGTGCCTCTAGAGGCTGACAATTTGTGTGTAGATTTTCATTGATTCTATTTTATTTCTTTGTTCTACTGTGAATGCCTTCAAGAAAATGAATTTCAGGGTGGTACAGGTTAAGTACTCCTTATCCAAAATGCTTGAGGCTGGAAGCATGTCGGGTTTCATATTTTGTTTGAATTTTGGAATAGAAAATTAATAGCTTGGGATCGCCATTTTTCCCAACTCTGAATTTAAGTGCTACTGGTAAGCAGTCTTTGATTACACTTCTTCATCACACTTATGTACTTAACAGTAAAAATTATGACATCCCATTAATATAAAGAAAATATAATGTGTGCAGAGTAACAACAACAGCACTGCAGCTTCCGGAGAATACCTGAATCAGCAGCTGAACACAACAAAAAAAAAGCAAGTTTTCACTCTCTATGTATGATGCCGTGTTTTCCATAGTTCAATAGTTCCATTTAATATCAGATAATGTATACAATATACAACCTGAAACTCTTGCTCCTCACAGACATCCACAAAAACAGAAGAATACCCCAAAGAGTGTGACAGTAAAAAGGTTAGAACCCCAAACCCCCCACTCCCTCCTCCCATGCAAAAGTAGCATCAACCACCCCTTCCCCCTCCATTTCATCCACCACCCACCAAGCAAGCAACATCAAAGCCCCCAAGAAAGGTTATGATTTAAAGTAGAACAAAATCTAATCGTTCACCCGTCAATTTGACATGCCACAGATGCCCTCGTCCTAGTAAAATGGTGAAGAGGTGTCACTCAGCGAGAAGGAAAACAGAAACAAAACAACTTATTGATTATAGCATTAAAGTCTGCTGCGTCGCTTTTTTCTCGCGAATCAGCAGCAATCTCTCCCCCGCCAATGAGACAAAAAGAGAGAGAGCAATTCACCGAGTACCGAGACCTCTGACAGCTGATTTTCCATTCCTGATACTCCACTTTCTCCTGGAACATTTTGGTCAGCAACACTGGCCTGGAATTGGCTTCTCCACAGGGCCTTGAAGCCTTGGAACCCTGCAAGTGCCCTTGTCTTTTAGGCTCTTTCTTCAGTTATCGGTCGGTGAGCCCCACGACAGGGTCCCATCACCATAAAAACTGCAATTTGAGTGCAGCTGCAGGTCCAAGGCAGAACCCTATCCACCTTGAAAATGGAAAAAAAGAAACGCTAAAAGGTAGAAATTAAGCCGTTTCCACAGGAGAGCTCAAAGAAGCTGCGCCCTAGTTCCATTGTAGCTTCACCCGAAGCTCAAGCAAGGTTACAGTACAATGTATTTTCTGAGTTCTGTGTAAGTTACAATAACAAATCAACATGTCTGGTGTTAAATTTTCATCAACAATCTTCGCAACTCGTCAATCATTTTCTCTGATTTTGTGATGAGCAGATGCTTTACTTTTAAATGTTTTTAAATCTTTAAGAATTTAATGCCATACCTTTTCTGATATTTCTCCAGTGAGGCTGCTCATATTCACAATTGCCTTCAATTTTCAGTTCGTGGTGATAGATATTTGCTTGTTTAGTGTTCAGCATACTGTTAAGCGGTATATGTTCCCTCCAAAGCTGATGAATCCATTCTTTCAATTATCGATTGAGGTCTACATTTTTCACTTTATGGAGTGTTTTTCATTAAATTTTGTTCATTACATCTATGAGGTCATTTCTCAAAACTGTCTGTGATACGCCATGAGTCGGACAATGCCTGGGAACCTTTCCAGCACCTTGTGGATTTTTCCATTTGTGCCATCATGTCAGCACTCAAGCAAACTTCAGATTTTGGAGGTTTTCATATTTTGAGATTTCAGATAAGGGGTACTCAACCTGTATGTGATGACATATATATATATACTTCGATAATAAATTTATTTTGAACTTTAAACTTTCTTGAAGCATTGTCGCCTGAAGGAGGCCTCAGTGTTGGGGAGGGTTATGTCCATGATGGAGCTGGCTGAGTCTACAGTCCTCTGCAACCTCCAGTGATCCTGTACGTTGGAACCTCCATATCATCTGTCATGCAGCAAGTCATTTCCACTGTACATCTGTAAAATCAGCAAAAGTAGCATATCTCCTCAAATCTCAATGTCCAGACACTGGTCTTCATGATTGCATCAATGTGTTGGGCCCAGAAAAGATCCTCTGAGACGTTGACACTAGGAACTTGCAGCTGCTCACTTTTTTTACCACTGACCTCTCAATGACAACTGGTGTGTTTTCTCCCAAATTCCCCTTCCTAAACTCCCCAAGCAGTTCATTGGTCTTGCTGATGTTGAGTGTAAGGTTGGAGGTGAGACACCCATCAGCCAACCAATCCACCTCTCTTCTGTCTGTAACCTTGTCCCCAGCTGAGATTCTGCCAACAACAGTGGTGTCAATGGCAAATTTATAGAAAGTGTTTGAGTTGTGTTTATCCATCAGTCATGAGCATAGAGTGTAGAGCAATGGGGCTAAGCATGGGCACTTGAGCTGTGCCCATTTTGATCGTCAGTGAAGAAGAGATATTGTTACCATTCTGCGCTGACTGTGGGCTCCTGATGTAGGAGTTGAAGATCCAGTTTCTGAGGGAGGTACTGCAGGCCAGGTATTGAAGTTTGTTGATTAGTATTAGTTTGTTGATTATGGTGTTGAATGTTGAGTTGTAATCAATAAACAGCAGCCTGACATATGTTTTGTTGTACGCTAATGCTGACTTTATCTAATACTGCCAATGATTTAGATTTAAATGCAATGGTCATGGCTATGGCATGTGTAAATAATCATTGGTTTCTACAATAGAAAGCTAAAGATTAATAGTAAGGCATGTGGAGAAGAGGCAAAAAAAAATCTGTGGTAGTGCATGTGATGTAGAGAATTAAGACAAGGGAAAGCACAACACATAGTGAGATTGGAGGAAATGATTTTGGTGTGCATGTCCAAAGATCTCTGAAAGAACCAGTAGAAGTAAATGGTTATGAGGATTCATTGAACATAGAACAGTACAGCACAGGAATAGGCCTTTTTGCCTACAATGTATGAACATCATGAAGCCAATCTAAGCCATTCTCTTCTGACTACATAAACCGTATTTTTATCCCTCTATTCAAATGTTGCTATTTCCCCTTTTTTACACCTTCCCAGGTGGAGCGTTCCAAAAGCCTATCATTCTCTGTGGAAAAAGAACTTGTCTTGTAAATTTTCTTTAAAACTCTCTCCCTCTCACCTTAAAGCTCTGCCCTGTAGTATTTGACATTTCACGCAGGAGGAAAGGACTCTACCTCTCTTCTCTAAGCCTCTCGTAACATTATGTACAGTGCTTCCATCTGGTTCCCTCTCAGCCCCTGACACCTCAGAGAAAATAATTCAAGTTTGTCCAACTTTCTCTTAGAGCTAATACATTCCGATCCAGGCAACATCCTGAGGAACCTATTCTACACCCTCTCCAAACTCTCCACATCCTCACTATAGTTTGGTGACCAGAATTGCACACTGTACTCCAAATGTTGCCTGATCAAAAACTTGAATAGCTGAAATGTGACTTGCACACAATATCCTGACCAGTGAAGCATTTGGGACGCACGGTAGCATGACAGTTGGCACAACGCTGTTACGGCTCAGGGTCTTCCGGGGTTAGAGTTCAATCCTAGCGTCTTCTGTACATCCTCCCCATGGTCACATGGGTTTCCTCTGGGTGCTCCAGTTTCTTTCCACAGTCCAAAGATACACTGGTCAGTAGGTTAACTGCTCATTGTAAATCGTCCCATGATTAGGCCAGGGTTAAATGGGGGGTTGCTGGGCGGTGTGGCTCGAAGGACTGGAAGGGTCTAATCCGCACTGTATTGCTAAATAAAATAAAATATATTAGTTACCAACCTAACCACATGTGTTGCTACTTTATGGAGTAGTAGACTTGCATCCCGAGATCTCTATGAACATCAGTGCTCCTTTGGGTCAGCCATTTACTGCATAATTTCCTCTTGTATTTGACCTTTGATTGACTGAGTCAGGAAGTAAGTGGAAGGGTAGTGATGCAGGAACTGTACAAAATACAAGTTGAACTACCTGTACTGGATTGATGTGATACAGATAGAGATGACGATGCTATTTCCAGACAATTTGCTTTCTTTGGAACAATATAGACTGAAATGAAGTATATAATATTATATGGTGGCTTTGATAGCATAAATAAGAGCGAACAATTATCCTTTGAAGGAAGCTCAGTATCATGAGGAATAGATTTAGATTAAAAGGGAAGCCACAAATTCAGCCTTCATGACCGAAAGGACAGAAAAGGCGGAAATCCTTATTGCATTGAAAAAGTACCTTGATGAATTGTTAATGCATGTAGTCTTCAAGGCAGTGTGCAGACAGCTAGGATGTCTGATTAGGCTGTGATTGTTTTTAGATATTATCAGTTGAATGGCTTCTTTCTGTCAAAAAAATTTATATGATCCCTGAATAAATATGCACTTCTAGTCAAGAGGATAATAAGCACATTTTATCTAGCTGTTTTTTTTTATAACAGAACAGGTAGAAATGATTTGTTAACAGCAAATATGTTGTAATGATAGTCAGGCAATGAAATATAATTGACAAGGAGTACAATAAGGTGCAAAGCAAAAGAACACAGCTTTGTTCTAAAATATTAATTGTAAATTAATTTGTTTACAAAAGCTTAGTTGTAATCATGTGATATATACAGTTTATGTGTGTTACATGAAATTGAACAATATGAAATATGAAAGAAGCTTTACAGTTACTGACTGATAAAACTAATGATTTATTTGCCTCAATTAAAATTTCATGGTTTTGGTCGACAATTTTGTTCAATGCATTCAAGGGAGCCAGTGTTTAATTGCCCATCTTTAATTACCCTTGAGAAGGTGGTGGTAAGCTGCCTTCTTGAGCCACTGTAGTCCTTGGGGTGTGGGTATATCTGCAATGCTATTAAGAAGGGGGTTCCACCCAGGATGTTGACTCTGGGACAGTGAAGAAATGACAATGTATTTCCAAGCAGGACAGTGTGTGGCTTTGAGGCTAATACCCAGGTGGTGGTTCCACCATGCGTCTGCTGTCCTTGTTCTTCTAGCTGTTAGAGGTTGTGGGTTTGGAAAGTGCTGTCCAAGGAGACACGGTGAACTGCAGCTGTGCGGTGATGGGTAGAGTGATGGAATGGTTGTGGGTCAAGTGCCCATCAAGCAGGCTGTTACATCCTCTTATGGCGTTGAGTTTCTTGAATGTTAGACCATAAGATACAGGAGCAGAAGTAGGCCATTCCGCCCATCAAGTCTGCTCCGCCATTCAATCATGGGCTGATCCAATTCTTCCAATCATCCCCACTCCTCTGCCTTCACCCCATACCCTTTGATGCCCTGGCTAATCAAGAAACCTATCTATCTCTGCCTTAAATGCACTCAGTGACTTGGCCTCCACAGCCGCTTGTGGCAAAAAATTCCGCAGATTTACTACCCTGTGACTAAAGTAATTGCTCTGCATCTCAGTTCTAAATGGACGTCTTTCAGTCTTGAAGTTGAGCCCTCTTGCCCTAGAATCCTCTACCATGGGAAATAACTTTGCCATATCTAATCTGTTCAGGCCTTTTAACATTCAGAATGTTTCTATGAGATGCCCACTCATTCTCCGGAACTCCAGGGAATACAGTCCAAGAGCTGCTGGATGTTCCTCATACGGTAACCATTTCATTCCTGGAATTATTCTTCTGAATCTTCTCAGAACCCTCTTCATTGTCAGTATATCCTTTCTAAAATAAGGAGCCTAAATCTGCACACAATACTCCATGTCACCTCACAAGTGCCTTACAGAGCCTCAACATCACATCCATGCTCTTATATTCTATACCTCTAGAAATGACTGCCAACATTGCATTCGTCTTCTTCACAACCAATTCAACCTGGAGGCTAACCTTCAGGGTATCTTGCACAAGGACTTCCAAGTCCCTTTGCATCTCTGCATTTTGAATTCTGTCCTCTTCTAAATAACAGTCTGCCCATTTATTTCTTCCATCAAAGTGCACAACCATACACTTTCCCACATTGTATTTCATTTACCCTTTATTTTCCCGTTCTCCTAAACTATCTAAGACTAAACTGTTGAAGCTACCCTCATCCGGCAAATGGAAAGTATCCCATCAAACTACTGACTTGATCTTTGTGTATGGTAGACAAGAGTTAAGGAGTTAGGAAGTGAATTACTCACCACAGGATTCCTAGTGTCTAATTTGGACTGGTAACCATATTATGTACTTGGCTAATCCAATGCACTTACATTACATGTCAGCAGGTGAAGGCCAGATTTTCTTTTGCTGTACATCAGCACTGCCTAACACTTTTGAGGTGCAGTGTTACTTCCCACCTGTCAGCTCAGGCTTGGATATTGCCCTGGTGTTGTTGCATCTGGATGTGGATTGCTTTATTGTGAGGAGTTGCAAATGGTGCAATCATCTGCCAGCATCCCTATTTGTGATCTTGCGATTGAAGGGTAATCATTCATGAAGCAGATGAGAATGGTTGGGCCTAGGCCACTGCCCTGAGAAGCTCCTACAGCGTTGTGCTGTGGCTCAGATGATCGACTTCCAACCATCACATCCATCTTCCTCTCTATTAGGTATGATTCCAACCAGAGGAGGGCTTTCTCCTCATTCCATTGATTACAGTTTAACCATATGAGGTCAAATGCCACTTTGACGTCTAACTTCACCTCTGGAGTTCAGCTCCTTTATTCATGTTTGGACCATGGCTGTAATACAGTCAAGAGCTGCGTGTCTTGATGTAACTATGAAAATGGACAAGGGAGAGCCAGTGGATGTAGTGTACCTGGACTTCCAGAAAGCCTTTGATAAAGTCCCACATAGGAGATTAGTGGGCAAAATTAGGGACATGGTATTGGGGGCAGAATACTGACATGGATTGAAAATTGACTGGCAGACAGGAAACAAAGAGTAGCGATTAACGTGTTCCTTTCGGAATGGCAGGCTGTGACAAGTGGGGTACCGCAAGCTTCGGTGCTGGGACCACAGCTGTTTACAATATACATTAATGATTTAGATGAAGGGATTAAAAGTAACATTAGCAAATTTGCCGGTGACACAAAACTGGGTGACAGTGTGAAATATCAGGAGGATGTTATGAGAATGCAGGGTGACTTGGCCAGGCTAGGTGAGTGGGCAAAAGTATGGCAGATGCAGTTCAATGTGGATAAATGTGAGGTTATCCACTTCGGTGGCAGTAACAGGAAGGCAGATTACTATCTAAATGGAGTCAAGTTAGGAAAAGGGGAAGTACGATAAGATCTAGGTGTCAATGAAAGCAAGCATGCAGGTACAGCAGGTAGTGAAGAAAGCTAATGGCATGCTGGCTTTTATAACAAGAGGAATTGAGTATAGGAGTAAAGAGGTCCTTCTGCAGCTGTACAGGGCCCTGGTGAGACTCCACCTGGAGTATTGTGTGCTGTTTCTGTCTCCAAATTTGAGGGAGAACATTCTTGCTATTGAGGGAGTGCAGCGTAGGTTCACAAAGTTAATTCCCGGAATGGCGGGACTGTCATATGTTGAAAGATTGGAGTGACTGGTCTTGTATACACTGGAATTTAGAAGGATGAGAGGGGATCTGATTGAAACATATAAGATTATTAAGGGATTGGACATGCTGGAGGCAGGAAGCATGTTCCCGCTGATGGGTGAGTCCAGAACTATAGGCCACAGTTTAAGAATAAGGGATAGGCCATTTAGAACAGAGATGCAGAAAAACTTTTTCACCCAGAGAGTGGTGGATATGTGGAATGCTCTGCCCCAGAAGGCAGTGGAGGCCAAGTCTCTGGATGCTTTCTAGAGAGAGTTAGATAGAGCTCTTATAGATAGCGGGGTCAAGGGCTATGGGGAGAGGGCGGGAATGGGGTACTGATTGTGTATGATCAGCCGTGATCACAGTGAATGGCGGTGCTGGCTAGAAGGGCCAAATGGCCTGCTCCTGCACCTACTGTCTATTGTCTTTGGGGGAATCTGAACTGGAGTGAGTTGTTGCTGAGCAAATGCCTTTTGATAGCACTGTTTCTTATCCTTTTCATCACTCTGCTGATGATCCAGAGTAGACTCATGGGACAGTGCTTGGCCGGGCTGCATTATCCTGTTTCTTGTCGACATATTGCCAGGTAAATACCAGTGTTGTAGCTGTACTGGAACAGCTTGGCCAAGAACGCAGCAAGTTCCAAGCACAAGTCTTCAGTACTATTGCCAGAATGTTGTCTGGACCCATAGTCTTTATGTATTCTTTAGTCATTTCTTGGTATCACATTGAGTGAAGCAAATTGACTGAAGACTGGCATCTACCATGCTGGGGACCATCAGAATAGGCCAAGGTGGATCGTCCACTTGGCACTTCTGGCTGGATATTCTTGCAAATGCTTCATCTTTCTCTTGTTCACTGATGTGCTGGGTTCCACAATCCTTGAGAATGGAGATATTTATGAAGCCTACTCTTCCATTGAGTTGTTTAATTGCACACCACCATTCAAGACTGGATGTGACAGGATCACAGTGTTTAACTCTGACCCATTTGTCCATCACCTCCTCTTTACCTAGTCCCACCTATCACCTACCAACCCCTTTCTTCTTTACACTGTCAGTCCCAATGCGTGGTCTTGACCTGAATGTCAACTCCATTGATGTTGCCTGACCTGCTGAATTCCTCCAGCTGTTTGTATTTTGCTCCAGATGATGTTATCTGAAGTTTCTTGTGTTTCCATTTCCTAAGGGTAGTTCATTTCATTCCAATATTCAGGTTTAATATTGTTTAATTCTGTTTGCTCCCCTCTCCCATTGGGCAGAGATACAAAGGCATGAAAGCATACACTAAGAAACAGCTTCTACTCCACTGTTATAAGACTCTTAAATGCCCCCTAGTATGTAAATTGAACTCTTGACCTCACAATCTATCATCTTGCACTTTATCGTCTACCTGTTATTGTTGTTTTACTTTGTTCCTCCTCAATGCACTGTGTAAAAATTTGATTTGTATGAGCACATGCAAGACAAGTGCTTTACTGTACAGTATGTGCAAAAGTCTGAGGCAACCTAGATTTTTTATCTGGTTTCTGTTATGGTCCGGTCCAGAACCCACTTTCCGGGTCTTGATCCGGTCCGTGGACTCTGGACTCCGGGTCTTATAGCCATCCCTCCTGTCACCCTTCAGCCCAAATAGGATCATCTTGGCTTAAGGAGGTGCACCTGAGACCTATCGGCTGGCAGGTGGATATAAGGGGCTCTGGGACTGAGTCTAGTTGGAGTTTCAGCAATTATAATGGCAGCAGAAGGATCTATACCCAGGAGTGTGTAAAAAAAAAAGATGAATAGAAAAATAGTGCCATGGTGGACAGAGGAATGTTGTCAGGCTGTAAAAAAAACAGAAATAGAGCATTCAGGCTAATTGAAAGAACCCATAATATGCAGCATTTGATTCAATATAAGAAGGCACAGGCAGTGGTGAGAAGAACTATACGTCAAGCTAAAAGGGCAAGTTGGAGGAGTTTTTGCAACAAAATAGGAAGAATAATGCCTGTGGGCGAGGTATGGGGAATGATTAAGAGGATGGGGGGGGGGAGATAGAAGGGATTGGGAGTATCCAGTAATGATATCTGAGGAGGAAACAGCAGTCTCCAGCAGGGATAAGGCTGAGATCATGGCCAAGTCATTTGTAAAGATACATAGTTCAGAAAATTTGTCTGAAGAAGGGAGAAGGAGAAGGGAAAGAACAATGAGTCAATACCCAGGTGTGTTAAACAGGAGGAAGGAAACAGTTGATATAATTGATGATCCATTTACTTTGGCAGAAATGGTGAGAGCAATAAAGAGATCGAGACCAACCTCCCCAGGGAAAGATCTAATACGCTATGTTATGCTAAAAAATCTAGGAGAAGGAGCGCTCTTGAAGTTACTGCATCTTTATAACAGAGTGTGGGAGGAGGGAAGATTACCAAGTGCATGGAAAGAAGCAGTAGTAATTCCAATAAGGAAACCTGGCAAGGATCCGTCAAAACCCACTAGCTACAGGCCAATAGCACTAACATCAAATATATGTAAGGTAATGGAAAGGATGATAACTGAAAGGTTATCATATGATCTTGAGAAGAGAGGAATGCTGGCAAGTTATCAGAGTGGTTTTAGGAAGGGAAGGAATTCCATGGACTCAGTGATAAGGTTAGAGACTGAAATAAGAAAGGCCCAGGCAAATAAAGAATCAGTAGTTGCAGTATTTTTTGACATTGAAAAAGCCTATGATATGATGTGGAAGGAAGGATTATTAATTAAACTGCACAGGATGGGGGTTGGGGGGAGAGTTTTTAATTGGATTAAAGATTTCTTGTTTGGTAGAAAAATTCAAGTTCGGATTGGATCAGAATTATCAAAACAGTACATAGTGGGAAATGGCACACCTCAGGGTAGGGTGATTAGTTCGTTACTTTTCATCATAATGATCAATGATGTCTTCACAAAGGTACCAGTGGATATAGGTAGGTCACTGTTTGTGGATGATGGGGCCTTGTGGAAAAGAGGCAGGAACACGGAGCATATAATCAGGAAACTACAAGGAGCAATTGATGAAGTGGTAGAGTGGGGTTATGATTGGGGATGTAGATTTTCAGTGGAAAAAACTCAAACTGTATTTTTCACTAGGAAAAGAATTGAAGTAGGGAAGAAGTTAAGGATGTATGGGATTGAATTAGAAAGGGTTGGATCATTTAAATTTCTGGGAGTTATATTTGATTCACGATTAACATGGGCAGACCATATCAGGAAAGTTGAGGAGAAATGTAAAAAAGTAATAAACGTGATGAGATGTTTCCCTGGTAGGGAATGGGGAGCAAGTTGTTCAGCATTGAAGAGAATGTATGTGGCTTTAGTAAGATCTGTGTTGGGCTATGGAAGTGTAGCATATGGATCAGCAGCCAGGTCTCTTATAAGGAAACTGGATGTGGTTCAGGCTCAGGTTTTGAGAGTGTGCAGTGGGGCTTTTGAAACATCACCAGTATCAGCCCTGCAGGTAGAAATGGGAATAATGCCTTTGGAATTAAGAAGGATGCAATTGATGGCAAACTGCTGGGTTAATTTGCAGGGACACAATGATTCTCACCCTGCTAAAGGAGTGTTGCAGGAGTCCTGGGAAAATGAGAGGTTTCAGAGGGAAAACTTTAGTCAGGTAGGGAATGATATTACTAGATCATGTGGAGTGTTTGATCTAAGGATAAGTCCTTCAGTAGTTTATCCGGTTGTAGCTCCATGGAAGCTGGTATGGCCTAACGTAGACTGGCATTTGTTAGATGTAAAAAGGAAAGGAAAGTATAAAACTGATTTGGTAAGTTCATTTGACTGTTATGTGATGGAAAAGTATAGTGATTATATTCAGGTCTATACAGATGGTGCTAAGGAACCTGAGACAGGAGTGACAGGGTTTGGGGTGGCTATACTAGCAAAGGCAATTGCAATCAGCAGAAGAACATCTGATAAGTTAGCGGTGGAGATGATGGCAGTGTTGGTTGCGTTGTGTTGGGTGGAGAAAACTAAACTAGTCAAAGCGTTGATATGCTCAGATTCATCTTCAGTTCGAGCAAGTTTAAGGTCTTCTCACTCAAACAGCCGGCAAGATGTACTTCATGAAGTCCTTCAGTCAGTCACAAGAGTTGCAAATCAGGGAGGTCAGGTTAAATTTCTATGGGTTCCAGCTCATGTAGGGGTGAAGGGGAATGAGAGGGTGGATGAGTTGGCAAAGAGGGCAATAAAGAAAGAAAATATAGAAATGCACATTAGTATCAGTAAAGCAGAGGTTAAGTGTGTAATATGGGAAAAAATTAACCAAATGTGGCAAGAAAGATGGGACAGGGAGGGGAAAGGGAGGCACTTGTATCAAATACAAAAAAGTGTTGCAGGTACTAGGGTAGGTACTAGATACAGAAGAGAGGAAATTGTGTGGACTAGGTTAAGGCTGGGGCACTGTGCACTAAACCAAACACTGAAATTGATAGGGAAACATCAGACAAGAATGTGTGAGGAATGTCAGGAAGAGGAGTCAGTAGAGCATGTAGTTCTGAGTTGCAGGAAGTATGTGATAGAGTGAGAGATGATGAGAATTAATCTAAGGGAATTGGGGGTGCAGGAATTCACATTAAAAGGGTTGCAGGGCATGGGTGAGAGAAAACAGGTCAGGGTATTTTTAGCTTTCTTAAGGGGTACAGGGGTTTTTTATAGGATGTGATGGATAAACAGAAATAGGGTACTAGGATGGGGAGGATAAAGTGTAGGTTAGGGTATGTGTATGAGTGCGATTGGGTGAAGGGATTTAGAATGTGAGTCCATCGCATACTCGGGAGCAGAAGGTGGTAAAGCACCACTAAGCTGGGTGCCAACTGCCGTAAAACAAGAAGGAGAGAGAGAGGGAGTCTAGTTGGGGGGTTGTCCTGCTTGGAACTTGTCTTGTACCTGCTGTACTGTCTGGTTTTCCTTGTTTGTGCTGTTCACCTGTCTATCCTGTTTTGACCCCAGCTTGGTGTGCCCACAGTTAATCATCTAGTTCTGTAAGTCTGTTCTTGTAGTCACCCTGACCTGAACTCCCTTCTGATCCCTTGCGTCTGCTGGGTAAGCAGGCTGGACTGCTGTTGCCTGGTGGGGGGACTCTGACCCTTTCCTACCCCTCTCTTCTGACAGGTTGTGTCCTGCAACCTGCCCAGGTGCTCTGTGTCTTGCCCAGGCCCCAGTGTTCCTGCCTGGGAGGCGGCCCTACCCAGGAGCTATGCAGCCTGCCCTGAGGACTCTGACCCTTTCCTACCCCTTGCTTCTGATGGGTTGTGCCCTGCATCCTGTCCAGGCCCCAGTGTTCCTGCCTGGGAGGTGGCCCTGCCCAGAAGTAATGTGGCCTGCCCAGGGGGCTATTCTCCCAGCATTCCTTGTCCCATAGACTCATCTTTTAGCCTAGCCAGGGTCCTGCCTTTGCCATGAACTCTCTGAACCCCAGGATCACTGTTGCATGCCACGGTCTCCCCATCTTGTTCTATCCTTTAGTTGTTCCTGTCCTGCCCCTAGTACTTCAGTGCCTGCCTCCTGCATTTGGGTCCAGTCTTCACGTCCCTTTGTGACAGTTTCAGATGGTAAGACCTCTATGGAGTCCTGATCTCAACATCACCTGGGATTACCTGGAGAGGCAGAGCAACTGAAGCAGCCAAAAACTGACAAAGAAGTGTGGCAACTTCTCCAAGATGCTTGGGACAACCTACCAGCTGATTTTCTTACAAAACTACACAGAAGTGAACCTAAGAAAACTGATGCAGTTTTATAGGCAAAGGGTAGTCACAAAAAACTGATTTGATTTAGTTGTTTTTTTACTGTTTACTGCTCTTTATAGTTTTTTTTTGATATTTAGAAACTTTTCATTTCATTATTTATGGAAGTACCTTTGCTTTACAGAATTTTTTTTATGTGCCTAAAATGTTTGGACTATACTGTATCTTGGAACATGTGGCATTAATAAACTAATAACAATAAACTTAATACCAATTGTTTTGTGTGTGTGTGCATTCTATAGTGTGAATCCAGTTGCAAAGATTAGTAGCAAAATGGGGCAGTTTGTTTGCTTTAAGGATGTATCTATCTTCAATTGTTTTCAATATAAGATTCATTAACTGATATTTGGAGATTTTCAGAGCATGTTTCGCATTCTGGAAAACCAATTCACACTATGTTCAGAAGAAAAATATCATAGCAAATTAAGTGTAAATGATGAAGTTCATTCAACCTCTTTAATTCATCTAATTATGAGGGATAGTGGATGCGCACAGCACACATTGCTTCAGTATTATTCAGCCACAAGAGGCCAAGATATGAGTCAAAATGGGCACACACATATCCAGCAAGTAGAATGCTGGGCAATCTTCTCTATTGCTGAGTATATATGTTGGTGGAGCAACTTACTGCAACTAACTTGATTAAAGTCTTATTCTAGTAGCAAATCTCTGGTACTGCAGTCTGCGTGACCTTTGTTGCATTCAGTTCTGTGCACTATTTCTTGATGTTATGCAGAATAAATCAAATTGCCTTCTGTAATGTTGAAGATCACAGGAAGGAGCTGCTTTGGATTATGAGATCACGCTGCTGGTTGAACATATTCAAAAATGTTTTTGTCTTTCCCTGGACTCTCATATGCTAGGCCCCTTCACAAATGAAAATGGAGATGCTTTGGAGTGCTTTAATGTTCTACCAGTAATCATAAGAATGACTGGAACTTTAATCTGATTTGTTGGATAAGGGGTCACTTAATTCTGCCTATTTATTCACCTGCATGCAGTCCCGTGTCGCAGCTTCGCCAGGTTATTATCTAATATTTTGGTACACCTGATGCCAGTCTAATTATGCCTCTCAACACTACTTACTGAACCAGGGTTAGTTTCCTGGTTTGTTTGTAATGGCAGACAATGATTGGCAGCACAGCTTGTATGTAAATGTAATTATACTGCTACTGATAGTCCACAGAGCCTCATCAATACCAATTTTTTAGCTGCCAAGTCTATTATGAATCTATTGCATCTTGCAAGATGATAGTGCCACATAATGTGATTTGACATTCTTGCTGAGAAGTTGAGCCTTGTTAGAACTGTATCAGACCAAGGACCAAAGATATCAGAGCTGGAGGTAGGATAGGCAACCAGATGTGCAATTAAACTGAATTGTTTTGCAATCTTCATTTGGACATGTCAATTTAGGGCAGACCTCATTGTGAGCTCTGACTACTGTTTTGATAAATTGGAAGAGCTGCAAGTGAACCACAGCTTTACTGGAAAGGGTATTTGGCCCCTCAATGGTGAGAAAGCAAAAGAGAAATGGTGCATCATCTATGGATGCATGGGAAGGTGCCATGCTAAGGAGAATGAGTATTAATATGGCAGATATAAGCAGGGAATTGTAGAAGAAGCACTTGTGGAGGGAGAGGTATGTCTGATTCTGGAATCCCATTGAAAATGGAAGTTATGGAAAATGATCCATTAAATATGGTGGAATAGAAGGTAGAACCCTTAACCTTGTTCTGATTGGGAAAAGAGGAGACAACAAGTAGAACAGAGATGATGGAGAAACCTGTCTACTGTGGCAGAGGAGAACCATGGTTAAAGGAAAAGGCAGATGTATCAGAAGCAGCTGTGGGAAGATACTGTCACCAGGATAGGTATGATGAAGCTAAGAAAATGTAGAGAGTGGAATGGGGTCCTCATATAAAAAGATAGCAGTGTATTCTGGGTATCTGTGTGCTGACAGTGAATGCTGGTTGTTAGTGTATATCGCAGAGACACAGGTAGAGATGCTGAGAAAAGAAAAGGCTTGTGTGATAGTGTGGGCACAGTGGAAGTTGACAGAGGAGATATTGCCATTTTGGAGATCATTTTGCAGCAGAATGCTGCCCCAATAGTATCAATGTACTTGAAGAACAGATGAGGCATGAATCAGGAATATTGATCTTATTTTTTTCTCCCTACACCTATCTCTTAAATCATTCTACCTTCCAATCTCTCCTCTCTTATGTACCTGAAATGCTTTCCCCTCAGCTGCCCCTGAATGACTGATTATCTCCTGCATTAACTGCTTTTATTTTAAGTAGGATTTGTCACTAACAAGCTTCTTTTGTTACATATCCAATGAACAGTGTGAGCAATATGAGTATTTCACATCAATCAAGTGACGTGGCAGGAAATAACTGGGCATGCTGTAATTCTATGGTTTAATCTGCTCTGTCTTGTGGACATAAACAATCCCATGAGACACTTTTCAAGCAGAGCTCTCAGACCACTATTTGCCTTTCGGCCAACATATAAAAAGACTTCCCCCAGATGTCCAAATCTTTATTTAGGTTGTGGGAGCTTCTTTGCACAGGATATAATTTGCTAAAATTACATTTCAAAGTTTGGCACTTCCAAAGCTTGGAAGCTTTGATGTTATGAAATGTTTACACATCAGACTCTTGCTTTGCTTGTTCCATCATTCAACATCAGGAAGTTATTGGGCTTGCTCTCCAATAATCTGCTCATTTGGATTTGGCCTGGATGTCTTAGTACAAAGCCTTATTGTAGCCCTGGTTCAAAATGGAACAAATAGCCAATTTACCAAGGTGAAGGCAGTATTTGACCAAGCGTGGCGTCAGGAATTCCTGGTAAAATTGAAGTCAATGGGTTTCATGGAGATAATGCTCCCATGGTTGTAGTTATATTTCATACAAAGGATGGTTGGGTTTGTAGTTCCATTACCAAGTCATCTCTGCAGAATTCCTCAGGGCTGTGTTCTAGTTCCAATAGTCTTCAGCTGTTTCAACTATGACTTTCCTTTCCTTGTAAGCTCAGAAGTGGAGATGTTTACTGATGATTTCACAGTTTTCAGTTCCACGGATAACTCTTCTGCAAGTGAAACAGTATATGCTTTCATGCAGCAAGACACAGCTAAAATTCAGGCATAGGTTGATATATGACATGTCAGGCATAACCATTTCCATAAAGAGAGAGTCTAACCACCTTCTCTTGACATTCAGCAAGATTATCATTGCCAACTCCTCCACCATCAACATCCAGATCCTCATCATTGACAAGAAATTAAAAAGGACCAGCTGCATAAATACTGTGACTATAAAAGTAGGTCGAAGACTGGATATCTCTAATAAAGCCTTTCCACTATCAATAGAATCTGCCTAGCCAAGAGCAGTTCCAACAACCTTCAAAGCAAATCAGCCCAATAGAAACTTGAGAAGCATCCCATTCTCTCCATCACCAGATCACCATGGTAGAAGTGGGTGCAATCTATATTATATACCATAGTTATAAACCATAGGTACTCCAACAGCTTTTCACAAGCTCAATATATCTATAACCAAGAAGAATGAGGTAGGATGGGGCATCATCTTTTATCTAATCATAACTTAGAAATACACTCAGTAGCCACTTCGTTAGATAACCTGTACGCCTACTTGTTAATGCAAATATCTAATCAGCCAATCATGTCCAGTGGCATGCAAAAGTTTGGGCACGAATGGTCAAAATTTCTGTTACTGTGAATAGCTAAGCAAGTAAAAGATGACCTGATTTCCAAAAGGCATTAAGTTAAAGATGACACATTTCTTTAACATTTTAAGCAAGATTACTTTTTAATTCCATCTTTTACAGTTTCAAAATAACAAAAACGGAAAAGGGCCTGAAGCAAAAGTTTGGGCACCCTGCATGGTCAGTACTTAGTAACACCCCCTTTGGCAAGTATCACAGCTTGTTAACGCTTTCTCTAACCAGCTAAGAGTCTTCCAGTTCTTGTTTTGGGGATTTTCGCCCATTCTTCCTTGCAAAAGGCTTCTAGTTCTGTGAGATTCTTGAGCCGTCTTACATGCACTGCTCTTTTGACATCTATCCACAGATTTTCGATGATGTTTAGGTTGGGGGACTGTGAGGGCCATGGCAAAACCTTCAGCTTGCGCCTCTTGAGGTAGTTTATTGGGGATTTTGAGGTGTGTTTAGGATCATTACCCTGTTGTAGAAGCCATCCTCTTTTCATCTTCAGCTTTTTTATAGACGGTGTGATGTTTGCTTCCAGACTTTGCTGGTATTTAATTGAATTCATTCTTCCCTCTATCAGTGAAATGTTCCCCGTGCTACTGGATGCAACACAAGCCCAAAGCATGATTGATCCACCCCCATGCTTAACTGTTGGAGAGGTGTTCTTTTCATGAAATTCTGCACCCTTTTTTCTCCAAACATACCTTTGCTCATTGCGGCCAGAAAGTTCTATTTGAAATTCAGCAGTCCACAGGACATGTTTCCAAAATGGATCAGGCTTGTTTAGATGTTCCTTTGCAAATTTCTGATGCTGAATTTTGTGGTGAGAACACAGGAAAGGTTTCCTTCTGATGACTCTTCCATGAAGGTCATATTTGTGCAGGTGTTGCTGCACAGTAGAACAGTACACCACCACTCTAGAATCTGCTAAATCTTCCTGAAGATCTTTTGCAGTCAAACGGGGGTTTTGATTTGCCTTTCTAGCAATCCTACCAGCAGTTCTCTTGGAAAGTTTTTTTGGTCTTCCAGACCTCAACTTGATCTCCACCGTTCCTGTTAACTGCTATTTCTTAATTACATTACGAACTGAGGAAACAGCTACCTGAAAATGCTTTGCTAACTTCTTTTAGCCTTCTCCTGCTTTGTGGGCATTATTTATTTTAATTTTCAGAGTGCTAGGCAGCTGCTTAGAGGAGCCCATGGCTGCTGATTATTGGGACAAGGTTTGAGGCTCAGAGTATTTATAAAGCTTTGAAATTTGCATCGCCTGGCCTTTCCTAACGTTGACTGTGAACAAGGCATAGCCCTAACAAGCTAATTAAGTCTGAGACCTTGGTAAAAGTTATCTGAGAGCTCAAACCTCTTGGGGTGCCCAAACTTTTGCATGGTGCTCCTTTCCTTTTTCTCACTCTAAAATTGTACAAAACAAAAATAATACACTAATCTTGCTTAAAATGATGTAAAGAATGTTTTATCTTTAACTTTATGACTTCTGGATATCAGTTCATCTTCTACTCACTTAACTATTCACAGTAACAGAAATTTTGACCGGGGTGCACTAACTTTTGCATGCCACTGTAGCAGCAACTCAATGCACGTAAGCATACAAATGTGGCCAAGAGGTTCAGTAGTTCTGACCAGACATCAGCATGGGGAAGAAATGTGATCTTGGTGACTTTGGCTGTGAAATAATTATTGATGCAGTTGGGGTGGTTTGAGTATCTCAGAAATTGCTGATCTCCTGGGATTTTTACACACACAGCAGTCTCTAAAGTTTACAGAGAATGGTGCGAAGAAACCAAATGAGCATCTGTTCTGTGGGTGAAAACACCTTGTTAACGAGAGTGGTCAGAGGAGGATGGCCAGAGTGGTTCAAGCTGACTGGAAATTGACAGTAATTCAAGTAACAACAGTGGGGTGTAGAAGAGCATCTCTAAGCGAACAGCATGTCGAACCTTGGAGTGGATGGGCTACAGCAGCAGAAGACCACACCGGGTCCCACTCCTGTGGCCACTTTATTAAGTACACTCCTGTAGTTAATAAAGTAGTCGCTGAGTGTATATTGTCACTCCAAGCACTGTGGGTGCTCACTGGAAAAACCTGCAGTGATTAATGAAAGAAGCTCACTGCCACCATCCTGAGGGCAATTATGAATAAGCAATTGATGCTGCCCTTCTCTGGATAAGCCAGATCCCACAACAGGAATAAATAGAATTTGAAAAAAACACAATTATTCCTGCCAGTAGCAACAGAGGAAGTTATACTCAAAGTCAGGGACTGCAAAGCACCCCTTCTCTTTCACTAAGTGAGTTGATCATTCAATAACCTTCATCGTTGGGAAAATCAGGATAGCACTGAATCTCAAGAGAGAGGATTTGTAGAATGTCTACGAGATGGCTTTTTAGAACAGCTTGTTGTTGAGCCCACTAGGGGATCGGCAGTACTAGATTGGGTATTGTGTAATGAACCAGAGGTGATTAGAGAGATTGAGGTGAAGGAACCCTTAGGAGACAGTGATCATAAAATGATTGAGTTCACCGTGAAATTTGCGAAAGAGTAGCCAAAATCCGATGTGTCAGTATTTCTGTGGAGTAAAGGAAATTACAGTGGCATGAGAGAGGAACTGGCCTAAGTTGACTGGAAAGGGACACTAGCGGGAAGGACGGCAGAGCAGCAGTAGCTGGAGTTTATGTGAGAAGTGAGGAAGATGCAAGACAGATATATACCAAAAAAGAAGAAATTTTCAAATGGAAAAAGAATGCAACTGTGGCTGACAACAGAAGTCAAAGCCAAAGTAAAGGCAAAGCAGAGGGCATATAAGGAAGCAAAATTTAGTGGGAAGACAGAGGATTGGGAAGTTTTTAAAAGCTTACAAAAGGAAACTAAGAAGGTCATTAAGAGGGAAAAGATGAACTATGAAAGGAAGCTAGCAAATAATATCAAAGAGGATACTAAAAGCTTTTTCAAGTATATAAAGAGTAAAAGACAGGTGAGAGTAGATATAGGACCGATAGAAAATGATGCTGGAGAAATTGTAATCGGAGATAAGGAGATGGCGGAGGAATTGAATGAGTATTTTGCATCAGTCTTCACTGAGGAAGATATCAGCAGTATACTGGACACTCAAGGGTGTCAGGGAAGAGAAGTCTGCACAGTCACAATTACTACAGAGAAGGTACTCAGGAAGCTGAATAGTCTAAGGGTAGATAAATCTCCTGGACCAGATGGAATGCACCCTCGTGTTCTGAAGGAAGTAGCTGTGGAGATCGTGGAGGCATTAGATTGATTTCAAATATCAATAGATTCTGACATGGTTCTGGAGGACTAGAAGATTGCAAATGTCACTCCGCTATTTAAGAAGGGGGCAAGGAAGCAAAAAGGAAATTATAGACATCAGTGGTTGGGAAGTTGTTGGAGTCGATTGTCAAGGATGAGGTTACGGAGTACCTGGAGGCATATGACAAGATAGGCAGAACTCAGCATGGTTTCCTTAAAGGAAAATCCTGCCTGACAAACCTAGTGAAATTTTTTGAGGAAATTACAAGTAGGCTAGACAAGGGAGATTCAGTGGATGTTGTATATTTGGATTTTCAGAAGGCCTTTGACAAGGTGCCACACATGAGGCTGCTAAACGAGATAAGAGCCCATGGAATTACGGGAAAGTTACATACGTGGATAGAGCGTTAGCTGATTGGCAGGAAACAGAGAGTGGGAATAAAGGGATCCCATTCTGGTTGGCTGCCGGTTACCAGTGGTGTTCCACAGGGGTCCGTGTTGGGGCTGCTTCTTTTTACGTTGTATCAACGGATTATGGAATAGATGGCTTTGTGGTTAAGTTTGCTGATGATACAAAGATATGTGGAGGGGCCATTAGTGCTGAGGAAACAGAGAGTCTGCAGAGAGACTTGGATAGATTGGAAGAATGGGCAAAGAAGTGGCAAATGAAATACAATGTTGGAAAGTGTATGGTCATGCACTTTGGTAGAAGAAATAAACGGGCAGACTATTATTGAAATGGGGAGAGAATTCAAAGTTCTGAGATGCAATGGGACTTGGGAGTCCTCGTGCAGTATACCCTTAAGGTTAACCTCCAGGTTGAGTCGGTGGTGAAGAAGGTGAATGCAATGTTGGCATTCATTTCTAGAGGAGTAGAGTATAGGAGCAGGGATGTGATGTTTAGGCTCTATAAGGCACTGGTAAGACCTCACTTGGAATACTGTGTGCAGTTTTGGGCTCCTTATTTAAAAAAGAATGTGCTGACATTGGAGAGGGTTCAGAGAAGATTTATTAGAATGATTCCGGGAATGAGAGGATTAACATTCATTTTTCCTACATTCCTTAACATTTGACCACTCTTGGACTGTACTCCTTGGAGTTTGGAAGAATGAGGGGGACCTCATAGAGACATTTCAAATGTTGAAAGGCATGGACAGAGTGGATGTGGCAAAGTTGTTTCCCATGGTGGGGGAGTCTAGTAGTCTAGTACGAGAGGACATGACTTGAGGATTGCAGGGCGCCCATTCAGAACAGAGATGCGAAGAATTTTTTTAGCTAGAGGGTGGTGAATCTGTGGAATTTTTTGCCACAGATGGCAGTGGAGGCCAAGTCATTGGGTGTATTTAAGACAAAGATTGATAGGGATCTGAGTAGCCAGGGCATCAAAGGTTATGGTGAGAAGGCGGGGGAGTCGGACTAAATGGGAGAATGGATCAGTTCATGATAAAATGGCGGAGCAGACTCGATGGGTGGAATGGCTGACTTCCGCTCCTTTGTCTGATGGTCTTATGATCATTTTCTGACCATGGAGCACCCTGGCTCTGACTGGGCACCGGGTGTGGTGAACTATGTGCCTGTCTGGACACGCCCCCTGCTGACTGCTCCTGTGGATCCTCCCACAGGCCCCTGTATAAAGGCGATCTGAGGCCTGACGCTCGGCCTCAGTCTCCAGGACATAGTATGATGGACACTCACTCCTGGTTCCTTCTTCCAGTCAATAAAAGCCGATATCTCGCCTTACGTCTCAGTGTGAGTTATTGATGGTGCATCAATTTTATTGACTGGAAGTTTTAAAACATGGAAACCGTTTTGCATCCGGACCGGTTGGATTTGGACCCTCAAGACCCTGACGCAGCTCTCGCTTTTGAACTCTGGCTTGCATGCTTCCAATCGTACTTGGAGGAGATTCGTGCAACTGAACCCGCCGTTATGCACAGAATCCTACTCTCGAGGGTCACCCCCAAAGTTTACTCCATTATCCGGGACCTGCCGACCTACGATGGGGCACTGGACGCCCTCAAAAGACAGTACCTGCGGCCGGTGAACACCGTCTACGCAAGACATCGTTTAGCTACCCGGCAACAGCGGCCTGGCGAATCGTGCGCTGAGTTTCTCCGAGCACTACAGACACTCGTCCGAACTTGTGACTGCAAGACGCTCACGGCAGAACAGCATGCGGAGCTGCTGATGCGAGACGCCTTTGTGACAGGACTGAGGTCAGTGTACATGCGCCAGCGGCTGCTGGAAAATGCCGACCTTACCTTACGCTCGGCGATAGAGACGGCCAACGCTCTAGAAGCTGCTTTCATAATGCTGACGCTGTCCAGTCGCGCGATTCCCCGCCGGTTCCGTGGACACCTCAGACCCCGCCACCGCCGGCTCCCGGGAGCGAATTCGCCAACGCCGCTGCCAGTCGCGATTCCACGAGCTCCCCGACCCTGACCACGGCTGCGGCCCGTCAGAAGCCCGTGTGTTATTTCTGCGGCCATAAAAAACACCCTCGACAACGCTGTCCAGCGCGAGAAGCGACCTGCTCCAGCTGCGGAAAGCGGGGCCACTTCGCCAAGGTCTGTAAGTCTCAACCTCGAGCGGAGTGCAGCGCTGCGGGTGAAACGTGGGGGCCGCCATCTTGCATGCCCGGATGTGGGTGGCCATCTTTGTCAGCGTCAGCATGCCCCGCCCCCAACCCTCCGATGCTTACCGGGTACCCCGGATGTGCGCGGCCATCTTTGTCGACGTCAGCACGCCCCGCCTCCGACCCTCGGATGCTGACCGGGTACCCCGGATGTGAGCGGCCATCTTTGTCGGCATCAGCATGCCCCGCCCCCGGCCCTCCGATGCTTACCGGGTACCCCGACGGTGATTCAACTCTGGCCACTGTAACTCTCGACCAAAGCGCCCCACACCAGCTTGCAAGGTCAATGATGGACATCCGGGTGGAGGGGCACAGGACTAGATGCCTGTTTGACACGGGCAGCACTGGGAGTTTTATTCACCCGGACACAGTGCAACGCTGCGGACTCGCTACCCGGCCGGTCAGTCGGAGGTTCCATTTGGCTTCTGGGTCGCAGTCCGCAGACATCCGGGCGGGTTGTGTAGCGACATTGGTGGTGCAAGGCAAAGAATATCGGAACTTTGAGCTACTGGTCATGCCTAATCTGTGCGCATCTGTGCTATTGGGGCTGGACTTCCAGAGCCATCTCGAAAGTGTGACTATGGTATATGACGGGCCCCTCCCACCACTCACTGTCAGGAATCCTCAGTTCTGTGGGACTTCTTCACATACCCCGCTACTGACCACACACACACACGGACACACACATCCCATCCAGAACCATGCCGACAGCTGCGCTACCGACACCACTTGCAGCCTCTCCACTCTCAAGGTCCCTCCCCCACCGCTGTTCGCCAACCTGACCCCTGACTGTAAGCCTGTGGCAACAAAAAGCAGGAGGTACAGCGCGGGGGACAGGGCCTTCATTCAGTCAGAGGTGCAGCGGCAGCTCAGGGAGGGGATCATTGAGCCAAGCTCAAGCCCTTGGAGGTCCCAGGTGGTTGTTGTTCGGACTGGGCAGAAAAATAGGATGGTGGTGGACTATAGTCAAACCATCAATAGGTTTACGCAGCTTGACGCGTACCCCCTACCCCGCATCGCGGTTATGGTCAACCAGATTGCTCAGTACAAGGTGTACTCGACAATAGATCTGAAATCCGCTTATCACCAGCTCCCCATCTGCCCAGAGGACCGCCCCTACACTGCCTTCGAGGCGGGCGGCAGGCTCTATCACTTCCTGCGCGTCCCTTTCAGTGTCACAAATGGTGTCTCTGTCTTCCAGAGGGAAGTGGACCAGATGGTGGACCAGTACCAACTGCAGGCCACATTTCCCTATCTGGATAACATCACCATCTATGGTCACGACAGGCCAGATCACGACGCCAACCTCCGACGATTTCTCCAAGTGGCCGCAGCTCTGAACCTTACTTATAACAGGGACAAGTGTGTGTTTGGAAACACCCGCCTTGCTATACTTGGGTATGTCATGGAAAACGGGGTTATTGGCCCTGATCCCGAACGTATGCGCCCCCTGTTAGAACTCCCTCTTCCCACCACTCTCAAGGCCCTCAGAAGGTGCCTGGGTTTTTTTCCTATTACGCCCAATGGGTCCCCCATTACGCAGACAAGGCCCGTCCCCTGGTCAAGTCCACCACATTTCCCCTCTCTGCCGAGGCCTGTGTGGCCTTCAGCCGCATTAAAGGGGACATTGCCAAAGCAACGATGCATGTGGTGGACGAGACCGCTCCCTTCCAAGTGGAGTGTGATGCCTCCGATTTTGCTCTGGCTGCTACCCTCAATCAGGAAGGCAGACCAGTAGCATTCTTTTCTCGCACCCTCCAAGGCTCCGAAATTCGGCACTCCGCGGTGGAGAAAGAAACCCAGGCCATAGTGGAGGCTGTTAGGCACTGGAGGCACTATCTCGCTGGCAAAAGGTTCACCTTGCTGACCGACCAGTGCTCGGTTGCGTTCCTGTTCAGCAACCAACAGCGGGGCAAAATCAAAAATTAAGATTTTGCGGTGGAGAATAGAACTCTCCACCTACACCTATGATATCCTGTACCGGCTTGGCAGACTCAATGAGCCCCCTGATGCCCTATCCCGGGGAACATGTGCTAGCACACAGCTCGACCAGCTGTACACCCTTCATGCACAACTTTGCCATCCGGGGGTCACCCGATTTTACCATTTTGTGAAAGCTCGGAACCTGCCATACTCCCTGGAGGACATCAGGATGATGACCAGGGACTGCCAAATTTGCGCTGAGTGCAAACCGCACTTCTACCGTCCTGACACGGCACAACTTGTCAAGGCCACCCGCCCTTTTGAACGACTGTGTGTTGACTTTAAGGGCCCCCTTCTCTCCACTGACCGCAATGTCTATTTTCTCAGTGTTATCGACGAGTACTCACGGTTCCCCTTTGCCATCCCCTGCCCCGACACCACTGCCACGTCCGTCATAAAAGCCCTGCGCCAACTCTTCACTCTGTTCGGGTATCCCTGCTATATCCACAGCGATAGAGGGTCCTCCTTTATGAGTGAGGAGCTGCGCCAGTACTTGCTTGCTAGGGGCATTGTTACCAGTCAGACCACGAGTTATAATCCCCGGGTTAATGGCCAGGTGGAGCGGGAGAATGCCACAGTGTGGAAGGCCACACTTTTAGCCCTTAAGTCAAAAGGGTTGCCGGTCTCTCGATGGCAGGAGGTCCTCCCTGAGGCACTGCACTCTATCCGCTCTCTGTTATGTACGTCCACCAATGCCTCCTCTCATGAGCGCCTATTCTCTTTTCCCAGGAAGTCTGTCACTGGGACCACCCTACCAGTTTGGCTGACGTCCCCAGGGCCAGTGCTGCTCCGGAAACATGTGAGGAGCAATAAATACTCCCTGCTGGTAGAGAGGGTTCACCTTCTACATGCGAACCCCCAGTATGCTTACGTGGTCTTACCTGATGGGCGGGAGGACACGGTCTCCATCCGCGACCTGGCACCCGCAGGTGCAGCAGATCACTACCCTGAAGGCTCTCCGGTAACTATGAACCCTGCACCAGAGGTGACACCGTGCTCACCAGGCCCTACACAGACTCCTCACGACACTTGTATACCGGGCGTTTCGTACGCATTTATACCAGGCGCCTCGCACATGCGTGAGGGATCACCGGCGCCTAGTGGGCAGGAACAAGCGCAACCTCCGTCCCCTGTGCAATCACCAATGTCGCCGGCATCCGTGCAATCACAGCCGGTGCTACGTAGATCGCAGCGACAGATTCGACCACCTGATAGACTTGACTTGTAAGAAACTTCGCCACATGGGGACTCTTTCAAACAAAGGGGGGGTGAATGTGGTGAACTATGTGCCTGTCTGGACACGCCCCCTGCTGACTGCTCCTGTGGCTCCTCCCACAGGCCCCTGTATAAAGGCGATCTGAGGCCTGACGCTCGGCCTCAGTCTCCAGGACATAGTATGATGGACACTCACTCCTGGTTCCTTCTTCCAGTCAATAAAAGCCGATATCTCGCCTTTACGTCTCAGAGTGAGTTATTGATGGTGCATCACCGGGCAGCTTAACCAGGGTTTTGTGATGGTTGGTCTCACCATGTAAGAGGTCAAGAAAGACGGAAGCATTCTCATGCATATTCAATGAAAGAGGACTCCAAAATTTATTTGAAGGACAGACTCATTCCGTTGCTGCAGCTAGAAATGGTACCATCCCACAGTGACTACCTGTGACACTGCACTGAGTATTGTTTTCATGACTCATGTATGACTCACGCTTCTAGCACCCGAGCTGTTTAGTTACTCTCTGAATCTCAGTAAATTCAAAGAGCTTTCTTTATTCATCTAAGGTTCAGAGTTACGCATAGAACGGAACCATACAGCGCAAAACAGCCACTCAACTCATTGCATCTGTTCTGGCTTCTGATACAGTATGAGCAGATTAAACTTTCTCCCTTACTCTCTCTATAGTCCTACAATTTTCTCCTTCTCAAGTATTTATATTGCCTTTTCAAGTTACTATTGAACTTTATTCAAGCGTGACTTTAGTCACCTGAACTTAATTATCATCTGGAGGCTTGTATTGCTAATTAAGCTGAAGTCTTCCTTTGTTATCAAACTTCACAGACTGAGTCTATATGAGAAACCTAATAGTATTCATGAATACATTACCTTCCTGCATGTGTCATCAGATTTCAGGAAGTATATCTTCAAAATAAGAGGGAAGGGCACTCAAACATATGCCAGGAAAATATTCTTCACAGAGAGTAAAGTAGCTGGAGCTCTCTATTCCTCCCCATAAATGCTGCCTCACCTGCTGAGTTTCTTTGGCATTTTATGTTCATTAGATCTCTCCTCAAAATTGGGGAGGAGAGAGAAAATGAACAAGTGAAGTCTTTTTCTTGTCCTGGTAACAAGGCATGTGGAAAGGCCCGTAAATGGAGCTGTGATTTGGATCTGCCAGGATCTAATTAGAATTAATCTAACCTTACACAGCAGACTAAATTACCTGCTCCTGTTCCTGTCAATGTTTATCAAGATATTAATTATGATAGTCCTACTGTAACTCTTGGTGAGTCAGGAAAATGACTTTGTAGATTTGCTGAAGTGGAAATGATAGTTGTTCGAGAGTTCATTGTGATGGGTGGCAAACATATATACCTTTGGTAGAAGGCCCCATCGAGAACTGACTGTGAAGTGACACTGGTGTTTCTCCGCCTAAGCTTCAGAAATGTCAGAAACAATCTAGAGTCAGTGGGAGTGCGTCTGAGCTCACCAGTGAGTCCTGACCTGAGGAGCTGGACGTACTTCCCATCTGACACCACGACCACCAAATGTTGAGTGCTCCCAGCCATTTAAATAGAATCACCTGCCATAATCGTATAGGTAGCAGGCCAGGCAGCATCTATAAGGAGAAGCACTGATGATGTTTCGGGCCGAGACCCTTCGTCAGGACGTTCGGCCCGAAACGTCGACAGCGCTTCTCCTTATAGATGCTGCCTGACCTGCTGCATTTTGTGTGTGTTGTTGTTTGAATTTCCAGCATCTGCAGATTTCCTCATGTATAATCGTATAGGTGAGTGGAAGGTTTTTTATTGCTTAATCAAAATATTGGAATGCATTCATATAATTTAATTTTTAAAAAGTTTAATGCAAATATGTTTATTGTTTTTCAGTTCCAGTGATTCCCTGTGGCCACTTAAAAAGTCATAAGGGCATTCTGAGAATCCACAAGCTAAGGGCAAGTCAGCACTGGCAGATTGCTCTGGCCCAGGGCTCAGAAGGGCAACAGAAAATAAGTGGTGGAGTCAGGAATAGTATGGGGTAAGGAATAAAAATAAACACAAGAGTATAACGTACTTTACAGTGATGTTTCTTAAGGGTCGATGATTCTACAAGTTCAAAACCAAGCTGTGCTGTACTGTGTTAGGTCCAATGATACTAACACTTAATCTAGTGTTACCTTTATGCAATATAGAGAAACCTGTGAACAATGGTCAATTTTGTACATCTTTGTATCTGAGATACAAATTCATTGCAGTCATAACAAGTTAACTATTTAGAAATGGAATATAGAGCTACACACCAATTGATGGCATCTCTATATTTAAAATTTTATGCCTTTTATTCAAAGTATAGTAAGGATAATGCAGAAAATTTAGGACAACATCTTGATGTTTATTAGCACCCTAAAACCAACAATAGGGTTCGGTTCTACTAAAGCAATGTGAAAAGGATGTTGGGTCAAGGGTTCACCTTGTGTTCTGTCATTTTACTTTGACTTCATTTCATCCCACACTGTACATCACTTATATTTTATTTGATACTTTCCTTTGCCTAAACAACTTTATCAACAGCCTGGAATCTGGAGCCCACTTTCCTGCTTTACTCGAGCTATGCTGAATCGGAGAAATCAGTAAACTAGATTTCATCTGCAAGAAGTGACATTCAGGAAGAGGATGTTCAGACTGCTTGCTCCATCATCATGGATGGAGACTTACAGTGCCACTCACATGGCATTGGGGAAGTTCACTAGAGCACTTCTCACCGCTCTGGAGGCTTGCAAAACTTTCAAAGTGTTCATCAGTCCCACATTGACAATGGGTGCTTCTCTAGTAATCCCTTCCTCTAGCACAATAGTTCCTAACCAAGGGCCCATGAACCCATTGGTCAATGGTAGAGGTTGGGAGCTCCTGCTCTAGCAGCAGATTTTGAGTAGGAGCTTCAAGCAAGGTTTTACTGGACCCTCATTAAGGTCAGGAGCCCCAGGGGAGAGGTCACAGAATAGAAAAAGAAGGAAACAAAATGTCCCATCCTCCTCATTGAAAATAAATGTGAAGGAAATCCTTGTTCCTGCACTTGACCTATGTAATGTTGTGCTGTGTCCACCGTGGAGAACTTCAGGTTCCTGAGAACCACCATCTCTCAGGATCTGAAGTGGGAGCAGAACATCAGCTCCATCCTGAAGAAGGCCCAGCAGCGGATGTACTTCCTGCGGCTCTTGAGGAAATATGGTCAGCCTCAGGAATTGCTGCTGCAGTTCTACACTGCAGTCATTGAGGCTGTCCTGTGCACCTCCATCACTGTGTGGTTTGGAGCAGCCACCAAGCAGGTTAGAACCAGACTACAGCGCACAGTGAGGACTGCCGAGCGCATCATTGGAGCCTCCCTGCCCTCTAATGTGGACCTGGAACTCTTCCAGGTTGAAGAAGAGGGCGGGGAACATCATAAAGGACTCCTTCCATCCTGCACACGGACTGTTTGAACTGCTTCCATCTGGTAGGCGCTTCAGATCCCTCCAGACTAAGACTAATAGGCACTGGAGAAGTTTTTTCCCTACTGCGGTCACTTTGCTGAACAGTTAACTGCCGGTTAACTGTCGGTTAACTATTACTTGGATTGCACTACCTGTATGTATAATCTATATTTTCATTTATATTTATCATTATTATTGTTATGAGCAGAGACACAACATCTGCTGGAAGTAAATTCCTTGTATGTGCACAGGTACTTGGCGATTAAAGTCTGATTCTGATTCTGATTCTGATGTTGCGCTGTGCAAGGTGACGCAGACTAGCTGAAGCCATTTAGAAAAAGCCTAACAACAGAAATTGAGGGTGACTTTGGCCTCCATGGTTAGAGTTAAAATGTGGCTGTGGATGGCAGTAGATCCATCTATGACATGCCATCTTACTTGGTGACAAATGACTTGGTAAATCTGAACCTGCAAAGGATTGTTCTTTGAAGAGGTCAGTACAGGAGCATGTGTTCTTATGTACTTCATTATAAAAGAATCTTTGAGTGAGTGGATTTCTGTGCCTCATCCATAGAGCTTCCTGAATTTACTTTGAGTCCAGAAACATATTGCTTGAATCTTCCACACTCCGTTGCAGAGTTTACTGCTGAGCTCAGTAATTGCTAAGTGCTGTGGTGGCCTGATCAGGGATACCTGAGCACAACGCCCGACCATTACCCAATACACATTCTACCCTGTATTTGTCAATGACACACTCCAAAAGGAGAAAAAGTTCTTATTTTGTTTCCTAAAGAAAATACATATTCCTCATAAACAGAGGGTGCATGTCCAAGAGAATTGTGATGTATCCAAAACTGGTCACATGACCATCACCAGTTTACCATTCATGCACTTGTACCCACACACCCTCATATTGACCTGGTGATCTTGCACACAGGATCTAATTGCTCCAAGGAGTGAAGATGGTTAAATGCTTGGTTGAGAGGGTCTATAATAGCAGATCCACAATGACTATGAATAATGTGCACTTTCATCCCTGTAGGCACTGAGTCTCAAGAGGATAAGGTACTGCTTATGAGGGTTCTCTAACCACTTATGTCAGCATACTTGCTTAATCAACTGCTGAAAGTACCCTCACAGAAATCCGTCTCTTCACTCATTTTCGGGCTTCCAATTAAGGAAAGTCACAAGATGCCCTTAAAGTAATTGCGTCCAATGATGTCAACTAACTATTTAATGGGCAAATATTGATTTGTGTTCAATCTGGTCTCAGCAGTGGTAACATATCCTCTAGGCTAAGGGTTTCCAACTGTTCTCACACTGTGGACCAATGCCATTAAGCAAGGGGTCCGTTGTCCCCAGGTTGGGAACCCCTGCTCTGGGCTGAACAAAAGTTCCTGGGAAACAGATTCACTTTGGACCAATACATTCAGATTAATGCACTTAGCTCTAAATGGGACTCAGAAATATAATGTTGCAGCCGGGCCCATACAAGCAGCGAATGTCAGTGTTTCTAATGAAGCCTTGTTTATGGTACATAGTTGATTCAAAGCAAGGGCATGGTGGATGAAATGCTTTGAAGATTACTTTGACGAGATGGGGAGTCAGTTTTCAGTCATTGGACTTTTGGTCATTAAACTTTCAAATATGTAAAGTTAAGAATGTTCAGTATAAAATTATATTGGAATACATGTACCCAAAATATCCAAGGTCAAGTGTTTAGAGCATATACATATTAGCACCTTCCAGGCAATCAGCATACCCGCACTGTGGATGTTACCTTAGATTCAGTTTACACCCTTAACGTAAATGATCAAAACAAGATAAACTCGACTCTGAAGTGCTATAAGATCATCATTTTCCATCACAAGCTGCTGTGTAGTGTGAATGGAAGTAGAAAGCACTTTGCTTATTGACTCCATCACATAGTGGTGTGTACGCCAGCTGCTGTGGTGGTGACTAGAATTTGTTTTTTCCAGACTATGTTTGAAGGTAACATGAGTCATCTGAATGATTATATAGCACGTCCATCGGAAGAGTTACAACACTGAGCCTCAGCTAATTATAGTTGTTCATATCAAAACCATCCTAGTCTGGCTATGAATAAATTTGTATTAATTAGTGGAGAAACAAATATGATAAGTTGAAGATAAACACCTTTACGGTAGATGACTACAGTGCTATCACCTCATGAGTGTAAGTTGGGTTGGGAATAGTGGACCCCTTGGATGTAGCTAGGATGCTGGCAAGATTATCCTTTTCACTTGGGGAACCTGCAGAGATCCACGCTGGAAAAATACAAGTGATTGCCTAATTTCAGAATGCTATGTTCCACCATATCATACTGTGGACTGGGATCCCAAACATGAATATGTTGCCTGTGAGGCAGTGGTGACACGATCACAGCTAACCTGAGAAAAACATCAACATACGATGGAATCTCTCAAGGAAATGGGTGTATCTAGTTTTCCAGTCTGCTGTTGATCAGACCACGTGCTCATCACTTCAACTTTCGTATTCACCAAATACATTTTCTAACCACAGGTACTTCTCCTGGAAATTGTCCCACTGTTCTACCTGAGCAACAAGCTGCTCCCGATAGAAAATCTACATAGGCAGCTTTCTATTCCTGGAGATGAGTTTGTTCGTGGTACATCTCTATTCTTGCAGAAAGCAATCCTCTGATAGGTGGTATTTGTTCCTGCAAAATAGTATCTCTGTGTTAATTCAGAGCAGCAGCCTGCTTGTGATTGGCATCATTCCACACTTGGAGAACTGCAGCCTAGTTCTCCATAACAAAACGTGGAGGTCCGAGTAGATTTAGCCAAAGTCTACATTAGGACTTTGAATTACTTCCTTGGTAACTACTACCTGACCACGTGGCCACTCCATAACGACATATTTGGCAGATCCTTACACAAAGTGTATGCATCTCCAGAGTTAAACTGATCCTGTCCTGACTGCCCACCCCATCTGCAAGACAGAAGCTCACTGGTCCTTACAAAATGGAGCATAGTGAACCCATTGGAGGAACTCAGCAGGTCAGGCAGCATCTATGGAGGGAAAACGGACAGCTGAAGAATCTCAACCCGAAATGTCGACTATCCATTTCCCTCCATAGCGGCAGAGTTGCTCCAGATTTTCAACATACGCTGTCTTTCTTGTGACTTCGGAGTGAGTGCCCAGTCCTTTATCTAAACCTGGCGCAACTGGAAAAGTGAATATCCCAAGTGATATTCTACTGAAGAATGTTCAGCAAATCATGTGATAAGTATTTACATACAGAAGTTTTAAATCTTAAAATGTGTTCAGAGATACATAAAGTAAGGACACAGTTAATTAATGGCGTATGTCATTTTTGAAATCACAACTTGTATTTCCATAAATTACTCGTGGAGTGACTTAAAACTTTTCAAATTTCATTCATTTGTCCATAGTGATGTGTGAAAATATCTCCTGCCCAGTAACGGGACATAAAGTTATCTTAGTAATAAGAAACTTGTATACATTGGTTGGTTTCTAACATGGTAACATTTGTGGTATGTGGCAAATGCACCCTTGGAGTCTAGCAGGCTAGCAGTCTGGCAAAACAACTTTATAATACTCCAGAAATAAAATAAATGAATTTCTGTGTTCATTTTGCCTTCCTGCAAAAGCTGAGTCACAGCTGAATGAAACATACCTTCCAAATGGAAGTAAGTAATATTTAGTGGCATATGGACAGCCTACTGTATTCTCATGGAGCTGCAGAGAAATTTATTACTTAAGAATTGTTTGTTGGTATGATTGCTGTTATTAGGTTTGCAAAATATGGTGGTTATATTGTGTAGAATCGAGTTTCAGAAACAAAAAGTTAATGAAAGCCCATTTGATCAGTTTTCGTATTGGCAGTGAAGGAACGATTATTTGCTCAGGCATTGGGGAGAATGCTTGAATTCTCTTCATTAGTTCTAGTGTATCCATTAGGAGAAGTAGATAGACTAAGCTTTAGTTTAATATCATGTCTAAAACATTACGTTGAAGCACTGCAATGCAAAGCCTCCCGAGCCAACGGTTTATAATTTGACCTTCAGTATCTGCAGCCTTCTGCTTTGTAGTTCCTTTCCAGCCTGATTTAACTCAGTCTTCACCTCTCCACAGGTGTTGCCTGAGCTGCTGGGCTTTCGCAGCATTCACCTTTATTTAATATTCCTCACAACTGCTCTGTTTTGTAACTCCTCGTTCTGACAGAACTTTGTTCTCTTCTGTCGTTCCTCTGTTCATCTCTCCCAAACTGATTAGCAGCCATTTCAGTCCCCGCTATGGGTCCACTGCAACGTATTGACGTCAATGGAACTGTAGTTGAGAGGGTGAATAGTTTCAATTGCACAGTGTACACATCACTGAGGATCTCATGTGAACTGTACACACTGGCTGTGTGGTTAAAAAAAAACACAACAGTGCCTCTTTCGCCTCAGATGGCAGAAGGAGTTTGGCAAGAGTCTTCAAGTCCTCAGGACTTTCTACAGGGGCACCATTGAGAGCATCCTGACTGGCTGGGGTCACTGCCCGGTACAGGAACTGTATTACCCTCAATCACAGGACACTGTAGAGAGCGGTGCGGACAGCCCAGTGCATCTGTGGATGTGAACTTCCCACTATTAGGGGTATTTACAGCAGCAGGTGTGTAAAAAGGGCCTGGAGGGTCATCAGGGTCTCCACCCACCCCCAACCACAAACTGTTTCAACTGCTTCCATCTGGCAAACAGTACTACAGCATTAAGATCAGGAGCAACAGGCTCCAAGACAGCTTCTTTCGCCAGCCGATCAGATTTTTCAATATACATTGATCTAATTGCAAACAAGAGAGAATCTTCAGATGCTGGAAATCCGAGCAAACAGCACAAAATGCTGGAGGAACTCAGCAGTCTAGGCAGCATCTATAGAAAAAAGTACAGTCGACGTTTCAGGCCGAACCCTTTGGCAGGACTGGAGGAATATGAGGTGAGGTTCCTCCAAACCAAGTGTGACTTTATCCTGGCAGTAGAGGAGGCCATGGATGGACATATTGGAACGGGAATGGGAAGTGGCCACTGGGAGATCCCGCTTGTTCTGGCGGATGGAGCGTAGATGCTCAGCGAAGTGGTCTCCCAATCTACATCGGGTCTCACTGATATACAAGAGACCACACCGGGAGCACCGGACACAGTATATGACCCCAACAGACTCACAGGTGAAGGGTCATCTCAACTGGTAGGACTGTTCGGGGCCATGAATGGTAAGTGAGAGAGGCGGTGTAGGGGCAGGTGAAGCACTTGTTCTGCTTGTAAGGATAAGTGCCAGGTAGGAGATCAGTGGGGAGGGATGAATGAACAAGGGAGTTGCGTAGGGAGCAATTCCTGTGGAAAGCAGAAAGTGGGGGGGAGGGGAGGGAAAGCGTTTGTTGGTGGGATCCAATTGGAGGTGGTGGAAGTTTCAGAGAATTATGTGCTGGTCGGAGAGGCTGGTGGGCTGGTAGGTGAGAACAAGACGAACCCTATCCCTGGTAGCGCGGCGGGAACTTGGAGTAAGAGCAGACATGCATGAAATGCAAGAGATGCATTTGAGGGCAGTGTAGATGGTGGAGGAAGGGAAGCCTTTTTTTTAAAAAAAGGACATCTCCTTCATTCTGGAATGTAAAGACTCATCCTGAGAGCAGATGGGGTGGAGACAGAGGAATTGAAAGAATGAGATGGCGTTTTTACAAGTAGCAGGGTGGGACAAGGTATAGTCCAGGCAGCTGTAAGAGTGCTGGATTCCACACACTGACATAGATTGGGAGACTGCTTCGCCAGGCATCTATGCTCCATCTGCCAAACAAGTGGGATCTCCCAGTGGTCACCCATTTTAATTCCGCTTCCCATTCCCATTCTGATAAGTCCATCCATGGCCTCCTCCACTGTCGGGATGAGGCCACACTTAGGTTAGAGGAACAACACCTTATATTCCATTTGGATAGCCTCCAACTCGATGGCATAAACATTGATTTCTCAAGCTTCCAGTAATTTCCCCCCCTCACCATTTCCCATTCTTTTGTCCCTCTCTCATGTTATCTCCTTGCCTGTCTTTCGCCTCCCTCTGGTGCTCTTGCCCCCACCTTTTTTCTTTCTTCCATGGCCTTCTGTCTCTTACACCAATCAGCTTCCTAGCTCTTTGCTTCATCCCTCCCCCTCCAAATTTCACCTATTGCCTGGCGTTTCTCTCTCCTCCCCCCCCCCCCATCTTTCTAACATATTCCTCAGCTTTTTTTCTCCAGTTCTGCCAAAGGGTCTCGGCCCAAAACGTCAACTGTACTTTTTTCCATAGATGCTGCCTGGCCTGCTGAGTTTCTCCAGCATTTTGTGTGTGCTGATCTGATTGCATATCTGACTGTACATGCATGTATACAATCTTAGTGCTTGAGTACTACCCTCCCACATGTCCTTCCTTATTGCTTGTACATAGCGATGTACTTTTACACCCTCATGTTGTGAGTTGGATGTAAGAAATAAAATTATAATTCTAATTCAATGTCAATGGTGTCTCTTCCTTATTGCAAAATTTTATTTGTTCCTTCATTCCTCTTTCTTCTCTGCAAGTTTATACCTGCTTGTCTTCCAAATTCTGCTGGATTTAAAGCAAGATTTTTGACTTGTTACATGAACACTTTCTTCATGCATAATGTTGCTTGATTTGCTGAGTCCATAAGTATACTTAGAGCAAAAGATAATGAGAGGGAAAACAGACTTCCTGAAGGGTCTGTGTGGTCACCAATTGTGTTGAGCAAGGGTGATAGAACATAAAACAGTACAGTACAGGAACAGACCATTCAGCCCACAATGTGCCAAATGGCTAAAAAGCAAATCAAAACACCCAAACACTAATCCATCCTACCTACACCATGTCCATATCCCTCCATCTTCTCTGCCTATCCAAACATCTCTTAAAAGCCTCTAATGTATTTGCCTCTATCACCATACCAGGCATCCACAATTCTCTGAGTAAAAAATTCACCCCTCACAAGACCCCTTACAGGAAAGATGTCAGCCAAATAGAGAGAGTACAGAGAAGATTAACTAGAATGTTACCTGGGTTTCAGCACCTAAGTTACAGGGAAAGGTTGAACAAGTTAGGTCTTTATTCTTTGGAGCGTAGAAGGTCGAGGGGAGACGACAGAGGTATTTAAAATTATGAGGGGGATAGATAGAGTTGACATGGATAGGCTTTTTCCATTGAGAGTAGGGGAGATTCAAACAAGATGACATGAGTTGAGAGTTAGGGGGCAAAAGTTTAAGGCTAATATGAGGAGGAATTTCTTTACTCAGAGAGTGGTAGCTGTGTGGAACGAGCTTCCAGTAGAAGTGGTAGAGGTAGGTTCAATTTTGTCATTTAAAAAAAAATTGGATAGGTATATGGACAGGAAAGGAATGGAGGGTTATGGGCAGAGTGCAGGTTGGTGGGACTAGGTGAGAATAAGCATTCGACACGAACGAGAAGAGCCGAAATGGTCTGTTTCCATGCTGTAATTGTTACATGATTATATGGTTATATCATACTTGAACATACTCCCTCTCATCTTCAATGCATGGACAAGGTTTGGAATGATTTATTTCCTAAGTTTACATGGAGAAGATCATAAAAGCTACGGAAATTAGAGAAGAGAACAGTGATATCCTAAGAGATATCAGTTTATGAAAGTGGAGGCGTTGACAGTCTTGAGGTTGATAAATCCTCAAGCTCTGACTAGCTGTATCCTAAGATATAATGGGAAGTAAGGGAAGAAATTTCTAGAGCTCTAATAAATATTTTTATATTTACCTTAGCCATTGGTAATGTACTAGAAGACTGGAAAGTAGCTAACATTGTGCCCTATTTAAAAAGGTCAGCAAGGGCAAGCCAGGGAATTTCAAGCCAATGAGACTTAGATTCATAGTTGGTAAGTTACTAAAGGATTCTAACAGACAGGATCTATTTGCAAGTGGAACAACAAGGACTAGTTAGGGATAGTCGTAATGGCTTTGTGATTGGGAAATCATGTCTCAAAAATTTGATTGCGGTTTTGAAGAGGTGAGCAAGAGGGTTGATGAGGCCGGGATGGTAGGCATTGACTACATGGACTTCAGCATGGGTTTTGACAATGTTCTGCATGGTAGGCAACCCAGAAAGTGAGATGAGGAATCCATGGTGACCAAGCCAATTAGACATATAATTGGTTTGGTAAAAGGAGTCATAGGAAGGCTGGAGGGGGATTTTAAGATTGGAGGATTGTAACTAGTAATGTGTTAGGTTTGGGTTCTCTGTTGTTTGTCAAATATATTAACAATTTGGATGGGAGTGTAGCTGGCTTGATTAGTAAGTTTGTAGATGACACCAAAATTGGTGATGTGGTGGATAGTGAATTCTAGAACAAGTGGGCAAAGGAGTGACAGATTAAATTTAGAAAAGTGCAAAGTGATGCATTTTAGGGAGCTAAACCAAGACAGGACATACACTGTAAATATTAGGCCCGTGGGACATGAAGTTGTAGAGGTACATTGTTTCCTAAAAGTTGTGACACAGATAGACAAGCTGGTGAAGAAGGTATATGGTATGCTTGCCTATGTAGGCTGTGGCATTGAGTACACTGTACAAGACATTGGTGGTACCATGGCTGGAATATTGTATGCACTTCTGGTTACCAGACTATAGGAAGGATGTGTTTAATCTAGAAGACACGCAGAAAAGATTCACAGGCCTTGTGGACTACAGGGCTTGAGTAACAAGGAGAGCCTGTAGAGTCTGGGTCTGTTTTCACTGGAGTGACAAAGATTAAGGAATGGGCTTATTGAGGTTTATAAAGTCATGAGGGGCATAGGTAAGGTAGATGGGTACAGTCTCTGCCCCAGGTAGGAGAGTCTAATAGTAGAGAGTATAAACTTAAAGTGAGAAGAGAAGGATTTATAGGGTATAGAGCCTGGTGGGTATGTCAAACAACTGCTATAGTTAGCAGTAGATGAGGTCTCAATTATAACATTCATAAGACATTTGTTAGGTTCATTAATGGGAAAGATTTGAAGTGATCTGGACCCAAGGCAGGGAAATGAGACCAGCTCAGGAAGACACCTGGATCAGCATGAATGAGTTGGGCTGAAGGGCTTGTTTCATGCAGGGTAACTCTATAGCTGTAACTCCACATTTTCTGTTTCCATCCTGTCATGAATTACCAGATAACTGAAAAAGTATTTGACCTAATTCTTCATTCATAATAATTTGAGGAGGTTTTCATGACAAATTAACAGACACTGCACTGAGACAAGGCAATTAGATCATACTTTAATGGATGTTCTGTTGTAATCACAGACAGGCACCAGTGTCAGATTAAAGGAGGAGGCTACAGCCCAGGAGGTGCTCTGAAGCTTTTGTAGAAGAGATGGGGGTTTTTCAAGGCACAGGTGGATGTCTACTCCCAGAGGAAGGCAGGTAACCAATCGTCAGGTTGTCCAAGGACAGTGGCAAATTATGGGAGCTTTCATTTGGGGCTTGATTGTGGACAACTGATTTTGACAATAACCACCACCCAACCTTCCTATTGCATAAATTGTTGATTCTCGATCCAGAAGCAACGAGACACACACAGTGATAGTTATAAAGGCAGTTAGACTAGGCAGACTGAGAGAAATTCTGCTTCAGTTGGCTTAAGCTCTACACTGTCCAAGATATGACAGCCTGCACAGCTGGCACACTCCTCCATTCTAAATATTCACACCCCTTCCCGTGCATAGTGGCTACAATGTACACCAAATACAAATTGCATTACACCTACTCACCAAGGCTACTTTGACATTCATGACCAGGACTACTGAAAAAGTACAGCAGGATAACTATTACCTGCATGTTCTTCAAATCACCCTTCACCCTTTGCAAATCCTGTTGTCACTTAGGCCCTTCCTACCAACAACATATTCGGTGCAATGTCCTTGAAAAACTGTAGATGCTCCAGAATGAGCTTCATCTCCATCTTTGGCATTGTAGTTAGGGATAGGAGTAAAAGCTGGGCTGTGTCTGACACTGTCACGATCCAAGAATAAACCTCAGAAGACAGATTATATCTGATGAACATTTTTTAGGTGCACTTGACCTGAAAGTTAAATCGTTTTCATCTCACAGATTTTATTTTATTTTTTATTATTGACATCCAGCACAGAATTGGCCCTTCTGGCTATTTGAGCCATTCTGCCCAGCAATCCTGCAAGACAATTTAGAATGAATAATTAACCCACCAACCAGTACGTCGTTGGATTGTGGGAGGAAACTGGACCATTTGGAGGAAAGCACATGGTCATGGGGAGAATGTGCAAACTGCTTAATGGGAGTGGTGGGAATTGAAATCAGGTCACCTGTACTGTGAAGCGTTGTGCTAACCACTACGCCACCATGCCACCTCGATGATGAAACGATTTATTGAAATGTCTTCGATGGGAAATGTTAGCATCGGTTCTCTGGCCACAGGTGCTCCTTGACCTGCTGAGTATTTCCAGAATTTTTCTTTCTTGTTTCAGATTTCTGAATCAGAACCACATTCACTATCACTGCCATATCATGAAATTTGTTGTTCTGTGACAGTAGTACAGAACAAGACAAAACAAAACTACTACAGTTACAATAGGTAAATGTATAGTGCAAAAGAGGAAAAACGAGATTGTCTTCATTGGCTCACAGACCATTCAGAAATCTGATGACAGTGAGGAAGAAGCTACTCCTAAAACAGTGGGTTTGGGTCTTAACGCTCCTCTAACTCCTCCCTGATGGAAGTAGTGAGAAGAGGCCATGCCCTGGATGGTGAAGGTTTTAATGATGGATGCTACCTTCTTTAGGCATTGCCTTGTGAATGTGTCCTTGACGGTGGGGAGGGTTGTTCCCATGGAGGAGCTGGTTGAGTCTACAATCCTCTACGGCCTTGTGATCCTGCACATCGGAGCCTCCACATCAGGCTGTAATGAAAACAGTCAGAATGCTTCCCACTGTAGAAATTTGCCAGTGTTGTTGGTGACATACCAAATCTCATCAAACTCCTGATGAAGTATGGTGCTGGCATGATTCTTGATAATTTTTTCAAAGTGTTTGGTACAGGAAAGATCCTCTGAGATGTTAATTCCAAGGAACTTGAAGCTGCTGGCCCCTATAAGGACCGGTGTATGTTCTCCCTGTTTATCCTTCCTGAAGTCCACAATTAACTCCTTGGTTTTGCTGAGGTTGAATGTGAAGTTACTGTGGTGACAACACTCAATCAGCCGATCTATCTCACTCCTGTACGTCTCCTTGTTGTCAATATCAGCAGGTTTATAGATGGCATTTGAGTTGTGTCTAGCTATATTGCATGAGTGCAATTTAGTTCTTTTTGTTCTTTTTTTGCTTTCCAGCTTTGAACTTGGTAATGGAAATGAGTGATTCAGGCTGCTCAAACCTGTAGAGCTGTTGAATTCTCATTCCTGATCTTCTTTAAGAAATACCAAATTAACATCCTTCCCCACAGATCTCCCACCTGGTACTTATCCCTGCAAGCGTAAATGCTACACCTGTCCCTACACCTCCACTCTTACTACCATTCCGGGCCCCAAATAGTCCTTCCAGGTGAGGCAACACTTCACTTGCGAGTCTGTTGGGGTCATCTATTGCATCCGGTGCTCTCTGTGCAGCCTCCTCTACATCGGTGAGACCTGACGCAGATTGGGGGACTGCTTCGTCAAGCACCTCCGCTCCTTCTGCCACAACAAGACAGGATCTCCCGGTTGACACCCACTTCAACTCTGCTTCACATTCCCATTCGGATATGTTCATACATGGCCTCCTCTACTGCCATGATGAGGCCAAACTCAGGTTGGAGGAGCAACACCTCATATACCATCTGGGTAGTCTCCAGCCCCTTGGTATGAACATCGAATTCTCCAACTTCCACTAATTCCCTCCCCCTCCCTTTCCCCATCCCACTTTCACTCTGTCTCCTCTTTCAGCTGCCTATCACCTCTCTCATGATTCTGCCTTCTTCTAGTGCTTTCCCCTTTCATTCCTTCTTCACTTTGCCTGCCTATCCCCTGTTTCCCCTCACCCACCCCTTGATCTTCCCTCTGCTTGGTTTGTCACCTGGCACCTACCAGCCTTCTCCTTCCCCCCCTTCCCCCACCTTCTTCATGGGGCGCCTGCCCCCTCCATCTTCAATCCTGCCGGAGGGTCTCGGCCAGAAACGTTGACCGTTCATTTCAACAGATACTGCCCAACCTGCTGAGTTCCTCCAGCTTATTTGTACGTGTTAACAAAATGTCTATTTGAAATTTCCAGTTAACAGATTGTATTTTGTTGACTGTGATAAATTTAACCAACAAACTGGTGAAGGGAATCAAGCAGAAAGTGCACAAAATGATCAGGCAACTTCTGTGAAGAAAGAATTAGAGTTAATGTTCTGGAACAGAGTCAAGAAAAATTTAGGGATAAGCAAAGATTTGAAGCTGCAGAGGAAGGGAGAGCAATGACAATAATGTAGAGAAGGAAGAGTGGAATGGTGGAGAGCAAGGGAAACCATCATTGAAATATATTGTGAGGATGTATTCACTTAAAGAATGAAAGCTAGGAATAGGTGCAATCAATTTTTTTTTCTCCTGGAACACTGTCATTGATGAAGAATATTGATATCTTTGTGATGGATTACTTCATTCCTGAAACAGCTTCACGTTTTGCTTTATGTGGAAGTGTATCAGCTGCTGGTTTACAGCTGTGGCCTTTCTCTTCTAATTAATCTCCATCAGTCAAGCAAAATCATGCCCATCTCATTTGGATTATTCCATTGTCTGATTGATTGGTGCTTTTTAAACTTAAATTCATTCAGTAATGATCTAAACTAAATCCTTTCCTTTGCAAAGAACTCTGACCCTAATGCTGATCTGTCATCAAAATATCCTAGTGTGACTGACTGTATTCATTTAGGAATACAGCTTGCTGACTTGTGCGGACTGGGAATGACTCATCTCCGTAGTATTAGGGCGTTGAACTTACATGTATGTGAACTCATGAATGATTAGTGCAAAGTAAATGTTTGGAAAAATAATCATAGAAAGTATTGAATGCAGCGCATATAGGTTCCAAAGTGAGCGTGCTTCCATTTAAACTTCTTCAAGTTCTGATGCTTTCTCATTTTGTGGATAATGTTGTATTTTATCCTCAGCAACAGACCTGGAAGATACAAAGGCTTCTATTCTATTGATTGTTCGCTGTAAGTATTCTACTGGGATCAGTGATCCAGAGCAAATGGTGTGTTCTCATATAATTTATATGTAGAGATTTATTTTTCCAAATTCATAAGCTGAACAGAGTAATCATAGCTAAATTTGTAAGATAGTATTGAGCAGGAGAAAGAATTAAATAATTATTAAATTAAAATAAGAATATATCAAACTTAATTTTAAAGGCAAAGTTAAAGGCATTGCTACAATGTTTTAAAGGAACATTATATTAATGTAATGGGTTCGTTGAGCTCAGTGTAAGTGATTTTACTGGTGTTCTTTCAGCAGACAGCTGTTGTTATTAATCTATTTAATTCTTAATTAAACTCAGCATTGTGGATTTAACTAGAAATCCCATTAATGTTTTGCTCAAGCCCCTTGTGAAGCTCCTCCTTTTGCTTATTTTTATGAATCAAGCATTAAATCAATTTTGTCGTAGACAAAGAAAATATGAGAGGTTGATTTAAGACATTTCACTGATACCACATCCCTGAGGGCACACTGCCATTTTGATTTTCTTCAGGCAAAATAAAACTTCAGGAGGTAGCACAGCTGTCATAAAAGTGGTGCATCAGAAGAATTTGCTGAATATTTTCAGCATTTTTTGAGATAGATCAAAATGTCCATTCTTCACCATTCTGAAGGGGGAACTGCTTCATGTTATTTTTGTGTTGCAGGGTGCAAAGTGAAATGGAGCACTTGAAGTAATGATGACTGTTTATCAATGTTTTGATTGTATTTCTTTTGAAATATTGACATTTTTCCAGGATAATGCTCAACTGCAGTTAATGTTATTGATGAGCTGCAGTTCTCTGCCATTTCATAAAGAAGATAGTAACTTCAGATCTAATTATTTCGAGTCAGTGGCACAAATAAGGTGAGCGCTGGAACTAATATTCAGGATTGCTGCATAAATCATTCCATGACCCTTTAAAGAATTGCTGAATGATCAAATGCAAACACAGTTGGCTTATGTCTGGGGTAAGAGATTTGTGTGGGCTTGATTGCAATGATGGGAAGGATTATAGGCAACTGGGTTTCTTTGCTTATTTGTGACAAATTATCTATTCTGTATAACTCAATAAAATCCTATAGACATTTCTTTGTTTTTGAATTGTAACATTTTCAGAGCTCTGCTGAGATACCAATGCAAGTAAATGACCTTTCACGTTACGACAAATAGTAATAATAATTTAATTATATTGACAATAATTCAGTGAAGATAATATACTGAAAATGATTATTCCTCACCATCTTAAAACTATTTCTTGAACACATAAGGCTGTCCAACCTGATGACATGAATATCGAGTTCTCCATCCTGTCAGTAAAATTCCCCTCTCCTATACCCCACTCTGAACTTTCAGTTCTAGTACTTCCCCTTCCTTCTTTCCTTTCTATTGTCCACTCCTCTCCTATCACGTTCTTCCTTCTCCAGTCCTTGACCTTTCCCACCCACCTGGCTTTGCCTATCATCTCCAGCTAGCCTCTTTCCCTTCACCCCCCCACCCCACCTCTCTGTTCTGACATCTCCCCCCTTCCTTCTCAGTCATGAAACGTCGTCTACCTACTCTTTTTCATGGATGCTGCCTGACCTGCAGAGTTCCTCTGGCATTTTTTGTGTGTTGTTAAGGTTATCTTTTATTATAGTCATACAGCTAATCTATATCTGTATTTAATCTCCATATTAACCTTTTCCCATCCCTGTTCTTTCAAGAAGCATCAGTATAACTTTATATTCCTTTGTCTCTTACATATTTACTGAAACTCCTGTCAAACACTCCATGCTATTTACCTAAACTATACTTTCACAACTGAAACTTTTTGTGATTGCTGCCAAAGCTGTTATGAGGTGTTGGCCTGCAAATCAATTGATGTTGCCTTCATGCTCACAAGCAGTAACAATGCAAGACTGGACAAAGTGATCATTTGCATTTACAACAGCATTTATTCACTAACCTGTAGAGTTCATTAGTGCAGAATGATGATTAAAAAAAACAATTGTCCCTTTGTAGTTGCTGTACCAATGACTATCATGGACCGAGATATTAACACTTATACTGACATTTCAAAAATTACAAAGTTGCTGCATGAAGCTATTTCATTTGACAGTTGAAAGTGTATCAGAAAAACAGTTATCTTTTATGTTTTGTACATAATAGCCAAAAATATAGAACTATTTTTGAATGTTTTGACAGGAAGTTTAGTAGTTAACACTCCTACCAAATTACATTTTCTGTAGTTTATTTCTCTAATTTCTCAAATTCATCCCATTTTGAATTTGGGCTATGAGGAGAAGGTAGGAGAATAAGGTTAAAAGTAATCGGACGTGGTTGAATGGCAGAGCAGATTTTATCCATGTTACAGGCCCTTCCGGCCCAATGAAGTACTAACCTGTACTTCTTTGGACTGTGGGAGGTAACTGGAGCACCGGGAGGAAGCACACATGGTCACAGGATGAACAGACAGACTCCTGACAGACAGCAGCAGAAATGAACCCAGACTGCTGGCAATGTAATAGTGTTAAACTAACCTCTACGCTGCATATAATCCTGCTTCTATATCTCATGGATGTAGGTAACAATAGCCTGCTACATATTAAAACCCATCAGAAATCATGTGCACAGTGCTTAAATCACAGAAGTGTCCAGCATTAAACTTGCAATGGGCTTTCCAAGAGCTTCATGCTCAGCTGTGTCAGCGTGAGTCTCCTTCATTGGCACATTTGATCCAAAACAAAATCAATTATTGCAGTTTCCAGTTCAGTACAAACAGCTTCATCAAAGGGCCAAGTGCTACAGTGGAATTTCCCTCTGTTGGTCTATAAGCTCAGTTGTTAGCACAGGCTTAGAAACCGTTGTTTAAAGGCAATTCCTGGGTCTCTAAATAGTCTGTGAATGTTGCTCATACAGATGGGATGTGGTACAATTTGGACAAGACCAAACCAATATTAAAACCCACTAACCTCAGATACTACAATTCAAAGAGGGAATTCAGGAGGAACTTCTAGAACATTGTGGGAAGATACCAACACGAAAAAATGTATGAGGGTTTGTGGAGAAAACGATATAGCATCTGAGGGAGAAGGGAACAAGCAGTTAGGCAAATAGTCTTAGGTTGGGAAGCAGCCTCAGTGGTTTATGAATACATCTGCGGGCTAGTTCAACCACGTCATCTGTTTCTGAGCGGTATGTTGAGTATTGCTCTTCTGCTCTTCAAGGACAGATGGTGTAAGGAACTGAAACTTGCAAATCTTTCTTAAAATGGCAATGTTCCTGCTCACAGGATTGCCACACTTGCCAGTGTTTCGTCTGTTTCCCTCAGCCATCCCACCCGGAATTTTTGCAGGTCACACATTAAATTGGCTTTTTCAAGTTGAGATTGTTCTTCAAGACCATCTGTGAACTGCTTAATTGGAGGTTTTTACCACCAAAGCTAAAGGTACTGAGAACACAATTCATTGGTTATGAAGTTAACCAATGGTACACAGTGTCATTGGCCAATACTGCATTAGTATGGGCCCTTCAGTCCAATCGGTTCCTGCAACATTCAGCTAGTACCAATTTCCTGTGTTTGACTCCTATCCCTCCAAGCCTCACCCCTCTGTGTATTTATCCTACTGCTTCTTAAATGATAATGTTGTACCTGTCATGACCACCTCTCTGGCAGCAGATTCCATATACCTACCATCTTCTCTGCAAAAATCTGGGTCCTCATATAGATGTGAAAGATGAGCAGTAAAAGTAGGAGCTGATTGGATTAAATTTACACCCACAATGTAATAAATTAATAGACAAAATTAGTCTAGACAATAAAACTACTAGTGTATGCTAATTCTCTGCCAGTTCATACATTCATTATGTGCCATGTGGTATGATGTGGGCTATCAAGGTCTTTCCATGACCATGATTGTTCTTGTTCTACAGAAGTGGCTTGCCATTGCCTTCTTATGGGCAGTGACTTTGCAGGATGGATGACCCTACCCATTATCAATACTCTTCAGAGGTTGTCTGCCTGGTGTCAGTGGTCACAAAGCACCAGCTCCTCATACTACCATCCACCACCTGTTCCCATGGCTTCACGTGACCCTGATCTGGGGCTAAGCCCTAAGGTGACTTGCAGGCTAGTGAAGGAGCACCTTATGCCTTTGCTAGAGACATATCTACACCCCAGCACCCACTTCTGTGTCAGCAGAAGCAGTAGATACTGAGATGATTGAGAGAGAGTTAGGGAGAAATGGCAGGGTTGCTGCTGGATGTGTAGCTGAGGTTACTGTTGTCTGTCATGAACAATTTGTTTAAATCCCATTTATAAATGGTCTTGCAGTACTGTGGCTGTTCTTTCTACCCCTGTTCCTCAGTTTCCAGTTGTTCCTCATTTCCTTCAACCACTCTCTCAAACTTCTTTATCTTGGTTTGTTGCCTCAGAGATGATGGGAATAGAAATCCCTTCATAACAGCAAATTTGAGTCTTTGTGCTCGCTAAGAAGTGCCCAGTGTGCTGCGGGAGACAAAGGTGTTGCTTATGGATGCTGATGCAGTGTTTGATAATATTCATTATAGTCTAGTATGAACATTTGCATATGTTCCAGTCTGGTCATTTCATGAAGGTATGACCCGTGTTGCCCATCAGCCAGTCTTTGACTTGCTGATATATGTAGCATAAAGGAGCAGAACAGAATGAAAATAGTTGTCTGGGTAACTTAACATTATTTACTCTCTGTGGTTGATCACCAATTGCATATTGAAGAAATGAGGTTACTCCTAATTCACCAAAATGTCCAGGACAATGAGTGAGCAGTTAATGACACCCTATCCAATGGGCACTCCTACACCTGCCTCTAACGGTGCCTCAAAATCTTATGAACCTCTTTCATGTATCCCCTCAGCTTCCACTGCTCCGGAGAAAATGACTTGAGGTCCAGCCTCTCCCCATAGCACATGCCCTCTAATCCAAAAGGCATCTGGTAAAATCTTCTGCAGCCTTTCCATAGCTTTACCTCCTTTCTATAAAGCGATACCAAGAATATTATGCAATTCTCCAGATGTAGCCTAACCAGGGTTTTATAAAGCTGCAACATAACTTCATGACTCTTGGATTCAGTGACTCAGCTTATAGAGGCATCCATGCCATATGCCCACTTCACCACCCTACCAAATTGTGCAGCCACTTTCATGGAGCTCTAGAATCCTCTGTGCGTCAACACTGTTAAGGGTCATTCCATTGGCAGTCTATCGTCCCTTTACATTTCACCTTCCAAAGTGCAACACCTTACACTTAGCTGGATTAAATTCTGCCTGTCATTTCTCCACCCATATCTGCCATCTATATATATATATCCTGCAGTATCTCCAGCCAGAATAGTCCCCTTGACCACTACCATCTTTCTTTTATAGGTAAGTCAATTGTGAATGTCACCGTGGATCACGTGCACCTTGATTAAAAACCTTACTAAAATCCATATGGACAGATCCACATTTCTATCTTCATCAGTCACCTTACTAACCTTGCAAATGCTCATAAATCCTATCTCCAAGAACCCTCTCCCTTAGCTTCCCTACCACTGATGTGAGACTCACTAGTTTATAGCTTCTTTAGTTATGCCTATTTCCTTTCTTGAGTAATGGAACAACATTTACTACTTGCTAGTCCTTCTGCAGTACTTCACCTGTGGCTAAAGAGAAGACAAAGTTCTTGGTCAAGGCCCCAACAATCTCATATCTTACATCTCTCAATAACCTGGGATATAGCCAGCCATTAGGGCTTGGAGACTTATCAACTTTAACCTTCTTCAAGAGATTCAACACTCCCTCTTTCTTTACCTCAACATGCCCCACCACACTGATCTCACAGTCCTCTATGTCCTTAAGCTGGTAAATCCCAATACAAATGACTAATTTAGGACCTTATACACTTTCTATCCTCAAGAACATATTACCTCCTTATCCTTGAGTGATTCTACCCTCCCACCACCTATCCTCTTGCTCTTGATATACAATAGATTATCTTTTTAATCATACTTGCCAAGGACCATTCATGATCCTCTTCTCTCTCTCAATTCCCTTCTTGAGTTCTTTTCTAGATTCTTTATCATCCTCCTCTGTTTGATTTCAGCTTCCTAAACCTTATATATACTTCTTTCTTTCTTCTTGACTAAATTCACCACCTCTCTCGCCACCTAAGGTTCCCTTGCCTTGCCATCCTTGTCCAACCTCTCTCTGGTAAATCTCTTCATTACCTCTTACAAAGTGGTTACATCTTTCCGTTAATAGGGTGAACAATATTTCGCACAGTACTCCAAATCCAGCTCGACTAGAGTTTTATATAGCTGTAGTACTGACACTGCTTTGGTTTGAGATTACAGCTGTGCTTGATGGAACACAAATATTTCATCTATTTTTCTTGAATGACGAATAGACAAGTGAATTGCTTTGAGACTTCCCTTGGTATAAAGGCTTCCTGTGCCATCACTGACCCACCTGGCACCACTTGCATTATTGGAATCCATCCTGTACTACAAGGGTTCTCTTTATTTCTATCCCAATACAATTTCTATCTGTGGGAGACCACTCGTGCCTGAAAGCAACAGAAGATTTGAAAGAAGTAAGAAACTGCTTCAGTGCCAATCAGATGACACCCTGCAGAGCAGCTAGACACGAGCCAAGTGCAAGAAGAATCCAAACACATATTCAACTGCACCACCAGGTAGAGTAAATAATTGAACAATTATCTAGTTATCATTGCACTGGCATGCTCAGCTGTGCTCTAACACTTCTCTTTGTGTGTGTGACTTCAAGTAGCAATGCTAGTATTAAATCAACAAATTCACCTTGCTGTTCTAGATATTGCTAGCAGTTGTTAGGAGCACAAACCCCTTTCTTTCCCTGTGCACTTCCGAGAAAAATAAGGAGCTGTGCTGCATGCTTCAGTTTATCCCCTGTGTATCCATTTAATATATACAAGGTATGTGAAACTTAGTTTTTCAAAAGATGTTGCCAGATTTTGACAAACTTTCCTTCCTTGTTCAGTTTGTACCTTCTTGCTTCATGGGCCTTTTGCTTTCTCGGAGGTGGAATGCTGTCACAATTAGGACAGGTAGATGCAGTTTCCAGGGCATTTCAGAACTGCCTGAGTGCTGTCTGTTGTTTAATCCACAGTTAGTGCTGAAATGTGCTGGAACCAGAGCCATTCTCTATTAAACTAATCCTGTAATAGATATAAGTTCAAAAAGTTGAGTTTATTAGCAAATGCACAAGCAGACCATAAGACATAGGAGCAGAATTAGGACATTCAGCATCTCAACACCATTCTTCTGTAATGACCTAGCAAATCAGGATCCTGTCAACTTCTGCTTGGCACTTGCACCATACTACTAGTCACCCACAGTGTACTATGATGTAAAATACTTATTCAGTTCATCCGCCATTTCGTTGCCCCTCATTACTACCTTCCCAGCTTTATTTCCAGCAGTCAGATATCCGCTCTTGTCTCTCTTTTACTCTTTACGTACCTGAAAAAACTTTTGGTATCCTCTTTAATATTATTGGCTAGCTTACTTTCGTACTCCCTTTTTACCTTTTTAGTGACTTTTTTAGTTACTTTCTGTCGGTATTAGAAAACTTCCCAATCCTCTAACTTTCCACTAATTTTTGCTCTGTTATATGCACTCTCTTCCACGTTAATCTTGGGTTTGACTTCTCTTGTTAGCAACAGTTGTGTCATTCTTCCTCTTTGGGATGTATATCCCGTGTCTTCCAGAAATTCCAGCCATTGCTGTTCTGCCATCATCCTTGCCAATCAATTCTGGACAATTCCTCTCATGCCTCTGTAATTCCCTTTAGTGCACTGTAATACTGGTACATCTGACTGATAATTATTCCACTGTAATACTGATAAATCATTGATATATAACATGAAAAGAAGTGGTCCTAACACCAACCCCTGTGAACAGCAATAGTTACCGGCAGCCAAAAAGAAAAGATTCCCTTTATTCCCACTCTATGCTTCCTGCCATCAACCACTGCTTTACCAATGCCACTATCTTTTCTGTAATACTATGTAATACTATCTTGTTAAGCAGCCTCACATATGGCACCTTATCAAAGGCCTTCTGAAAATTCAAGTAAAGAACATCTGCTGATTCTCCTTTGTTTATCCTGCCTGTTATTTTCTCAAAGAATTTTCCTGCTGCTTCTCCTACTGCATTCTACATGTCACCTTTACTCCCACTGCTTCTCTCACTGCATTCTATGCGCCCCAGTTACTCCTGCTGCTTTTAACAGATTTGTCAGGTATGATTTCCCCTTAAGGGAACTATGATGTCTTTGGCCTATTTTATCATGTGCCTCCAAGTAATCTGAAACTCATCCTTAATAATGAATGCCAACATCTTCCCAAAGTCAGGATAACTGCCCTAAAACTTGTCCTGAAGAACGGTCTCAGCCTGAAACATCAACTGTTTATTAACTTCCATTGATGCTTCCTGACCTGCTGAGTTCCTTTGGCATTTTGTGTGCGCGTGTGTTGCTTTGGATTTCCAGCACTGCAGAATTTCTTGTGTTTATGGCCTATAATTTCCTGACTTTTGCCTCTCTTCCTTCTTAGAGAGTGGAGTGATATTTCCAATTTTCCACTCCTCTTCTAAAATCATTCCAGTATTCTGTGAAGGATCATTACTGATACTTCGACAATCTCTTTCAGAACACTGGGGTGTAGTCTATCTGGTGCAGGTGACTTATCTACCTGCAGACCTTTTGGGTTTTTGAGCACCTTCTCCTTATTAATAGCAACTGTACTCACTTCTGCCCCCTGACACTCTCAAAATCTGGCATACTGCTAGTAGTAACTTTTACCGTGAAGACTGACGCAAAATACTTATTAAGTTTATCAGCCATTTCTTTGACCCCCATTACTATAGCTTGATGCACCATCAATAGCTCTCTGAGACGTGAGGCAAGATCTCGGCTTTTATTGACTGGAAGAAAGAACAAGCAGCAATTGACCACCATGCTACATCCTGGAGACTGAGGGCCGGGCTCAGGCCTCAATCATCTTTATACCGGGGTCTGTGGGAGGAGCCACGGTCAGTGGGAGGAGCCACAGGAGCAGTCCGCGGGGGCGGGGGGGTGGTGTCCAGACAGGTATATGTGGTTCACCACACAGCTCCAACATCAGTTTCCAGCAGTCCAATATCCACTCTCGCCTCTCTGTTACTCTGAAGAAACTTTTTGTATCCACTTTTATATTATTGGCTAGCTTATCTTCCTTATGTCCTTTCTTACATCCCTTACTTGTACTTACATGCAGAGGTACGATGGAAAACTTACTTGCAACATCATTGGCACATAGTATCACATTTGCAGCGTTCACAAAAAATCAGAACTTAAGAGATAAACTATGCACAATTTTTACAAGAAAGGACACTATTAAAACAAAAACGGTCACTTCAGTGCAAAGTGATCAGTAACAATGTTGTGAAACTTTTCTGATTAGGGTTCTTCTCGTTCAGACATGGGCAAACTACGGCCCGCGGGCCATATGCGTCCCATTAAGCTTTTTAATCCGGCCCGCAGAACTTGATGAAATTATATTAATAAACCTTGTTAACATTTTTTCCCCGCAGTTCTGGCGTTTTCCCAATAGATGACGCACTCTATATACATTGGTGGCGACCCATTTCCTGGCACATCCGAACCGGCTCACAATTAGCCAGTGTTCCGGCTGAGGGAGATAGCCTGCGGGGATTTGCGAGCATAGAGCTTTGGAGCCTCTGTGCCATGGGGGGCAGGTTGAGGGAAGCTTAAAAGTGAGGCTGGGGATTTCGAATACAGTTTTTTTCTTCGACTGCAGTTACCGACTCCGTGTCGTAATTTTAGTGCTGCATGTAGCACACCGCTACACATTGACCTTTGTTGAGGTGCAGCGTATTACTCCACATTTGCGCTTTACTCTTTGTTCGGCTCAACCTATTTGTGTGAACAGGCGTTCAGCATCATGAACATCAACAAAGCCAGCCACAGATCCAAGTTAACTGACCAACACCTCAGATCCATCCTGAGAATCGCCACAACAAAACTAAATCCAGACTTTGATGCGCTGGCTAAAAAGGGAGACCAACAACACTGTTCCCACTGAAATTAAAAATAAGTTTCTTCATTGTGTTATGTAAAAATGCATTTGAAAATATTTTTTTCAATAAGCCTTACATGTTACATGTCATTTCTGTTAAGTGATGGACATGAGTAGTGCGCAGGTGCACGTACGTTCTCAAAATAAAAAATGCACTCCAGATCAAATAACACGCTCCGCATACTGGCGTGCTGTCACTGTTCTGTCTTTATGCTGGTCGTTGTTGAGTTTTGGCACAGGGGACAATTGAATAAGAAGGAGCAGGACAAGTAGACCTGCATCTCCTACCGTTTTTGAAATAAAGACAGTCAGGAGGAGAGTGATGATGATAATATCTTGAAGGTTAACAGAATTTTCAGTGCTTTAAAATAATAACTGTTACTATTAAAAAAGCTGTATTTTATTCATTTAATCTTCAGTGTTTTAAAAGTCATTTCAATAAATAGCTAAATACCATGGGACTTCAAAGACAGATATTTTGTTGTAATGCATTTGTTCATTTTCAATTGAAATTAAAGCACATGTTTTCTACATATCCCATGATATTTTATTTTCTCTTATGAGGCGTATTACCAAAACACTCCGTCCATCTGCTCCTGGTCCGGCCCCCCTGTCAAATTTTAGAACCTTTTGTGGCCCACAAGTCAAAAAGTTTGCCCACCCCTGTTCTAGTTGGTTCAGGAACTGAAAGGTTGAAGGGAAGTAGCAGTTTTTGAAACTGGTGGAGTGGGTCTTTAGGATTTATACCTTCTGTTTGATAGCAGCTGGGAGAAAATGGTCTTGGTGGGATGGTTGTAATCTTTGAAAGTAGATGTTGCCTTCACAAAGCAGCACCTCCTTTAGATAATAATTGATGTTGGGGAGGGATTATTTAGCTGATTATTGATAAATACCGTTTCTATATTTGTCATAAGTATACTGGAGCTGAATTTTAATACATATTTTATTTTTATACAGTTGTGTTTTCTTTGTTTAATTTTCAATTAAACTTTTAATTTGGAAATGGATTAGACACTTTATACACCCCTGTGAAAAGTGACAAGTCTCTGTATGTAAATGTATGTTGCTTTTACAGGAATGAGATGCATTCTCACCGCAGTCTCTTGTTAGTCAACAGAAACAGATTAAAGAGCTTTATCATAAAAGATATCATATGCTGTAAGGTGTTCAGTCTTTTCTGATGCACCAGCATAACACACCATCTGCTACAAAGTAACACTTTCATTCCCCAGCTAGGTCATATTTTTCCCTACAGAGATTTAAATCCATGCAAAAAAAAAGTCTTTTAGACAGCCCCTTTACTTTCGGAATTTTCTTTTAAGTAGTAATGTGTTCTGAAATCAATTCAGCTTTGAGGCTGTCAATTTTTTTTTAGAGTCAAGGATATCTGTACAGAATGGAAGTTGGAAAGTGTCCAATACTTAATCTTTTTTTTCATTTTTACTTTATTTCTTGTATGGGTAATGCAAGAGCCTGAACTGACACTACTTACAGATCAAAGATGATCTTCAAAAATAGTACTGTCCTTTATGATGTTTACAGTATAATGAATACAATTTGAATTGTGTCTGAAGCAATATTCAGCACTGCATATAAAAACCTGTGGTTGTAACTGAACCTTTTGCCATCCCTTAAGATATCTACTTCTTTGTTGTAATGTTCAACCATCTTTGTTTGTGATGAAGTACCTTGGGACATTTTTCTTTTAATGGAAATAAATTATTACTATATACAGTTTCCATTTTGGTATTGGAAAGGCATAAATGACTCTAAAATTTAAAAAAGCATATCCAATGGACAAATCAACAATTGAAAACTAAACTACTACTATATTTGATAGTAATCTTTCTTCAAACAGTTCCCCAACAATTTGTGGTTTTGGACAGCTGTCCAGATTTTAAACTTACGCCCAATGTTCCCCCTTTTTTTAAAGACCCAGAGTATTGAAACTGTGTACTGACAACCACATTGCATTGATTGAGAATATCAGAATTTGTAGTGATTTATGCATATATTTATTATTCATGGGAAGTTGTCATCACCCATATTTACAGCCTGATGCTCATACAATTTGGACTATGCAGCTTGTTGAGATATTTGCAGGGTAGTTTAGAGCACTATACATCTGGAGCCGCAGCAGACGTGATCAAGTGAAGATCACAAGGTTCCTTTTATTTAATTTTCTAGTGTTTGCTGCATTTCCTTCTGGTAACTTCTGCTTTTATATATCTGAACCTGAGTTTTATTTCCTCTCTTTGTTATATTCCCATATTTCCTACATCCTAGCGACACAAGAGACTGCAGGTGCTGAAAGCTGGAGCCACAAGCAAGTTGCTGGATGGTACCAGTGGTCGAGCAGCATCTGTGGGAAGAATTTTCAATGTTTTAGGTTGAATCCCTACGTCAATACTCCTTCAATCCTGGTTTATCATCTATTTCATTTTTTAATCTCTCCTGCATTCTTCCCAATCACAGAAACCTTTGATATTTCTCCCCTCACTCTGTCTCCGCCTTTTTTGTGCTACATTTGCAAACTCCATTTTTAAAACAATCATCAATCTGAGACACCAACTCTTGCATCTAACCTCTCAGGAGGTTACTAAACCTGCAAGTGTATTTGTTAATTCAGATTTCCAGAATCACTTCATTAGTTTTCCTGCCTGATCCTAAAATGCCTTAAGAAATAAGATGTTCCAAAAATCCTGCACATACATGATTATTATTAACCATAGCTTTTTAATTAGTGAATTTCATATTGCCTATACACTGTTGCGGGATTTATATTTGCCTTTGAGTTCCTGTTAAACTGCTAATGCAATGTCTATGCTAATGTATAAAGGGTTCAAAGTTCAAAGTAAATTTATTATCTGTCATACAGTATATGCTGCCATATATTACCTTGAGAATAATTTTCTTGTAGGCATTTATTGGGGAAAGAAGGAAATAGAACTGAATTTCATGAAAAACTATACATGAACAAACATTGACAAACAACCAATGTGCAAAAGACAAATAAAGACAAAATTCAGAGAACAAGAGTTGTAAAGAGTCTTGAAAGTGAGTTGTAGGTTGTCGGTTCAGAGCCTTGCTGATTGAAGTTATCCATGCCTGTTCAGAAGCTGATAGTTGTAGGATAGTAACTGCTTCTGAATCCAAACCATTTCTGAGATCCAAGGCTTCTGTACACCCTGCCTGATGGTCGTCAAAGTAAACGTATTATCAAAATATATATTGCCATATACAACCTTAGGATTCATTTTCTTGCAGGCACTTACAAGAAAGTAAAGAAATGCAATAGAATATCTGAAAAGCTATACAGAAAAGTGACAAAGAAAATATAATGCAAAAAAGACAAGCTGTGTAAATAATAAAAAAAATAGATAATATTGAGAACGAGTTATAAATTCCTTGAAATTGAGTCTGTAGGTTATGGAATCAGTACCGATTTGAAGTGAGTGAAGCTATCCATGCCAGTTCAGGGGCCTAGGGTAATAATTGCTCCTGAGCTTGCTGATGTGGGACCTAAGACTTTTCTTTCTCCTGCACAGTGATAGCCGTAAGGAGCGGGCATGGCCTGAATGGTGGATGATGCTTTCTTGTGGTGCTCCATGTATATTCAATGATGTGGAGGACTTGTGTCCATCACTTTCTGTAGCCTATTCTGTTACTGCCATTGGTGTTTCCATACCAGGCTGTGATGCAACCAGTCAGGAAACTCATCGTTGTGCATCTATAGAAGTTCGTCAAAGTTTTTGGTAACATGCCATATCTATACAAAATCATCTAAGAAAGTAGAGGTGCTGTTGTGCTTTATCGGTGATGACACTTACGTGCTGGTCCCAGCACAAATCCCCTGATAGGTTAATGCCGAGGTAATTAAAGTTACTGACCCTCTCAACCTCAGTTTTTCTAATGAAGACTCCATGGACCTCCAGCTTCTTCCTTCTGTAGGCAATAATCACACCCGTGGCTTTGCTGACAGTGAGTAAGATGTTATTGTAGCACCACTCAACCAGATATTCAATCTCCCTTCTATATGCTGATTCTTCACCTCCTACGACTCGGCCAAAAACAGTGGTGCCATCAGTAAACTTAAATACAGCGTTGGGGATGTACTTGGCCTCACAGTCTTAAATATAAAGTGAGTAGAGCAGAGGGCTAAGCACATAACCTTGTGGTGCACCTGTGCTGATATTAAGTACGTAGAGATGTTCCCGGTCTTTACCAACTGGGGTCTGCCAGTGAGGAAGTCGAGGATCCAATTGCACAAGGCCCAAGTCTTGAAGCTTAGTAATGAGTTTTGAAGGGATAATGCTGTTGAATTTGGAGCTTGAATCAATGAAGAGCATCCTGAAGTATGCATCTTCATTGGCCTGATGTCCCAGAGCTGCATGAAGTGCCAGTGAAATGGCATCTGCTGTTGATCTGTTGAAATGGTGGGCAAATTGGAGCAGACCCAGGTATCTGCTCAGGCAGGAATTGATATGCTTCATGACCAGCCTCTCAAAGCATTTCATCAAGTGGATGTAATTGCTACTGGATGATAGTCATTAAGGCAGGTTACCAAGTAGTAGCATGGCCTGGATGGTGGGGGTGTTTGATGATGAATGCTGCTTTCTTATTGCAGCGGAGGGGAGGGCTTTTCCTGTGATGGACTGGGCTGTATCCATCTCTTGCTGCAGCCTTTTTCCAGTCCTGGGCGTTGGTGTTTCCATACCATATTGTGATGCAACAAATTAGAAAACTCTCCACTGTGTCAAAGTTTCTGGTGGCATGCTGAATCTATGCAAGCTACTAAGAAATTAGGGGTGCTGTCATGGGCCATTCATTTGGAGGTTTGATGTAGGCTTTTGCCAATAAATGTGACCTTATCTTGTTATGATACTGGTACGGCAGCCCAGAGAAAGTGAGTGTGAATTCCAACACAGCAATTTTCAAAAATCTGTTCTTCAGATTATTGGCGGTTTGTTCTGCCCAGCCACTAGCATTTCAGTTGAACCTACCCAGGTTTCTGACCTGAAGACCAGAAGTCGTGCATTAGCATGTGTTTAATCCATCGCCAGTATTTTCCACTATGTTATCTGTCCTTGCACGGCACTAGTGGAATCCTCCTTGGTCAAATCTATCAAAGGCAATCCCTTTGTCCAACCCCACCACTCCTCGAGCTGAAACAGTGAAGGCCTGGGAGCGCTAAGCAGACTCACTCCTGGCGGCAGTGAGGCAACTGACCAAATGAGGAGCATTCAGCAGTGGAGTCCTGTCATAACCTGTAACCCATATCATATTGCTCAGTGTGTATTTGCTCTGATTCTTTAATTTTCATTGAATAATCACCCAAATGTAATGCCACCCATAATTAAACTAATAGAACATATGCAGTATCCAGTCATTAATGAGTATGATGAGTCATTTTATTAGTATTACAACTAGCTTGAAGAACGCTTGAGACAATTTGCATAGATTCAGATTTCCATAAATCAGGTCATTCACAACCTGGACAGCCCCTGTATTTGGAAAACAGCGGCCCTGTGTGTCTCCTATTGACTTGCAGTATTTCCGAAGGCTAAGAGTACATAAAGAATCAATGAGTCCATAAGAAACTGAGAGGTTGCATCATCAAATGCCACACTGCCTTCTGCTTGGTGCAGTATTCAATTTGCCAGTCAAGAGAAGGTCTATTAAAATGTATGCAGTGATTTGCAAATGAAGCTGGATGCAAATCAGCATCAAAAGCACTAAATAAAAACGCATTGCATCATCGGTCTGTCCAGTGGAATCTGCCTATGGGTGGTGATCAGACAGCACTGTGGCAGGAAGGTTGAGGTCAATTTAATTTCTTGCCTCTGATTCAGTCCAGGCAATTGCTGCAAACATCAACCCTTTCCCTGTTTTGCAGTCACATTCAAGCATTTCCTTTACCTTGATAGAGAGCAACCCTGAGACAATTCTGTAAATTTAAACAATGCATTGAACAGTGAAACGTGGCTAGGACATAACATGAGAAACCACACCTCACCAGCAGTCACTGTATGAGAACAGCCAAAGCCTCCCCATGGAAATTTGGGAACCCGTTCAAGGGGAGAAGAATTTCCAGACCCTGGTATACAATTCATTTTGTAGATCTGCTATAATTCTCCAAGAATTATCTAGTTATAATTTGAGTGAGCTGCAGAACTATGTAAGCAATAATTAATCAGGGATTTTATAGAACTCACTTTGCCGCACGCAAGTATAGAACACCTGCTGGTACCTTGTGCTTTTTGTGATCCTTTATAGAGGATCACATTACATACCTTGCTATTTATCTATTATCACCATAGTCAATGGTCTATAATGGTTGACATAAATTCTGACATCATTGTTCCTTGATGCTCACCTATTTAATAAGGGATTTAGTAAAATCTATGGCCCATTCCCACTGCATGGCTTCTGAGCTTGAAATTTACTGTCACAAAACTAAAGTAATTAACTAAGTGACAGTATGAAGAAAACAATTACATACTGATATAAAGTACACTGGTGATGGAAACAAATTTCATGAACCATAATATGACGACATTAAGGAGGAGGCCATTTGGCCCATTGTGTTCATCCCAGCTCACTACTTGATCAGCTGTCTAGATTTATCCTTTAATTACTCTCCCCTAAATTCCAGCCATGCACTTACTATCTGGACATTCACCTGTTACTTTTCTCCAGAGCATTACAATTACTTTCCACTTCTTGAAGGCCACCATGGAATTTGCTTCCACATCTTTAGACAGTGGAGTCCAGGTGCCAACCACATACTGCATAACAAATTTTTCCCACATCATTCTTAATTCACTTTCCTTTTTTTATTTTTTCACAACTGAGAAAGAAACCATTTAGCCAAGAGAGTCTGTTCTGCTTCAGTGTTACCCTGTTTCCCACCCAGATCCCTGCAACCTACTGTCTATTAAGTGACTTACTGTTCCCAAAGTTTAGATGGGCACTTACATTGTGAGTGAGCAATTGACTGCAGTCAGTTCACCTAGCTGCACAACCTTAGGATGTGGGAGGAAACTGAAGCTCAGATGGTGACAGCAAGTACGGGCAACTCCACACAGAAACCCAGATGGCTAAAACTCCCAGCTGCCCCATAGTGGTGACTTTGGTCCATTTACCAAAGGAATAACCTCCCACTATCCATTCTGTCTCCTTGTCAATTCGTACTGTATGCTTCTATCAAAATCTCTCCTCAAAGAAATCAATTCTGGCTTCTCCAACCTATGCTTGTTTGTGTAATTCCTTATCCCAGGAAACATTCTTTCAGGAACCTCTCTAATTTAACAATAATTTCTAAAAACATATTGAAAGTATTGTTTGAAATGCAAAATTTGAAGAGCCATGAAGAAAGGGTGGAGCGTTGGAGCTGACTGAACAATTTAAAGAGCTTTTGCACTCTTGATGGACTGATTGGCTTTCTTATAAGCTATAACCTTTTATGATTCACATTCTATTTTATATTTTCAACAGCCCATTTCCTGTCATCCACCCTATGTGCAGGCACTCCTTTATGGACATAAGCTATCTTATGTATTCATACTTATTGTGTTCTTTTATTATTTTGTTCTTTATCTTATTTATCTTAATCTTTATTATTTTTAACTTTATTTGATATTTACAATGTGGTCTCCTGTATCCCAGCAAAACCAAATGCAGATTGGGTGGGTTGCATTGCAGAGTGCCAGCGTACAGTCCACAGAGTGACTCTGAGCTTCTAGCACCTGCCATCCACTTTGACCAACTGTGCCCTCCTGCTGTGTTACATCGAATTACCATATCCCATTCTATATCTGCTTCCTTGCAGCCTTTTGGGCTCTACATCAAATACTCCAGTTTTAGATAACATGCTTTTTCTGTTTATATCCGTGTCTGCTACTTCTGCCAATCATTCATGGGTGATTTTTGGCTTTGTTGTCATTCTTCATGAGCATAGAATGATCTACCAGGGATGCCCACTGCCCTGGTATTCACAACCATTACAGGCAATGAATCATCATCTGAATCCAACCGCTGCATGAAGCCATTTGGTCTTTTTGTATCTGAGATACCTCCTGTAGTTTGCTCATCTCCTCTTCAACTTCCTGCAATTTGTTTTTTCTCTTTCCCAGTTCTGATGAAAGGTCTGAGATATGCTCCTTTCCCAGCCAAGTTTCTCTGTCACTTCCTGTTTTTATCTCAAATTTCTGCTGTTTCTCATTTGATTTTCAGTGCGAGTTAACTGAAGTAGTTTTTGAACATTGCCAACAAGCAGTAGGTTACATTACACTTCCTAGGTAGTCTCTTGAGATTAAGGATGACTTGTTTCTTCTGAAATTCTTTGGGTGTTCAGGTATCAGAAGCAGGTTTAATATCACTGGCACATGTCGTGAAATTTGTTGACTCTGCCACACCCGTACAATGCAATGCATAATAAAAGGAAAAGACTATGAATTACAGTAAATATATACAGCACCTGTAAAAAAGTATTCACACCCCCCCTCGGAAGTTTTCATGTTTTACAACATTGAATCACAATGGATTTAATTCAGCTTTTTAACACTGATCAACAGAAAAAAATACTCTTTTGTGTGAATGTGAAAGTAGATCTCTACAAAGTAATCTAAATTAATTACAAATATAAAACACAAAGTAATTGATTGCATAAGTATTCAAGTCAATATTTAGTAGATGCACCTTTAGCAGCAACTACAGCCTTAAATCTGTGTGGTAGGTCTTTTCGTACATCTGGACCTGCAACATTTCCCCATTCTTCTTTACAAAACTGCTCAAGCTCTGTCAGATTGCATGGGGATAGTGAGTGAACAATCCTTTACAAGTTTAGCCACAAATTTTCAATTAGATTGAGGACTGGTCTCTGACTTGGCCACTCCAGGACATTCCAGGACACTCCATGACATAAAGCTTTGGCTTTATGATTAGGGTCATTGTCTAGCTGGAAAACAAATCTTCTCCCAAGTCACAGTTCTCTTGCAGACTGCATCAGGTTTTCCTACTGGATTTCCCTGTATTTTGCTGCATCCTTGCCATCTACCTTCACGGGTCTTCCAGGGCCTGCTGCAGTGAAGCATCCCCACAGCACGATGCAGCCTCCACCATGCTTCACAGTAGGCATGGTGTATTTTCATGATGCACTGTGTTTAGTCTGATGGCCAAAAAGCACAATTTTGGTTTCACCAGACCCTAGAACCTTTTTCCAGCTGACCTCAGAGTCTCTCACATGCCTTCTGGCAAATTCTAGCTGAGATTTCATGTGAGTTTTTTTCAACAGTGGCTTTCTCTTTGAAGCTCTCTCATAAAGCTGCAACTGGACAACAGTTGTATGTGCAGCCTCTCCCATCTCAGCCACTGAAGCTTGTAACTCCTCCAGAGCTGTCATAGGTCTCTTGGCAGTCTCCCTCAATAGTCCCCTTCTTGCACGGACATTCAGTTTTTGAGGACGGCCTGCTCTAGGCAGATTTACAGCTGTGCATATTCTTTACCTTTCATGATGATTGACTTAACTATACTCCAAGAGATATTCAGTGACTTGGGAAATGTTTTGTATCCTTCTTCTGCCTTATGCTTTTCAATAAATTTTTTGCAGAGTTGCTTGTAGTTTTTGTTTGTCTTTATGGTGCAGTTTTTGCCAGGATACTGACTTAACAACAGGTGGACCTTCCAAACACAGGTGTATTTTTACTACAGTCAATTGAAACATCTTGACTGCACACAGGTCTCCAAAAACAGATCTCCATTTAACTAATTATGTGACTTCTTAATCCAATTGGCTGTACCAATGATGATTTGGTGAATCATATTAAAGGGGGGGGGGGTGAAAACTTAAACAATCAATTACTTTGTGTTTTATATTTGTAATTAATTTAGGTCACTGTTTGGAGATCAGTTTTCTTTTTGACATGGAAGAGTCTTTTCCTGGTGATCAGCGTCAAAAAAAGCCAAATTAAATCCATAGTGATTCGATGTTGCAGAACAATAAACCATGAAAACTTCAAAAGGGGGTGAATATTTCTTACAGGCACTGTGTGTGTATGTGCATATGCAATAGTTAAATTAAGTAGGTAGTGTAAAAATAAAATTAGAAAGTAATGAATGAGTGTTCATGGGTTTAATATCCATTTAGGTATTGACTAGAGGGGAAGAGGCTGTTCTTGAATCATTGAATGTGTGCCTTCAGGCTCCTGTACCTCCTTCTTGATGGTAGGAAGGAGAACAGGGCATGCCGTGGGTGATGGGTGTCCTTAATGATGGATGTAGCCTTTCTGAGGCATTGTTCCTTGAAGATGTCCTGAATACCATAGAGCCTAGAGCTCACGATGGAGCTGACTAAGTTTATAACTCTTTGCAGCTTATTTTGATCCTGTGCAGTACCCCTCTTCCCATACCAGACGGTGATGCAGCCAGTTAGAATGCTCTCCACAGCTGATAGATCTAATGTGAGACCTACAGACTCTGTCTCAAGTAAGACAGGAGCTGCTTGATGGAACAAGAAAATTATCTAGAATGTGGTATGTTCATTTCTGTCTGGAAGTGATGTGTTCCCAATGAAGAGGCTCAAGATTCCCTTTGCTATTCTGGTTTTCCTTTCTCCAGTTTGATTAGCCACAGGTCAGGCATCCTCATGAGGCAGAAAGGCTTGAGAATATTCCAAATCTCTCACCCTGGTAATACCTAATCCTGGTAATCCCTACCCATGACAAAGCTTCAGCTTGTGCCTGTTTCAGGTTTCTATGCTCAGACACCTTCACAACAAAGTCTGGCCAGCGGAGCCTGCTGGGTGTAATCAGAACCTCAATGCTGGGAGTGTGGGACTGGGGAGGATGATATCATTGGTTCTTCTAATTTGCAATTAGGACTGAAGGAAGAACACTTGAAGGAAGGCACATTTCCAAAGTGTGCACTGTTTCCCTCCCCTATAAGGACTGCAGGAAAGGATACAGTCATACAAAAACTAAAAGGACTCAAATCACAAAGACAGGGTGTTGAGCTGGCATAGTGCATTTTCCTGAGTGGGGTTATCTAAATTTGCTGTTGTTTGATAACACTTGATAGGTAGAGTGAACTTATTTATTTTCCGGTAGGAGCCCCAGAAGGAGGATATGGCCTAATAAGTCAATGTTAGAAACAAGAGTTTCGAAGGAATGATGAAAGTTGGGAAGCATTCATTTATACAGTATGAAGGATGGAGAAAATATCTTTCTTCTTATAAAACTGAAGATCCTATGCTAATACTTGAAGAGTTTTCAGATTTTATCATATCCATACACAACAACATCTATGAGTAACTGTTTGCTAAGTCATTGTACAAAGAGATGAGGAACTATGATGAAATTGGAGTTACGACACAGAATTATTATAACCCGAATGGCAAAAAGACATCAGGAGCTAAATGGTCTGTGTCTCTTCCTGAACTGGTTAGCTTACATGAGATGTATCAAACTGTGTAATAAAAAGGATGAGAGAGAGCAGGAGTGCTCTGACAGATTTGTAAAATCTGTAGCTGACCTGCAGAGAACTGTGGAATAAGAAGAAGTATTCAGAGAGACAGCAAGTCCTATATGGTAACATTCTTAAATTAGCCAATTCATTGGTCTATACATGTAAGAGATATAAATAAAAGGACAAGTTTGACTGTGGAGATTTGACATGGACAAAAACAAAGGGTTGATTTTGAAATTTGAATTCTGAATAGACAATTTCGACGCTGATAGTTTTCTGGGTTGCAGTTCGTGGAAAGAACAATCGTAGAAGGTGCGATGATGATTTTCCAGAGAAAGATCAAGAATAAAAACCAATGGTCATGACAGAAAGGCCCCCTGCATGCTTAACTTTCAAATGAAACAGAGGAGATTAGGGGAAAGCAAGTACAGGACTATTGAACATTTGAAAAGTTATTTTGGAAAAGATGGTTTCCACAATATTGAATAGTTCCGTATAGTGCTTACAAAGCTTCAAATATCAGTGTAGTTTTTACTTCTAAAATTGTTCTGACAGCTATAGTACAGCAATTCTTGCAGACAATGGTTTCAATCTCAAGTTTCTATTCTAATGGTCATTAAGATTCGTACCATATGTTCTTACAGTTGTACTGCTATTGAAAACGAATGGTTCAGAGGACAAATTTGGACATGTCCTCTTCTCATCACTGTCATCACAGAGGAGGTGCAGGAGCCTGAGGATGCACACTCATTGCTTCAGGAACAGTTTCTTCCCCTCTGCCATTATATTTCTGAAAGTCCGTGAACCCATGAACATTTCCTCTCTATTTTGCTCTCTTTTTGCACTATTTATTCTGATACATTTCTTGTTATAATCTATCACAAAATTTTATGTCTTATATTGTACTCCTGCTGCAAAACAGAAAAAAAAAACTCATGGCATATGTCAGTGATAATAAACCTGATTCTAATTCTGTGAATCGGAAATAGCATTAAAAAAATGCTGGAAGCTTTAAGTAGGTCAGGCAGCATCTGTAGAAATAAAAAAGGAATTAATGTTTCAGGTAGAAGACTGTAAAGAAAAGGTGAGAAGTTATCCTGTATTTTTGATGTCCCTCCATTATATTGAGAATTTCCCTCTCATCAGTTCCTTAGCCCTAGTCACTCACACTAAAGTTAGTGTGGCTAAGATTGGGGAATTTTAGTATCAACTGAATTTAAATGGTGCCTGATCTGCTGAGTACGTAGAGCAGTCCTGAGCTCCCAATAATAAACTTGAAGCAAAATTATGTAAAAACACAACAGAAGGTACTGTTCCTTTGCTGTGAGAAATGCTGAATTGGTGAACTTTTGTTCAAAATACCTACTGACTAAGCCATGCTGTCAGGTAAATTCCCTTGCATAAACCATCCTCTGGCTGATCAGCATTTGTTAATCATGTCAGTACAAAGTACAAATTAAGCTCATCCAACTGAAAAATGTGTGGAGTACTTTTCAACTGACTACGTATTGTGTTGGAAACTGAAATGCAACGTGTCACATCTTCCTATGAATTGTCTTCAAACTGCTATCGAAAGCAATAGTGGAATCTCAGACATGGATCCTGAAGGTAGAGAAATGAGTGTCTCACAGCTGCTTGCTGACAAGGAGTTCATCCTCATGCAACCATACTGTGTGCAATGCTTGCTTACTGTAACAAGTAACAGGCTTAAAGCATTCTTACCATGATATTCTTGGTCTTCCACATGGACTAACCTCACATTAGTGAGCCCAATAACCAGGACAAGGAGGAATACTCCTCCTTGGAAGAAGTCATTCCAGTCGAGCACTGTCATGGGAATCACATCTACTGAGCCTCTGCCAGATATGAGTTCCTTGATGGTTTAGATAAAAGAGGTAGTTGGAGTTTCATTTCCTGTCTCACATGTTGGAGATAGGATAGCTGTGAATAAACATGTTGACATTCTGAAGATACTCCAAGCATTGCTTGGCTAGTCATGGACACTTCCTTTCAGGAGATGGTGATGAGCAGTATTCACGGATAATGTCTTTATCTGTCAAAAGAGTAACCTCCTTCGAATGTAGCAATGGCACTAGTGTCTTGCGCTCTTGTCTGTTGTCCATCACAGTCTTCCCTTAGACCAGAGTATTGCAGTATCAGCAGCACCCACCATAATCCAACCATCAAAACTTACAAAGCACAGTGATAAGATGCTAACCAAGTATTGGAATTGAACAGTAACTTTCAAAAAGTTTCTGTATATGTATACTTTCTACTTAACTAAACTCCAATTTAATGATGAAAACACTCTCAATGGATCACCCAAGAAGGCAACTCCGATGCCAAAGCGTTATTATTATGAAATCTACCTGTCTCCCCGTAAAACTAGCAGGCCACACCCCTCAATTCCCTGCCACTATGTTGTTGTCTTGCTTTCACTAGCGAGAACCAGGAACCATGAAGCACTTGCACCATGAGTTGTAAAATCCCAAACATTCATTGGTATCAATATACCATAAATGAAACACTAAGACATTGAAATTGCTGATCACCTCTTCCATAGGTTTCCTCTTCATAGTCTGGGTTGAATGAAATTGTTAGTAATTTGACAACAGGTTTCTGATGCATTAGCATTTTTGATACAATAATCCCCTGCTTGCTCTCAAATCTACCCACTTACAGGGTTAAAATTCTGCCCAACATTTCCACAGCAGACAAATATTACTAAACTTTTTATGAACACAAATAAGTAACAAGATTCTTTTCTCACCCATACTTGGTAAATGTCAGTCCTGTTATTATCAAGATGTAGTCTAGTATCAAACATCTAATGATTTTCTAAACTATAAAGTAAAACTATATGTGATTATAAATGTTGTAACCTGGAATGGTTGTTTACATCATCATAATAATTATCATCAGGCTGTCAAATCTTTTCACAATGTCGCATTAAAGGGGATTAACTGTCACACTGTTTATTTTGTAAACCACATTGCTATTGTGCAAAGTTCTTTCATAGCTAACCAAATGCTTGTTTCCATCTAAGCAAGAAACCAGTTGAAGACTTTTATTGAAAGAAATGCCATCAGTTTAATCTAGTTCCAAATTGATCTAGCATTAAAATAGTGAAATGTTATCAATATTTTATAAAACTCTGCATTTAAGTTTCAAATTTACAGGCACTCTTACTTCATCATGTAATGCTTTGTGATTCAATATTGTCATGCAGAATTAATTAGAAAGCAAATGTAACATGCTGTAAGGTTTCGCTACTAATGCAATGATTTCTCTGTAGCAGCAATGTTTGGGTTATGACTAGAGATAACGGTGGGGGCTATCCAATGAGAGAAATGCTGTTCTTTCTTGTGAGTCTGGAAGAGAGATTTTTGTGGAGAGATGAGGACAGAAGATGTGAATGGAGAGAGTTGGTAGACACCAGATGGAGTGGACATGGAGCGAGGGTCCGAAGGTCAGCAACGATCGGAGGAGGTCGATGGTGGATGACTGGCTTATCAGTGAGTTCCAAAAGACTGTTTCATAAGAATGGGCCCTTTTTCCTTTTTTTTTGTTTTCTTTACTAACCATATATTCAAAGTAAGAAGTATAAAGCTCAATTGTTTAATCACATATTGTGTACTGGTTGTTATTTCGTGGTACTGATTAATAACAGGGAACACATTGTGCAGTATCCACTCAAACAAGATTTCTTAAAGTGGCCGGGCCGGGGGCTATCACCCCCTATATTAAGCTGCTGGATGAAGTGAGACTTACACTAATATAAGAACAAGTCTCATTGGGAGTAAGACGTTCTTTGAATTAGCAAGTGAGAGAAAGGGAACCATGCAGAAAGAGTAAATCTTGTTGAGAGTGAGTTTTATTTGAGCCAATAAAAAGAATGAAGGTGCAAGTGGCGCAGCAGTTGTTGGAGTGGGCCAGTGTTGGAGTGGTCAAGCATTGTCTCAACTGGCTTCAGTGAGAACAGGTGGAGGCTAAGGATGCTGTGTTGTTGGTTATCATTTGATTTGATTGTGGAACTTGGAGAAGTTGAAGACAAAGCTATAACAAGCTGCATGAGAAAAGGCTGAGTAAGGAACCTTGATGAGTGTGAATTTCAGAGAGAAGGCGCAGGTAAGAACAGGTATGCTTTTTTATTGCCGGTACAACCTTAGTCCTTAATTAAGCATACCAGAATGGTTAAGGCAGTGGAATGCTCCTCCTTTGAAGTGTGGAATTTCAGGATACCTGACAGCCTCCCTGATGATTACATCTGTAGGAAGTACACCTAACTTCAGCTCCTGACTGACAAGATCAAGGAACTGGTGCTGGAGCTGGATATCCTCAGGACCATCCGGGAGGCTGAACACCTCATAGATGAAAGTTTTACTGAGGTGGTCACACTCAGAGTGCAGGCTTTAGATAGTAGATGGGTGACCACCAGGAGCAGTAAGAGGAGGTAAGCAGGCAGTGCACGGTTCCCCTGTGGCCACTCCCCTCATCTGCAAGTACCCTTTGGTTCTGCTGGGGAAGAAACACCTATCAGCAGCAGCCAGGCCAGTGACACTGTGACTGGCTCTGGGTATCAGCAAGGAAGGATAAAGTCAGGCAGAGTGATAGGGATGGACAACACAATATTACGGGGAATGGAGAGGAGATTCTGTAACCAAGAAAAAGAAGACAGGATCGTGTGTTGCCTCCCAGGTGCTAGAGTGAAATATGTCTTGGAGCGGCTGCAGACTTTTGTTAGAGGGTGGGGAGGGTGAACAGCCAGAGTTCATGCACATTGACACTAATGACATAGATAGAAAGGGGGAAGAGGGCCTGCACAGGGAGTATAGTGAGTTAGAAAAAAGGCTAAGAGTATGACTACCACGAAGTAGTAATCTCTGGATTACTCTCGGTGCCACTTGCTAGTCAGGGCAGGAATAGGATGATAATGCAGATGACTGGTGCAGGGGACAGGGTTTCAAGTTCCTGGTTCATTGGAACCTATTCTGGGGCAGGGGTGACCCGTACAAGAGGGACGGGTTGCAACTAAACTGGAGGGAAACAAATATCCCGGCCAGGAGGTTCACTCATGCTACTTGGGATGCTTTAAAGTAGTTTGGCAGGGGTATGGAAACCAGAGCACCAGGTCAGAATGTGGAGGGAATCAGAGGAAGGTAGATGCCAGTGTTGGTAATAGATATGATAAGACAGTGCGTACATTTTAGTGCTAGGAGTACTAAGAGCAAAGATGATGAAATTAGAGCATGGAATTATAATGTTGTGGCCATTGCAGAGACTTGATTGAAACAGGGATAGAAATGGGTGCTTAATGTCCCAGTGTTTTGATATTTTAGAAAAGATAGAGATGGAGGTAAAAGGGAGGGGTAGCATGGTTTGCACTGCTAATCAGGGAGAATACTACACTGCACTCAGATAGGATATAATGGAGGGCTCATCCACTGAGTCTATTTGGGTAGAACTCAAAAAGCTGCAATCACTCTGATGGAATTACACTACAGACCCCACCAACAACCACTGAGACATTGACAAACAGATATGCAGGCAGATTAAAGAAAGGTGGAAGAACAATAGGATTGTTTCATGGAGGACTCCAACTTACCCAACATAAACTGAGATGTTCTTAGTGGAAATGGCTTGGATGGGGCAGAAATTTTTCAGATGCATCCAGGAGGGTTTCCTAAATCAATATGTAGCTAGTTCAACAAGAGGAGGGGTTGCACTAGATCTGGTCTTAGGTAATGAGCCTGGCCAGGTGACCGATCTTTCAATGGGTGAGAGAGCAGTAGTTACTGTTCTTTAAGTTTTAAGATAGCTATAGAAAAGGATAAGTATGGATCTTGTGGGAGAGTATTAAACTGGATCAGGGAAAATTACAAGAGCATTAGGCAGGAACTGGGAAGAGTTAATTGGGAACAGCTGCTTTTGGATAAGTCCACATCCTACATTTGGAGGGTGTTTAAGGACCACATACACAGAGTACAGGACAGCTATGTTCCAGTCAGATGGAAGGACAAGGATGGCAAGGTAAGAGAACCTTGGATGTTGAGAGAGGTGATGAACTTAGTCAAGAAGAAAAAAGAAAAGTATGTAAATTTTAGGAAGCTACAATCAAGCAGAGGCCTGGAGGATTACAAAGAAGCCAGAAAAGAACTCCAGAAATAAAATAGGAAAGCCAGGAGGGTCCATGAATAGTCCTTGGTAAGTAGGATTAAAAAGAATCCCAAGGCATTCTATACATACAACAGGAGCAAAGGATAACTAGGGAGAGGGTGGAACCCCTCAAGGATAAAGGGGGAACCATTTGCTTGGATGCAAAAGATGTGTGTGAGGTTCATTATGGGGACTCTATATCAGTATTTACCAAGGAGAGGAAATGGAGGATAAGAATAGCGCTGAGTGCATTAATATGCTAGGGAACTTTGAGGTAAAGGAGAAAGTAGAGTTACGTCTCTATAAGAGCGTTTATGTGGATAAGTCTCCAGGGCCTGATGGGCTTTTCCTTTTCCTTCTTGACCTAAAATTGGATTAGCCATGATGAAATGGCCGAGTAGACTCAATGGTCCAAATGGCCTGATTTTGCTCCTATATCTTATGGTCTATGGTCTTATGAATATACCTCAGGTTATTAAGAGATGCAAGTGAAGCGATATGGGGCTTGACCAATATCCTTGTGTCTTTTCTGGCCATAAGCAAGGTCCTGAGAGACTGGTGAGTTGCTAACATTGTTCAATTGTTCAAGAAGGGAACCAAAGATAATCCTGCAAACTCTAGACCAGTCGGTACCACGTCAGTGGTAAGGAAATTACAGGAGAGAATTCTTAAGGTTAGGATTTATGAGCAGTTGGAAACCATGGCCTAATTAGGAAAAGCCAGCATGGCTTTGTGTGAGGCAAATCATGTCTTACTAATCTGATAGAGTTTTTGACAAGGTGACAAGGGTGACTGATGAAGGTGGAACTGTGGGTGTTGCCTATATGGACTTTAGTAAAGTGTTTGACAACATGCCTCATGGAAGGCTCCTTCAGAAGATTAAGGTGCATAGGATCAGTCGTGAATTGTTTGTTTGGATTCAGAGCTGGTTTGCCCATAGAATACAGAGAGTGGTGATTGAAGGGACTTATTGTAGCTGGAGGTCTATGATTCATGGTGTTCTGCAGAGATCTATGCTGTGTTTGTGATGCATATCGATTACCTGGTTGAAAATGCAGGTGGGATGGTTAGTAAGTTTGCAGATGATATGAAGGTTAGTGGAGTTATGGTTCATATAGAAGACAGGGAAAGAATACAGTGAGATATAGATCAGTAGCAAAGATGGGTGGAGAAATTTCAGAGTTTAACCCAACCAAACATGAAGTGTTCCATCAAACATGAAGTGTAAAGAGACAATACACTGTTAAGGGCAAGACCCTTAACAGTATTGAGGAGCAGAAGGGCTTTTGGAATCCAAGTTCATAACTCCCTGAAAGTGGCTACACAGGCTGAAAGGGTGGTTGCCTATATTAGTCAAGGCCTTGAATTCAAAAGTCAGGAAGTTCTGTTGCAGCTTTGTAATACTGGCTGTATCTGGAGTTTTGCATACAGTTCTGGTTACTCCATTATAGGAGAGATGTCTTGCTTTGGAGGGGGTTTAGAAGAGGTTTTCTAGGATGCTACCTGGCCTAAAGGTCTTGCACTTTAATGAAATGTTGGGCAAACTCTGGTTATTTTCTCTGGAGTGGTAGAGGCTGAGGGGAGATCTGATAGAGGTTTATAAGATAATAAGAAGCATAAATAGAGTAGACAGACAGTATATTTTTCTCAGGTTTGAAATGTTTCATACCAGAGGGCATGTATTTACAGTGAGACGGCATAATTCAGAGGCGATGTGAAAGTCAAGTATTTTACACAGAGAGTTGTGGGTGCCTGGAATGTTCTGCTGGGGTGGTAGCAGAGGCAGATACCTTAAGGGCTTTTAAGAAATATCTAGAATAGACTTTAATGTGAGTAAAATGGAGGGATATGGATTAGTTTAGTTAGCCATTTGTTACCAATATATTTGGTTTGCCACAACATTGTGGGTTGAAAGTTCTGCTCCTATGCTGCACTGTTTTATGTTCTATAACTGGGGTCATTGTTTATACTCCAAGGCTTGAAGGAAATGACACAATATAATCTGAATATGATATCTTAGAAACTTATCCTACAGGAGTCTAATGACTTTTTTCAGATAAAAATCTTCAGTTGCTGATTTGAGTATTGATATGCAGTTTTTGTGAATTATTTGACCATGACACTATTCATTTAACCTTTGCTTCACTGCTTGGTCACTGTTGTAAACATTATCATTTTCTCAAGAGTGTTTGAGAAGCATGCAGTGTTGGCTTGAGTTGATTCTTGACTGGAATTATTCTAGTAATAGAAAGCTTTGAAGACCCTGATGAAAATGCAATATCATGCCACTTTCTTGGCTAATGAGCAATATTACATTGTCTTCACACCAAATTGAGGAAGTCATTATATATGGACACAGTCCAGAATTGAGTTGTCCTTTATGGATAATTAAAGGATTTCTTTTGTCTTCATCTATCAAACAACAGTGAAGGAAGTCTTATGAGAACATTTTTTGATACTGTGGAATGTTCTACAAATGTTCAACAGGATTTAAAGCTGAGATCTCAATCTGGTAAGAAGAATTCAAACGCCTACCTTTTTAATGGAATTCTGACACTCTTTTCACCCTGTCACTCTGTCACCAGCTCAAAAATCATAATTGAAAGCCAAACTATTCCTTGTTACATGAAACAATCAGACTCAATTTTACTTTGATTTTCATTTTGCTCCAAGAATACTTCTTTCATTGACAGTGGAATGATAACTATGACTTAATTTAGAAAAGACTTTCTGATCATGACATTGGGCTGAATTCATGCTTGGATTACAGATACATCACTGACAAATAGTGAAAGCTATATAGTGAGCTGTATTCTAACTGTTAATTGCAAAGATTAAGTACAGGTGCTTTGTATGGTATGCTGACTACAAGGTGATTTATAGCACTCAGTTTTCTTTGGAGCATTAAACTTGATTGCTTTTCCTTTCTGGGTATTTGTCCCAGGTTTTCATGCTGTTCTAGTAGTTAAACCCTGTATCCTGGAGTCATTATTCTTCTGCAGCTGTAGATAGACAAACTTTAATATATAAACATAGTATGGCTTTTATGATCTTGAGAACCAGTCATATAGGTCCAACATAATTTTCTTAAAATTATTATTATTAAAATTCTTATTATTCTTAAAATAGATTGATCCCTTGCTTTCAAATAGGTCAGCTATGAAATGTTTGCTTTTCTAGTGTCAATTGTGCCTTGAAATTAACACCTTTGAATTTAAATGTAGAAAACTAAACATGTTCTTCCAAAATTCCTTTTCTGGCTATTTTATGAGGAGCTAGTATAAATCAGTTAATGTAACACTATTACAGTGTCAGTGAACCAGGTTCAACTCTGCCACTGTACGTGCACTTGGCCTGTGATCAGATGAGTTTCCTCCGGGTATTCTGGTTTCCTCCCACATTCCAAAACCGTATGGGTTAGTAGGTTAATTGCTCACATGGGAGTAATTGGGCCGTGCAGGTTCAGCCTTGTTGGGCTCATTGAAATATCTTGATACCTGTACTTTGGTGGGAGCCCAAGAAGAGTTTATTCATCATATATGCCTGGAAAGCTCTAGATCCTTTTTCAACATTAAATAAATTCAACTTAAGTTATCTCTCCTACTTACAGAGGAGACTCAGTGAACAGAACAGTGTATAATTCAATCCTCAACCATGGTTAACTGCAGAGATTTAATACCATTTTTTTTAAATCCCAGTGATACTTTAAATGGAATCTTCAATGGTTTACCATGTTGGCCCAGAGTTGAGCAGCACCCCAATTTAGCCCATGCAACATCTGGCCTGGGAGTAGTCAGATTTGGAACATTAATCCTCTTTGATTCTTTGGTTTGTGACAAACATAGCTTCAGTGTAGAGTAATTTTCCATGAGGCTTTATGACAGATATAATCAAATGTAAATACATGCAGGGTCACATTTTAGATGGGATAACCCAAAACAAAAGTAACAGATGATTAGGTTCTAAATTCTAGAAGAGATATAATCATAAAAGTTGCCAGTGGCACTCGTACACCTGCTTGTTAATGCAAATTCTAGTCAGCCAATGGTGTGGCAGCAACCCAATTCATAAAAGAATGCAGCCATGGTCAAGAGGTTCAGTTATTGTTCAAATCAAACATCAGAACGGGATGAACTGTGCTCTAAGTGAATTTGACTGTGGAATGATGGTTGGTGTTTTGAGTATTTCAGAAACTTCTGATCCCCTGGGATTTCCACGCACAACAGTCTCTAGAGATTAGAGAATAGTGCGAGACAAACAAAGCAAAAGTTCAGAGGGCAAAAACGCCTTGTTAGTAAGAGAAGTCCGAGGAGAAAGGCTGAATTGCTTCAAGTTGACAGGAAGGCGACAGTAACTCAAATATCCAGTCGTTACCACAGTGGTGCGCAGATGTGCTCTGAACGCAGGTCGAATCTTGAAGTAGATGGGCTACAGCAGTAAAAGACCACGTACACTCAGTAGCCACTTGATTAGGTACCTCCTGCACTAATAAAGTGTCCACCTGCTGTACATGACCGTGGGATAACACTTTTCACTTTAGCTCCGGGAGGATGAGATGACATTTTACACTGTTATCAGAACATCGCTTTAAAAAAAAAACGTACATATGATCTAATTACGTGGATTGTGGTTTATTTTTTAGAATAAGGCGTTAATAGTTCTCAACTGAACTTGGCAGCTCAGCCTGTTCAAGTTTAGCCCGTTCCATGAGAGGAAATAAGTCCAATATAATTCACAAAGTATTAGATCTCTCGATTTCAACTTTTAATGATGTGACTCATCTATTATGCATGAGAACCATCGCTGTACTGACTTGATCTCTTTCCTCTAGTGAAAGGTGGCACACCCTCCATCCTTCCTATTAATAATTTACAATTATGTGATTTTTTGTTTAATCGAAATGGTGTACAAATGGTACTGGTGAGCGTAAACCGGGAAAGCCGAACGCAACTGAGTGTAAAGGGGATGTTGGAGCTCACATCGCGCCTTCAGTGTCTCTTTTATGTTGGTGGTTTGAAGACTGTGGCGGCCGGCACAGTCCAGCTAACACGCAGTAAACTGTTCCCCGAATGAAGATTTTGAATTGGCCTGTTCCTTTAAAATTAAATACTGTGTTATCTCGCCAGGAGCGTTTAGTTCTAAGTCGAAGATATCATGCACGGGCGAGAACCTATTTTAAGGAATATACAATACGAAGGGGTTAATAAATGGACGCAAAGCTTAGGTTGTCCTTGCAGCTCTTAAGATTAAAATATTTCCCCACCCCCACTCCAACATTCCCTATGACGTTAGTAGAGCTCAATTGTTTTGGCGACTTGCTTTCAGCAAGCGGTTTATTAACGCACTCATGTATGACTTATGTTGGAGGAACACTATGAAACTAGTCGAGACGAAATGATTATATCACCCGAACCAATCTAATAAATTGCAATGGAAAGCGAGCGGTTCTTAAATGCAGATTATCTGTGCCCGTCTTTTAATTCGATCAAACCTGCTCGTTTTGGCCCTTCTCGTCGTGTTTTCCACTCGCTTAGTGTAAAGGAAATGATCAAATCAATCACAAAGAATAAAACATCTACTATCAGAGAAGTAAGTTGGAAGTTGTCTTTCTATACATCACAGAAATCGTCGTCATGGCGATTATAAACGCATTAATCCAGCTCATTAACTGGGTTTTGAAGTATACATTCAGAATTAGAAGTAATTATATTTTGATGTTATGCCTTTGTTCTTGTGGAGAATTGGAGAAGAGAACAATATATAATCAGCTTACAGAGTTTTATTTGCTTCGTCAAATTAACCCTTTTCCCTAAAACGTGTGATTGTGTTTTTACAGAGCAGCAAGTTAGTCTCAAGAGGTTTTATTCCTGTATACTTCGGAGATTTAATCCAAGCTGTGGTGTTTTTAAACTTAAATCTGGAAATGGGCTATCGGTTGTCGTTTCACCAACTCTTGCACGGAATTCTTTTTCAGACTATGTGGGAATAAAACATTCATTTTTATCTTTTATCATTCAAGATGAGCGATTCGGTGTACGGAGCCAACGTCTCGTTTCTAATTATAGAACAGTACTGACACTGGCTTTATACTACGGGGAGCATTTGGATCTTATTTCCTTTAGGCGAGCTGACAAGTAGGGAGGTGTATTTAGGCATTGGTAGAGTCGACGCATTGTGTTACACGGGACAGCTGGCAAAGCAACCCCCTCTTCGCATCGCCACATTGCAAGCTTTTCTCCTGTGAGACAGCTATAGATCAGGAGACATTTGATAGTCCCGCGGAGAGGCGGAGGTTTCGTTTCAAGGTTGCATTTGGTTATGCCTTAATCACCTGATTACCACAGGCAAACGATGTGAGAAATTTCCGAAGGGAGCAGTGAAACATCAGAAGCGCCAGGACGTTCGACGTTAATTATTTTGAGCAATGAATTGACTACTACTAACACCTCACAAATATAAGTATAGCTATCCATATTAAAGTCAGTCTCAGCATTCTGAGCAGCGCCTCGCAACACTACACCACGAATGGTGAGATCAGAATAATACAGCTTCTAGAAAACTTGCAGTTTGTAGTTAGGTCTTATCAGCACGGTGGATAGCAATACAGCAGCAGGAACTCTATTTTCAACATCGTGGTCAGCAGCAAAGCGGAGAGCTTCGAGTTTCAGCACCGCGGCAGCAACAGCGCGGGGGCGCCCTGCTTTCAGAACCGTGGACAGCGGCATAGCAGGCGCGCTTCATCTTTCAGTAAGGCGGATAGCGACACAACAAGCGCGCTTCTGTTTTAAGATCCGTGGAAAGCGACAGCGACACAGCAGGCGCGCTTCTAATCTCAGTGACGAGGACGTTTTTGGAGAGGCGACGGTTCCACCGTTCGGTACCTTTGGACAATAACTGCGGTGAGCGCTGCTGCTTCCGGCTTTGTAGATAACACAATAGGTAAGATCGTGCCCTCACCATTGTGGACAGCAGCACGCTGGCTGCACTTGCTCGATTAGTAATGCGATTAGTGGACATTTGCCTGGATCGTTTACAGCACCGGGCTGGTTAAAGTTGGGGTTGTAAATGTTAAAATGCGCAAATTAGCTGCTCTGTTATAACTGGTGTACGTGGCTGTAAGAATGTTAGAAAACATTTGCATTTGGCCTACGCAGGTATTTAGCTAGTCGACTTTGGGATTTGGCTGGTATTACTTTTTCTGGAATAAGGGTGTTACTGAATATAGCAGAGACACTGGCAATGTGTGGTAGTCGATGAATTACCGAAACTATGTGCCCCATGGAGCAGGAGATCTTTAATCCAACCCTGAGATTAATGCTGTAAGACCACGTCCGCTAGATGTGTTCACAAAATTTTAACAATGAATAGCATCGCACTTTGTAATATAGCAAAGATGTAGCTGAATTCAAAATATTCGATATTGCATATCCCGTTGGGAAGGCTCGGCTCCAAGCTCATAAAATATTCTATCCATAAGGCTTCAATGTAATACAGTCGTTCTTCCATTAACCTGCCACTTTGGATGATGCGCTTGTACGTTGTCAATTTCATTCAGACTGAAGTTTTGTGTGTTTTCTTTCTTTTTTTTTTCCCGGTAGAACTGAATCGGTAATTCGAAAAACATAATGCACAACAACGGCGAAGGGTTGCCCTCTCCTCGGGAGAGCTGTACAAATGGCTGCGGCCAGCAAGTCGTCTCTGCGGCCCCGCAAAGGAAGGAGAGTGGCCCGGAATATAGTGCCGAAGAGGACCCCAAGCAAACGGAGCCACTAGTGGTGAAAAAGGCCAACCGAGAAATACTGGACCACGAACGGAAAAGAAGGGTCGAACTCAAATGCATGGAGCTTCAGGAGATGATGGAAGAACAAGGGTAAGAACTCATTGTATTAATGCTGAGAAAAAGTTCCCAAGTAATTTAATCTCATTGGTTATTATGAGAAATGCATTGAAATAATTTCAAAGGAAGATGTACCTTGACATTTTCCTGAGCAACACTGATTCGAAAGTAGGAAGTTTGCAACATTATTGACAAGCAGCTTGAGAGCTGAAATAAAAGGAAGGGAAAAAACTGCAGTTGCTGTAAATCTAAGGCAAAAATTGAATGTTCTGTAAATGCTCAGACTGAAATATTTACTCAATATTTCTTCCTACTGTTGCTACCTGTTCCGTTGAGAACAATATTTCCAGCATTGGCTGTAACTTAAAATAGCTGGTGGAATAAACCCAATCTTACCGATTGAATCAGTAACCAGCAATAAATCTGTAATTGTACATTAAGTGATTCCCATTCAAAGAACAGCATGTTCACGCACTTACCTGCTACAGTTGTGTTCTTTTTTGTTTAATATAGCATTGTTCGTTTGAACGTCTTAAAATGCCCATTCGGAGTTGCTACTTACAAAACAACCGCGCCATAGGTACACTCTAGTGAGGTGGGATTTGTAAATAGAAAAAAAAACAAAACATGCACTCTGGTAAAAATGGTATTTAATGGACTGTATTTTCCTCTAAAACCGCCACAATAATCCTTAACAACACACACACAAACACAAGATAGCTAGAAGGTGATAGGTGAAGCCAGGTGGGTAGGCTTAACATATCTATCCAATTATTGTACAGATTGTGATACGCTCTAGCGTTGAGGAAGGGTGCTTGTGATAACAAGAAAGGATTTGGTTTGTGTATTGTCTGCTTGTTCTTTAACTGCTCAGTTAAGAGGTTTCTCGGGTTATTTGAATAGAAGTTTACTGTAATTTTAACATAGTTTTTGAAGTTTAAAATGCTATTCTTCTCCTACCGTCTTTGTTGGCGAAACAGTTCAGCTTAGGCTTTCATAACCTGTGCTCTCTGTGTCGCAGCAGAATTGAACTGTTTATGATTGCAACATTCAAACATTAGTTTAACGGGCAGGTATTCTTCGGCATCCGTTGTCTGGTAGTAGTGCAAACACAAAGGTCCAGCCTGATTAATTGAGCTTCTGATTCCTTCTCTTTAACAAATTACGTGGTCCTAGACAAAGTGAAGAGAAGTGTGACGTAATGAGCCTACACTGTGCCGCCTGTAATCCCCTGCTGCTTTCCAGCAGCATGTGATAGTTGCATAGTGGGTGCCACAGATTGCCAATTAAAACGGCAGCAATTAAAGAGCCAAACTAATTAAACTCGGTGCTCTGGCAACTTTGTAATTTATTACATAATTAGACAGTAGACTCCGATACATTAATTTCCTTTAGATTGGACTTCTGAACCATACGTTTATGTCCTTTCCAATTCCTCTTCCATTTTTCCTTCTTTGGAGTCCTGACTTCTGAGTGAGGCGCTTATAAACCGATTGTGAATGGTTGTGAATCGTGGGCTGGAATAATTTGAACACAGGTTGAACACCTCAATTCGTTATTCCTGAAATATTTTTTTCACTTAAATTAATTTAATAATCTGAATTTAGAAAATAAAATCGCACCCCTCTTTAATGTTCTCCGCAATAAGTAATTTCCTGTTCACTGCTGTCTTAATGAATGTAGGGTAAGTAGATATTTCAGTCCAAAGCAGAACTCTGTATATGTTATCAGAATCAAAATTGGTGTACCCATACCAGGCTGTAACGCAGCCAGTCAGCACACTTTCCCCACATATCTATTGAAGTTTGCCAAGGTTTTTGATGACGTGCCGAATCTCCGCAAACTCCTGTGGAAGTGTAGGTACTATCATGCTTTCTTCGCGATTATATTTATATGATGGTTCCAGGACAGGTCCTCTGAGATAGTGACACCCAGGAATTTAAAGTTACTGACCTCTCCGCCTCTGATCCTCCGATGAGGTCTGGTTTCCCTCTTCAGTTCCTTGGTCTTGCTGACACTGAGTAGAGGTTGTTGTTATTACACCACTCGGCCAAGTTTTCAATCTCCCCCATGTATGCTGATTCATCACCCCCTTTGATACAGCCCACAACAGTGGTGTCATCGGCAAACTTGTATATGGCGTTGGAGCTGTCCTCAGCCCCACAGTCACAGGTGTAAAGCAAGTTGAGCAGGAGGCTAAGTACACATTCCAACTGTGCTCCTGTGCTGATTGAGATTGTGGAGGAGATGTTTTTGCCAATAAGAATTGACTGGTATTTACAAGTGAGGAAACCCAGGATCCATTTGCACAAAGAGGTACTGAGGCTCAGGTCTTGGAGTTTACTGATCAGTTTGAGGGAATGATGGTGTTAAATGTTGAACTGTGTTCGATAAAGAGCATCCTATATATGCATCTTTGCTGTACAGACGTTCTGGGGTTATGTGAAGTGCCAGTACTGTGTGTATGTATGTATGTATATAATACATCCTTTATGCCTCTTCATTTTAATTATTGTTTTAAATTTACTTGTAACAAGACAATCCTATATAAAAGATATAGCCTATTCAGTTAAGTGATCCCCAGGTTTAGCAATGTGAAATTCAATGATATTAAATTTAATAAGGACTTTTTTAAAAGTTGACATTATAGATTGTAAATGTACATTGCAGTGAAACAGGCCTTTTAGATCACGATATCCATGTTGACCATTAAGTGTATTATCACTTGTCAGCAATTGCTTTGTAGCCTAGTAGTCTAACATAGCTTGGTGACTCAAGTGCTCATTTAGATATTTCTTAAATGTTGAGAGCATACCTACTTCCATAACCCCTCTGGCAGTGTGATCCACACTCCAGCCACCCTTGGTATGTAAAGGTTCTTCCTCAGATATCTTTCAAACCTTTTACCCCTTATCCAAAGCCTCTAGTTTTAGGTACCTCTGCTACAGGAGGAAATTTCCTATAATATCTCTCAAAATTTGATTGGCTCCCTCAGGATCCCATTCAGCCTCCTCTGCTCTAAGGAGAACAAAAATGTCTTGTCACAACTGAAATGCTCCATACAAGTAACGACCTGTTGAATCTCCTCTTTCCCTCTCCAGTGCAATCACATCTTTCCTATAGTGTGGCCACCAGAACTGGACAGTACTCCACTCAGTGTTTCTAATCAAGGTCTTTTGAAGCTGTTCCATTACATCCCTGCTCTTATATTCAATGTTTCAGCCGTTGAAGCTAATTACCCTGAAAGCTTTCTTCCAAATCATATCTAGTTGATTCAATTAAAATGTGCAGATTTGTTTCAGATATTGGAAGTTGCGGTAAGGCAAAGATAGCCTGAGCGAGATTTTTGAAGTGAGTCCGCTGGAGATATCTCTGTTTACTACACATGAGATAGTCTGGGTTGATTGCGGCCAAACAAATGAGGCCTCTGTAGTGAGACTTTACCAGGCAGGTCTTCCTGAGTCATTGCAATCCTTTACACAATGGAGAGTGTGGGGGCGTGGTGGTGCTGGATATACATGATATAAGAATTACGGAGGGATGAGGAGCATGCCCAGTAACTAAAGCTCTATAGTCCTCTACTGACTAAAAATATCATCGGCTGTCTGCTTGAAGATTTGATGTATTTTAACATCTCTATAGTGAATGGCTATTGATCTTACGAGTAAGCAATTCAAACATATACAATCTACAATGATCAATATCCACAACTGATGAGCCAATTCTGTATAAAAGCAATATTTTTATGCTCAAACTGCAGAATAGTGTAGCGTGGGTGACAGGTGCCCATGCTGTTCTCCTTGTGCACAAGTCAAATAATACAAATACTTGAGTATTAAGATGGCATTTGTTCTGGGCCCAGTTATTTTAGTTATTTTTCTTATTGACAATGATAATTAGTGTCACTCTGCCCCCATCATGTTTTGAACAAGAAATTTATTTCAGTGGGTGGCGAGGTGGAGATATGTCTCCCTCCGTTAGCCTGCAGGTAACCCTTGGGCAAGGTGTAGCACCTACTTAGTCATGTGAAGCTATGAGAGCAGGTGGCAGATGGTCGTATGAGCAGCTGGTGTATATCACCAGTCTTGGTTGTGCGACCACCGACGCCAGGCAGACAATCTCTGAAGAGTATTGATAATGGCTGGGGCTACCCATCTTGGAAAGACGCTGCTTTGAAGAAGGCAATGGTAAACCGCTTCTGTAGAAAATTTTTGCCAAGAACAATCATGGTCATGGAAAGACAATGATTACCTATATCATATGACACAGTGCATAATGAATGAACAAATTCACTTCTAATTATTTTTATGGCTAATGGACTGCTGTTTATGACTATTAGTTACTCTATATACACATATGGAATGGACTTTGCACCTCATTACATCTGCGTATATCTGTAGAGGACATACAACAGAAGCAAATGGATGTCTAAGATCCTGAAATTTTCCTACTCCAGAACTTCACAGTAAAATTGCTACCAAATAACCTAGTGGCAGAGCATATTTTAATTTGGAGTGTATTTTAAGTTCATAACTTTGAGTTTGGAAATACAACTGAAGATTATAATTGAGAACTATGAAAGTAATAGAGTTATCAATTTCTGTTCATGTAATCCATTAATTACCATGATCTACAATTTAATCCCATCAGTTATATTACGGAGATTAAATATATAGGTAGTAATTCAGAGTGAGATTATTATGAATATTTGTTCTGTCATACAGTCTGTATATTATTTTGTCAATATTGTAAGCTATGCTTCAGCCAAGTTTTAAATTTTACTTGAGAATTTTTACTCTTTAGTGGAAACATTTCACCCAAGTGCTAGTCTATAGGACCAGCCAGGGATAAATGAAAGCATTGTGATGCATCATGGCAAATTCTGATCCTTTATCAATACATATATTTGTTTTATTGAGAGATTTTGCATGGTAACAGGCCCTTCTGGCCTAACCAATCTGCTTCACACAAAAAACCCCAAGTGACCAATTAAAATACTAACTCATATGTCTTTCAAATGTGGGAGGAAACTCAAGCATCTGGAGGAAACCCAGAAGGTCACAGGGAGCATGTAGAAACTCCTTACAGATAGCAGTGGAATACAACCCAGTTTACAGGTACCTGTACTGTAATAGTGTCATGCTAATCACTAAGTTACTGTGATTCTCAATTGATGTCATGACATACAAAGTATTTTTTAAAATTTCACCTACACTGTATTGCCCCTCAAAATGTTAGAAGACAGACTACCAAATGCATTTCTGCAGTTTATGAGGTACAGTTCATTTTGGTTGGCACAGTAATGAGGATATTTATAAAAAGAAGATCTTTCAGGCACTAATGAATTTACCTTGCATTAAAATTGCAATTAATTGATTTTATTTGATGCAGATGACTTGATAACAAAAGGATCACTTAAATTCCTTCAGGTAAGACCCTTGACTTAATTTCACCAGCAATACTTGTCAGCTCTTAAGTTCGTAATTTGATTTGGCTATCCTGCTAAATTTTTGAAAATTGGCTACAGGAGATGAACCATATTTTGATTCCATTGTGTGCTTTATTTGGTGAAAACTAATGTGCCCACTTCTGATTTTTGTGTTAAAGTTTGTTTGAGATTTTAGTTCAGCAGCAAAATCATTTGCAACAGGAGAGTGCTGCTACAAATGACTGGTTTTATATTGGAAGAGAAATTAATTTATACTTTCAGGGAAGATCAAACTAATGTAATATCTATAGATATTCTTATTTAGATTGTAGATATTAGTATTTAGTCTTTGTGTAATGCACTACTATGTCGAAGTTTCTAAAGCCTATACTGAAAAATAACCTCCCTACCAGCAGTCCAACCTCTCTCTCTCTCTCACACACACACACACACACACACACACGCACGCGCACACACACACACACACACACACACACACACACACACACACACACACACACACACGCACGCGCGCACACACACACACACACACACACATACACACACCCTCTCCTTGGGAACATTTCCTCTTACATTAAACTTCATTTTCCCCTTTGAATAGCTGAAAGAGTGACAATAGTCAGATCACCAGATTTAAGCTCATTTAAAAAGTCTTGAAATGTTTCACGCAATCAGTTGTGACCTCTTTGAAGAGTGGTGGAAGGAGATTAAATAGAACGTGTTTGAATGCATGTTTGAAATAAAGAAGAGTTTGGGGATATGGTGGGAGCCAGGGAGTGGGGCCAATTGGATGGTCCTGTTGTTTCTGAGCATGAAACCTTCCTTAAATGATAAGTGTGATCACTGTCAACAATTTAATTTAAACTTCCACCCATTAAACTTAACACATTTTAAAAATATTTACATTTATTGTGTATTATTTGCTGGGGCACCATAATTCTCTGAATGAGAACCATACTGCCACATCACTGATAAGTGAGATTAGATACATTCATCCTGATTGTTGGTAATTATGCCCAGTGAGTGTTCTGTAATAAGCCATTAACCTGTTTAATGTAAAAAGGCTTGGAGATGGCAATAGAAGGGTTTAAAAATCTCCTTTTGTGATCATCAGGATTGACATTGTTCTTCAGAATACTGTCTCCATTTTACATATTTGTTTTAAATAATTAATTTTATTATGTTCAGCGATAATAACCAAAAAGAAGTACCAGTCTTCACTAGAAAGGAACATAAGCAAACTAACAGCAAGAAATATGATTTTGATCATCACTTTTCAGCATTGTTTAGTTGATAAATGAGCTACACAGTTATGCTATCCATACAGAGAGATAGTTATTTCCTGAAAAAGTCAGAGTGATGTTAAGGATTTTCTGCGGTAATTGGAACACATTGTGAGGGAGTGTACTTGCTCAGGATATCAGGAGATGATTGGTGTTTGTAGAGTGATTGCTTTAAATTAAAGGAGGAAATCACAAATTCAGCTTTGGTTAATTGTCTTGCCTCAGGTATTTCCATCTGTGAAACCAGTAATGGATCAGATCTGCCACTATTATTAGTTGTGCTTTTAAAATTAATGTGTTATTTAAAGGGTTTCAATCTATCCTGTTTTATTCAATCAAATATAAATGTTCTTATTAAACAAATTTCCTTTAAATAGTACACAATCCTGACTTTCTACACAAGGCTGATTGGATTAAATACTCTTTTTCTTTGTCTCCATAAAAACATGTCATTACAAATAGATTTGTTGAAGTAGGTTGACCTTGGAGAATGGATAAAATTAATCTGCTGCTTTTGAAAAAGCTGTATCCTTGTCATTTAGAAAACATGTCTTGTTTGAGATGGTTCAATAACTCACATAATTGCTCACATTGATGTTATCTGTCTTGTGCGGTTTCTATTATTAGTCCTGGATTTTCAAAACTATTTGATTTGCATAATTAATATGCATTTGTTCTGCCAATTTCAAGAAAACTATTAAAATTAATTCAGATTGTTAAGTAACATATACAAATTTGAGATCCTTTGATTTGTACACCTGAGCAGTAAAGTTTCTAGGATTCTCTTTTGCTGATATATAGCTCTCAGGAGAACTTGAGAGCAAGGTTGGGCATTTAAATCTGAAGTAGTTAATTTTGTGTCCAACTTTTAATTCATTTTTCAATAGAAAGGCAATAAATATTCCATTGTTCATATACTAAAAACCAGGCACTGCTCTTACCTGACTAACAAATAATCTGCTGGGGAAGTCTGGGAGAAGCAGCATTTGAGAAGAGAAAGGGACTGTTGATGATTTTGGTTGAAACCCTGCATTCTCTCTCAACTTCCTGTTATTTTTTGGGGCTGTAATGTTTCTGGACAAATGCCAAAATAGCAAAGTTGATAGCATTCATCTCTATGACTCTGAAGCATGTTGAGTCAACTAAACCAATTGCTTCAGCTGCTCTGTCACCGAGGGATTCCTATATTATAGATAACATGTTAAAATAAATTTGGACTCTTAGCCCAACTATAACTAATTCTATACACCTATTTGTAAATGAGCTGGTAAACATTCCAATTTTATTTGCTTGTTTGCCATGTGTAGTAATTTTCATTACAAATTGGCAAACTCATATTTATTTAACATGATTTATTGGCTGCAAATGTGTTTGTCTATACTGAGCAAGTTATGAAGTTCATTTTAATTCTTCCCTATGGACAACCTTACTAATCTCTATAAAATGTAGTATTAGATCACGTGTGTGAAGTAAATTAATTTATAAATATATTTGTAAATAGTTTTATAAAACATTAATTTTGGTTTGAATGAAGAACCAAGTTTATTGCATTGAGAGACTTGGGTAACATTGGCTAAGCAGTTTCAAAGGCTGTTACTAACAAAACAATGTGCCCAATGTAATGGTTGAGAAGTTATTTGTTGAGACAAAAGTATCCATAAAAATTAAGTGTTGTTTTACATTTTGTCTCTATAAAAGTATGTCTGAGATTACTCCAAGCAACTGCTCACCAGATCAACTTCTGAATGTAATTCCATGAGCTAATCTGGTTGCTGCAAATGAAATCTTTGCTCAACAATATACCATTAGTAAGCCAAATAACTGCATAATTCTCATTGATGTAGAATTGAAGGTAAACTGTTGGATGGCTCAGAAGGATAAGGGGCTTGCAAGGCATATGTTCCTTCACTTTATGTTCACCATGGCTGGACTACATGGTACAGTATCCCAGTTTATTTTAAGGTTTCTATTTCTGTTCATCTGTTCAATATTGATAGTAAGTGAAGAGAAACTTTAGGATAGAAATATGATTAGCTTTGACTTAAATAGATTCATGTAATGTCTGAGAAAAGATATAAATGTATACCTATAATGTTTTACACTAGAGTTTATTTGAAGTAATTTGTATAACAGGCATTTTAAAAAGATATCCTTTCAATTTTTGAATTGATAAATGAGGAAGCTGTAAATGGTAACTTTTATTTGGCCGAATAGTTCTCTGCATTATTTGTACATGTTTATAGCATCATGACGGAAGGATTGTTAGCTATGCCCTGACTCAGCACGGGCAGCAATTCATATTTTACTGAATTACTATTAGCTTTGTTATATTGTATTGATATACCACTACAAATTAGATCATCCTGCTTAAAATAAAAATTCTCTGAAATAAATCTGGCTGCAGAAGAAATCTTATGACTTTGTTAGATGAGGATGGTTGTATCACATTTATGCTCATAGCAGCAAAAGCTCTAAATGCATTGCTACCAGATCTAAGATGACTCCAGCTGTGGTATGCTTATGAAAACCTACACTTCCTGGATTTATTTTTAAGGAGGAAGATTTGTGAACATAAGAACTAGGATCAGAAGTTGGCTATACATCTGTGTGACTTAATAAAATCAAGGCTGATCTGATAACAATGTGATCTTATCAATACCCAGAGAAGTCTTGGGGTTTGATGTGTTGACAATCTAGTTTAGTCATCTTCTACCTTGAGATTAATTTTCTTGATCCATTTCATTTTCTTGGGACTGTAATTATTCTGGTATCTGAATGGTGTCCAGACTTAGAGGGATAATTATGAAGATACGTCATGTCATATAAACCTTGGCTATATTCCCTCAACCTCATAAGATGAGGATTGTATTGATTTTTAAAGCATTAACAGCATTTAACAGGGTAGATATGAGGAATCTATTTTTTAAAAATGCTTTGGGTGATTGGGAGAAGATGGAGGGGAGAATATAGTAAACCCAAAGCAAGATAAACAAAAGCTAAGGCATATTTTCAAGGCAGTAAAAATCTGAAATTCTCTCCATTGTACAGATGTGGACACCAAGATAACTGGAGCTTTCAAGGATGATAATAGGAGACGTTTGTTAGGTGGGAATGTTCAGAGATATGAAGCTAGGATGGTAAAGGGATTCACGCATGCATCATGCAATGATATCAGTGAACGTTGGACCAAGCTCAAAGGGTTAAGTGATACACTGCTTTCAATTGTTCCTAAAATGTCAAATCAGCATGCAACAGGTTGTTGGCCAGGTGAAATTCAGCACACATGATCATGACCTGGCTTATTTGTAGCTATGTGCTACACTGTTGTTTTTGGGGAGTATGGTCATGTGTGTTAGAAATAAAGCAATCACAATTAATGGTAAATTTCTCATGTTAATAGGTCACCTATATACAGTCAACTAGTATGTATCTTATTCTAGGCCTACCTGTATCTTCTGATGGGTAGGAACAGATGTTGGAGCATCAGAGACTGGGCTTCAATCTGCTGCTCATTATTCCAGCTGCTGAGCTGTTGTTCAATCCTGCTGTAGAAACATGGAGTACCAAACAATATCATCAAGTTTGAAGAACTATCCAGATGTCTCCCTACCTTTTTCTCATTATTTTACTTCATTTTGAATGCTCAGACTGAGTTTTATCATCATACTTTCAGGTCATAGCAACCACCTCACCTCATCTTTGACTCTTTTTACCAATTGCCTTAAATTTGTGTCCCCTATTTACTGACCCTTCAGGTAGTGAAAAGTTTATACCTTTTTATTTTGAGATTAAGTCTTCATAACTTTGAATCCACAAATTATATTTTACTATTTTATGAGCATTAAAAGTTCCTATTGTCTCTCCGCATAAGTGAAGTCTGCTATTGCGTCCCTCCTACATTGTCTCTGAAATTTTTATCCAACCAAATAAACCAGCATAACTTACAACAACTAATACATTGACAGAGCTCGGGTCTATAATAGTCAGCATAATGTCTTTGCTTTTGTAGCCAGTGCCCATATTTCTATAGCCAATGTTTGATAAGCATATTTAAAAATGTTAGCACATGCCTTGCCACTGTGCAATTTGCTGGGCATATTGTTCCAGTTCATTAGACTGTGCTTTATGAAATTCTAATGAATAAACACAGAAAAAATAATAACTGAGTCTCTTGCTACAAGATAGGGATTACTTCTATAATAAGTCTTACAAATTCAGTCCGCATTGGAGACTCACATCATGTGACCACCCCCCAAGCTTGCAAAGTTCAGATGATGACAACTCACAGAGCTTCTGTGAGACATGAGGTCAGTACCTTTAAATTTCTTGCCATTAATATATCAGAGCATCTGTCCTGGAGCAGAATATATATGTAGCATCACAAAGAAGACATGGCAGTATCTCTACTTTCTTAGAAGTTTATGTAGATTTAGCATGTCACCAATAACTTTGGCAAGCCTCTATCGATGCGCAATAGAGAGTATCCTAACTGTTTGTGTCACAGCCTGGTATGGAAGCACCACTGCACAGGGATGGAAAACACAACAGAAAGTGATGGATACAGTCCAGTATATCACCGGAAAAGCCCTCCCCATGATTCAGCGTATCTATAAGGAGTGCTGCCAGAAGAAAGCAGCATCCATCATCAAGGACCCCCACCATCCAGGTTGTGTTCTCTTTTCACCACTACCATTGGGCAGGAGGTATGGAAACCTTAGGTCCCATGCCACCAGGTTCAAGAACATTTATTACAATAGAAACATCATGCTCCAGAACCATCATGGATAACTTCATTCACCACAACTCTGAACTGATTCTACAATTCCCTTTCAAGGACTCTTTCAACTCAAGTTCTCATATTTTTTCATTATTTTGAAATTTGTCTTCTTTTGCATATTGGCTGTTTGTCAAATGTTGTTTATGTATAGTTTTTCATAAACTCTATTCTATTTTTTTCCTATAAATGCTGACAAGAAAATGAACGACAAGGTAGTACAGTATATGGTATCATACGTACTTTGGTAACAAATTTGAACTTTAAATTTTAATAATAAATTTATTTTGATTTTCAAAATTTTCCTTCCTTATAAGAGCAATGATCCTGTTTCTATTTTAATTATTTTAATGAAACCCAATATAAGTTATATGTTTGCTAGAAAACAGAATGGACTCTTGACCACACAACCTACAGAAAGTGTTGGATACAGCCAAGACTATCACTCTCTCCGCCATTGAGTACATTTATAAGGAGCACTGCCACAAGAAAGCAGCATCCACCATCAAGTTCCCCCACCAACCACGTCATGTTCTCCTTTCACCACTACCACTGGGCAGGAGGTACAGAAACCTTGGGTCCCATGCCACCACATGTTATGACCTTGCCCCTTATTTTATAAGTGCACCTGCACTGCACTTTCCCTGTCGCTGTTACACTTTATTTTACATTCTGCTATTGTTCACTTCAATCCACCGTGTAATAATTTGATCTGCATGAACAATATGCAAGACAAGTTTTCACTGTGTCTCAGTAAATGTTCCAGTTCCAGACCAATTCCACTGTGCAGAATCCAGCCTCTAGAATGTCCCTGATTAATGGATGTGAATTAGAATAGGTTTCTCTCATTCTCGTGTTAAATTCTGCCTTTTTAAGAATAGAATATCTCCTTTTTCAATTTATAATAATAATACTTTTGCTAATATATGTCTTCTGGGAAAATGGTTGAATAAATCACAATGGTTGCAAAGAAGAATGCTTGTCTGATTTACTACAGAGAGGGAAATCATCAAACCAGATCCTCCTCCTGTTTTTCTATCTAATATCGTTGATTGACTTTTAAGATCAGTAGCCAGAGATTTAGAAAGTGGTCTAGACTCGTGTTTCATATGGGTGCCAGTGGGTTATTGTAATGCTATTACAGCTCAGGACATTCTGGAGTTCGGAAATCAATTCCAATGTCATTCTGTAAAGAGTCTGTACTTCCTGCCTGTGGAATGCGTGAATTTTTCCCGGGTGTTCCAGTATTTTCCCACAGTCCATAGACATACCGGGTAGGTTAACTGGTGTTATGGTTACTCGGGCAGTATGGCTTGAAAGGTTGGAAATGCCTACTCTGCGCATTGTTAAGTAAAGAAGTCCTTGATAGAGGGCATCTCAGCGAAGCAGTCATTGAATTAGTGGAAATCTGCTGACAAATCCAACAAGAATACTTGGGTAGTGTTAGTGAGGGGAATGGTAAGTGGCCTTCAGCTCTGAGCGCAAAATCCAGGCCCTTATAAAGTCAAAAGTAAGAGGAATATTTTAGCTCAACAATGAAACTTAACTAACGCATAAAACTGTAAACACCTTGTTTTTCAAAAACCTAGCCAGATCTGATTGGAACTTTGCTGCTTTGATTGGTGATTGAGATTTGACACCTTGATATATCTTTAAATACAATTCTCTTTCTGTATCTTCACACTACCTCTGTAGTGACGTAAGTCAACAATACTTTGACTACATTATTTCTCAATTGAATTTATAATTTGTGGCACCTGATTATTGAGAGATTAGATTTTGAATGGCAAGAGTCTCAGGTATAAAGACCTCATAAAATAATGGACATTAAGTTCTGCCTGAGGAAAAATAATGTTTTTTTTCTCTCTACTTTGATATACGTGTTTGCTCCACGTTCCATATAGAGTTGAATGACATAATGCACCATGAAATAGCAGCTTGTCAGCTGCCACTTACCAGTCAAATTGCAGGCTGCAGCTTCCAGATTAAATTGTGGATGCTCAGAAATGATTGCCTTAATTATAAGTTTCTATTAATAAATAACCAGTTTTGTCCAGTCATATTTGAAGTAAGGTGATTTTCAATCTTGTAAAAATGCACCATTTTAAAAAGCATCCCTTAGGACAGCAACTCAAAAAATGACAGGTGGAAAAAATAGTTACATCAAAAATATACTCTTATTTTAGCATCACTTCCTAACCCACTCTTCAGGCAACAATGTGAAAGACAGGAGTTCAAAACGTGATTGTTGTTGTAACATAAGGATATAATATAACAGGGGGAGGAATCATCTAGCCTCTGATCCTTGTAGTCATCTTCTTTTGTACTATTTGCAGCAACTTGTGCCAAGTATTCTTTCTTTCTAAATCTTTTTATTATTATTATTAGTAATATGGACAGAATACAAATGATATATTGATAAAGAAATTACCAACATACAAAGTCCATTACATATGAAAAAAAACTTACATAATAGTTACAATATAAATGAGTTTACCAAGACATAAGCCATAAAATATATGTATGAACATGGTAAATCTAAATATTTCATAATATATGATATAAAAAAACAGAAAAAAGAAAAAAAATAAAAAATAATATATATATATAATGCAAAACTAGCTAATCTACTAATCTAATAACTAATACAGAAGAAAAAAAGAAACAAAAAAAAGAGAAAGAAAAAAAAAGGGGGCTGTTTATAATATCTCACAAAAATAAATATTCATCAATGCCGTCACTTCCGGTCCTCTCAACATACACAAGCTAAAAGCTGGGAAATCAAATGAACTTGGCACAGGGTCATATTACATCATATGAAAATGTTGAATAAATGGTCTCCATAACTTTTCAAATTTAATAAAAGTCTCAAAAGTACCACTTCTATTTTTTTCTAAATTTAAACATAACATAGTTTGAGAGAACCAATTAAATACAGTGGGAGGATTAATTTTCTTCCAATTCAACAGTATAGATCTTCTAGCCATCAGAGTTAGAAATGCAATCATTCGACGGGCTGAAGAAGATAAATGCAGTGAATCTAACATTGGTAAACCAAAAATTGCGGTAATATTGTGCCAAGTATTGAGTCAATTATTTCTCTGGTGTTTGTAGGAGCCTGCAGTGCACAGACTTGATTCTTTTGCTATGCACTAAGTCTTCATTTTTGGCAAAGAGTGGAGGCAGGGATTTTCCAGTGGATAATAGTTTCCTCTAAGGTTGCTGGCAATGTCACTTGGGTCTGAGTGTGGTGAGGTGTTTGGACAATTTAAATGCCAGGACAGATGGACTGAAAAGGCAGGTTGTCGGGACTGGAGGCAAGTGTCGGGGCAGGTTCTGCTCCATGTCATTTACTCTGCTCCCCTCGACACTGAGGCTGTGACCTGCTCCGGGCGTAGTGTCTGCGAGCCTCACAGTGATTTGCCCCACTGGGTGATGAACTGACACCGAGGCCATGGGCCTGCTCCACCGTTGGGTCTATGGACTCAAGTTTGTTCTGAATGCTGTTGCTTGCCTTGCTTTAATTATTTGCATGATTTTTTTTCATTCTCTGTGCTTTGGGCGTTAGTCTTCTTTTAACAGGTTATTTCAGGTTTCTTGTTTTATGACTGTCATATGCAGATGAATCTTAAGATTGTATAATTTATACATGCTTTGATAATACTTACTTTGATCTTTGAACTTTTGTTAACCCTTCCATAAATATAACAGCTTATGTGTAAGTTTCAGATTGTAAGTATCAACTTCAGCTAGTATGTAAACCTATTCATGTTCCTGATGTATCAACTCCTGAGGTCCCTGATCCCACCCCTGGCTCCTGTCACCTTCTTGACCACATCTCCAGCGATGTGGACTCTGACCGTATCTCATGAGTGTGCAGGTGCTAAGTCAGTGAATTACATGAATGCAGCCTATTGCAGCAATGACTATACTTTATTGGTTATTGGCCTTAAAGAATTTTGGGGCATTCCCAGGTCATGATATTATACGGAACTGCATCCTTCTTTCCATCAAGGAGAAGGTACACTCTTAACATTTTAGGAACAGCCTCTTCCCTCCATTAGATTTCTAAATGAATAATGAACCCATATACGTTACCTCATTTTCTTTTTTTTTGTTCTCTTTCTGCACTACTTATTTAATTATACACACACACACACAACTTATTGTAATATATAGTTTTTTATTATGTATTGCACTGTGCTGCTACCAGAAAACAATAAATTTCACAAAATATGCCAGTGATATTAATTCTGATTCTTTTGGAGATATGCTGATGAAAAGAAATGAGATTAGTTGGAAAGAAGCTGATGTGTAATGAAAAGATCAGAATCAGGTTTATTATCACCAGCATGTGACGTGAAATTTGTTAACTTAGCAGCAACAGCAGTTCAATGCAATACATAATCTAGCAGAGAAAGGGAAGAAAATAATTATAAATAAAATAAAACATAATAATAAATAAACAAGTAAATCAATTATGCATATTGAATAGATTCAAAAGAATGTGCAAAAACAGAAATACTGTATATTAAATAAGTGAGGTAGTGCCCAAAGCTTCAATGTCCATTTAAGAATCGGATGGCAGAGGGGAAGCAGCTGTTCCTGAATTGCTGAGTGTGTGCCTTCAGGCTTCTGTACCTCCTACCTGATGGTAACAGTGAGAAAAGGGCGTGCCCTGGGTGCTGGAAGTCCTTATTAATGGATGCTGCCTTTCTGAGACACCACTCCCTAAAGATGTCCTGGGTAGGCGAGTGCCCAAGATGGAGCTGACTAGACTTACAACCTTTAGCAGCTTCTTTCGGTCCTGTGCAGTAGCCCCTCCTTACCAGACAGTGATGCATCTTGTCAGGATGATGTTCATGGTTCATCTATTTTTGAGTGTATTTGTTGAAATGCCAAATCTCTTCAAACCCCTAATAAAGTATAGCTGCTGTCTTGCCTTCTTTATAACTACATCACTATGTTGGGACCAGGTGAGATCCTCATAGATCTTGATACCCGGAAACTTCATGCTGCTCACTTTCTCCACTTCTAGACTGAATGGTGTATTCTGACCTGAGTTTCTAGGTAATTTCTTGTGTGAAGTTGTTGAGAATTATTGCAAGAAAATAATCTTGTTGAATGGTGGTTTGGTTTGTCCCTGTTTCTCTTTCTTTCTGGTTTTCTCCATTGTCCCACATAGTACTAGAGCTCGTGTTCCTCTGCCAAATGGCCACTAATTTCTGGGAGGTTATACTTATTGCATTAAAGCACATTTTACTAATTTCCTCTCTCATTCTGCCTGAAGTCAGTAAATAGCTGTCAGCTTCAAATAGTCCAATTGAATATTTGGAGATGTTTATACCACCTATAGGTGGGATAGCAGATGTCTCTTGCTTAGATATCTGCCATCCCAACTCTGACCTGGTCGTTCATGTGTACGTTGGCAGGGTTGCTACAGGACTCGTAAACCCAGAAACATCAACTAATGATTCAAATGCACAAGTTCAAATCCCACTAAGGCAATTAAGTTAATTAAGTAAAAAACTGAAGTAAAACTGGATTATAAATTGGTCATCCTGCAATGTGTTTATTGTGAAAGCCCATTGCATTTGTGGTCCTTGGTTTTCTGGGCAGAAAGTGAGTATTGGCCTAGGACAGCATGGTTGTGTCCTTTGGCTGCCCTCTCAAATGATCTGGATGAGGATATGGATTCAATATTTGAAGGTCAATTGTCATAGTGTACCTTGGCATAATGGTTAAGTAGTAGCACGACACGGTCAAAGCAATAAACAGTGACCTTGCTGAGCAAGCTTCCATCTTATGAATGATTAAAAGAAGTAATTCAATGGAAAAGGAAATAAGTTGGAGACTTACCTGTTTTTTTGTTTTAAGATAATATGGCTCAGCTCTAATTACCAATTTGCCATTACCTTCAATAGTGAGAGGAATTTATTGGGGTTGGATTGGGCCAGGTAGCAACAGTTGCTACCCGTTGTCTTGACGAAGGGTCTCGGCCCGAAACGTTGACTGCTGAGTTCCTCCAGCTTGTTGTACGTGTTGCTTTGACCCCAGCATCTGCAGTGTACTTTGTGTTTAGCAGCAGTTGCTAGGCTGCCAGAAATTAAAATGCAAGGAACAACTGAGGGATGGCACCATTCTGTTCTGTTTGGGGCTAAATTGGAGAGACCGAAAATGGGCACGATGACTGTAAAACACAAATATCCTATGCTGCTCAATCCTGGTTCAAGCAGTGCAGCACTTTGGTGCCACTTGCTCACGCCAGCACTGCAGTTAGCATGAAGCTTTTCCAGCTCCAGCAACCCGGGTTCAGTTCTGCCGCTGTCCGTATGGATTTCCTGTGTCCTCTGGGTGCTCTGGTTTCCCCCCACATTCCAACAATGTTGGGTTAATAGGCTAATTTGTCACATGGGTGTAATTGGGTGGTGTGAATTGGAAGGGGTTGTTGCTGTGCTGTTTCTTTAAATGAAAACAATAATAGATTTAGAGTAGAGCTGGGCACTTTGGCAGTGGGAGGATCATTAACCTGCATTTGGTCAAGCCAGCCTGTATCTGCTGAGCAGGAGGCTGGTGTTGCTAGACTTCCCACAATCAGGGCTTAATCGGAAGTAATTCACTAATGGTATTGTGTGATCTGCCGTAGACTGGACAGCTTTTGGAAGCGGGACTGGTTAGGAGAAAGAAAACATCTTCTGTTTTTGGAGGGATTAGTTATAAAGCCATTCAAATTCATAGTAAAAAGCTTCTTACAGGCAATATTTATGGCTAGGTCAAGCACCAAGGTCATGTGCACATCCCTTGTAATTCAGTAAACTCACAATCAATGAATATATTTTTAAGTGCCATATCTTGTTAACAACAGCATTGGCATCTCATGTTGCTCATTACATTGTGTTTCCCAACCAATCATGTGTTAAATCTAACTTCATTTGTCACTCGTCGAAACCTCAGAATTTCTCACAGCCTGAACACATCAACATCTATTTATCGATAAGAGACATAAAGCCAAGCACATGCCCAGTACTGTCGGAAACAGTTCTTTATATCTTGTAGGGCAGGGTGCACCTAATGGAGGCCACGGCAATTTACCTTCAGCTGATAGTTAGGGCTATATGGCTTTTCTCCAAGGCTGGAGATATTGCTCTCCATCATCGGAGTAGTCTTCACAGCAACCAGGCCAACAGGGCATTGGTATTGATGGCATGGATATCAGCTTATTGATATGAACATTGGAAATTGACATGGATGATGGTTTATTATTGTCTCTTGTATCAAGATACAGTGAAAAGCTTGTCTTGTACACTGATAATACAGATCAGATCATTGCACAATGCATTTGCCTGCAATAGGGTAAACCAACAATAATGTGGAATGAAATGTAAATGTACCAGAAAAGTGCAGTTCAGGTAAATGATGAAGTGCAGGATCATAACAAGGTAGTGAGGCCAAGAGTCCAACTATCATACAAGAGGTCCATTCAAGAGTCTGACAACAGTGGGAATGAAGCTGTACTTCATCCTTATGGTACAAACCTTCAGGCGTTTGTATCTTCTCTCCCTAAGGAAGAGCAGAGAAGTGGAGAGCGACCAGGGTGGGTGAGGTCTTAGATTATGATGGTTGCTTTACTGAGGCAGCAAGAACCCATGGATGGTGAAATAATGTTTGTACATTCTACAGTTCATTCAGATTTTAAATGAGCAAACAACTGCTCTATATTTTGCTCCTAAGCACTCACCACAAGATGTTCTCTTTCAGATATTCCAGAACTGCAGTCTGAGTAGGCAATGGTAGAAGTCCTTGATGAAACCATACTATCTCCCATTTAACTCTCCCAGTTACTGGCACAGATATTGACAAAGTGAGTAATTTAGAAGTTAGCTTCGAGAAAGAATCTGCACAAGGATAAGGTAGCCCAGGGTGAGCGTAAACTTCCCTCCACCTCCAGCTAAACTGAAAACGGGTTTGAACATGCATTCTACTAAAGACTAAAGCCAGGCCTTTGACAGGATAGCCCACGGACAAGAGCTGGCAGTTTTCGGGGTCCACTAAGTCCACTTGGCTTCAGACCTTGTACAGCCTTGATCCAAAAATAGACAGCAGTGCTGAGTCCCAGATATAAGGCAAGACTGACTGTCCTTAGCATCAAAATAGACGTTGAGTGAATATAGAATCAAGTAACCACAGCCAAACTGAAGTCAATGAGAATAGAGTGGGAAACACTTCACTGGCTAAAGTCCTACCATCACAAAGGGTGATGATTATGATTGTTGAAACTCAGTTATCTCAGTCCTGGATTGTTACTGTAGGAGTTTATCAGACCCACTATTTCCAGCAGTTTAATGTAAGCTTAGAAGTAGGTTTGTTGCATTTATTTATGTTATTGCTACTGGTGTCTTTCAGTTATTGCAGTAGTTAGAACTTACCAGTACATCTAGTATTCGTCAAATATAGTACAGGAATGTTTACTCATGATTGTGCAATGCTCAATTCCATTCATAACCACAGCAAATGAAGCCCTCAACGCCTGCACTCAGCGGGATCTGGACCATATTTAGGCACGAGCTGATAAGTAGCAAGAAGCACTCATGTCTCACACATTACTCCTTTCTAAGATGTTGATAATTTCCTCCTGCCGGTGCTGATTGGCTCACTGGGATTTTCAAGCAAGTTGTGTGTTATTCCTTCCTGAGATCCAGGAAGGAGAATAGTGCTCCAAGGATACAACGTGGATAGAGTTTCATGTTAGGAGCCCTTTCCCTTCTCTTTCGCCTCCTCTTCCAGCAGGTCACCTAGTTCTAGATTCCCTTTATTTCAATCAAACTAAGGGGAATATCTGTTGTTTGGTATTTCTGGGATCAACTCATATGAAGAACCTTGAAAACTCGGCCAAGTATGCCAATACCTGACAAGTATTCTCTCTGGAATTCAGTTCCTCTAAAGAATTCCAGAGAGAAACAGAATTGTAGTCACAGACACCAGAAGTAGTCAACTCTTTGACAACTTGTAGTTCAGGGAGACAAAAGAAATGGAGGTGAGTGTCACCACTTTACATTTAGATACTGATATAGTATTTACAAATAATATCACCAAGGAAAAGTATCCAGATAGGAACTAGGGTAGGCTGGGATAGATGTGTGAGGAACATCAGAAGCAAGGTGCATAGGTGATTCTGCAGCTATATCTGGGTGGAGTTGGAGGAATATAAAATTTTGAGGGGAATTGATTGGGTGAATATGCAGTCAGTCTCCTAGGGTTGGAGAATCAAGAACTAAAGAGAATGGGTTAAGCTGAGCAGGGACAGATTTAATAGGAACCTGAGGAACAACTTTTTCCACCCTGGTGTTGGTCAGTGTTTGGAATGAGTTGACAGAGGAAGTAGTTGTGCAGGTACATTAATAACATTTATAAGGAATTGTTTAGGGGATATGAGCTAAACACAGGCAATGGGACTAGCTAGATTGGAGCCTTGGGTAGCATGGGCCATTTGGGCTGAATGACTTATTTCCATGCTGTATTACTCGATGAAACTAAACTGCAAACATTTGCTGAGCACCGGTGGGGTGGATGAGTTGAAGAGTGAGTACAGTGCAAAGCATGTGGCCTCTATTAGACATGGCTAGCATCAAGACTGATGACACAATCTTCAATAGTATCAGTCTTCTTCCAGGAACCATCCGTGTTACAAATATCACTGCCTGCACTAATTGGCAGCTTCTGAGAGCCCTCATACAAATACTCTGTGATGTCTGCAGGTGTTGGCCTCATACTTGATACCCAAAGATTAATTTTGAGGCACATTATAGCAAAGCATTTTATTGATATATGCATATGCAGGTGGACTATTGAAAAAAACTTCACAAATAGAAAAACATATCTGCACTTTCAGCACACGTCTATCCACTAATTTTGGAATTGAACTTCTAAGAAGCATGCCTTTGATATAAGGGACCAGCAGACTGTGCTCCCTGTCAGCAGCGTACTTTGTGAAATCAGCCTTCAGATGCTTTTGAAATTATATGATGCCTAACCATTGATGAAAGCTTGACGTGTGCGAGGCAAAGAGTGCAATGATCTCCTAAAACCATTCATTACTACAACACTGTTATAATGTGAGGCTGTTTGAAGGATGTCACAGGTTGATAGCATAAGATCTCTCCAACAAGCCAAGACCATGGGAATGACAAACTTCTAAATTAAACAAGGAACTAAGTGGAGTTTCAGATACAGAAGACTCAGTGGGTTAGAGAATTAACTTACTAAAGGCACAGAATACTTTGATTTTAACAAGCTTGTCCCAAAATGCGATGATGTTTAATCTAGTTATCTTTCTGAAACAGTGTAAGACCCTGTGGAGGTTAAGGGCAATGAAACCCCTATGGGGCAACATAAATAGATTTTCAGAAATAGGCTACATTGCCATAAAATAATGAGGAACATGGAATAGAGAGCTGTAGAACAAAATCAAATGCATTGGTTAAATGGAAATTGCCCTCCCTTGAGGATTCAGACTACCAACTCAATATGAGATATTAGTAAATTTATTGCAATATTTTGTCTGACTGTCACTATAATTATCCTGACATAACCTGCTTTCTTCTTTCCCACCTGTTCCTTGTACATCATGAACTTAAATAAATCTTGGGGGAAGACATTTAATTTTTTCTGAGTTCACGTATCATATGAAGTGAAATGAGCTTCAGCAAGCTCAATTCAATCTCTCGTGGATACATTTCCATTGCACAAAATTAACCATATTTCTGCACATTGGCACTAAATTGCTATTCTTGTGAGAAGCTGTAAGGTAACTAATGTGGGAGATGGATGCATCCTGATCATGAAACTTAAAAACAAATGCTGTGATTGTAGCTCTCAAACGCAGCAGTTTATGAACTCCAGTGCATCAGTAAAAAAGTGCAAAGGTCTCCAGAAATATCTTAGCATCTCCACAAAGTGTACAGTTCATAAAGCAAAAAAGAAATCTCTATTGATGATTGGAGGATCTTCTCTGAAATGGACCTCACTATGCTAAACTCCGGATATGAAAACAGCATTCCCTTCCAGATCAAAATATGCAATGTGGGTTCAAGAGCGCAGCAAGAAGATCTTGTTATTTTATTGATATTTTTCTTGATAGTTGATCCCTAAAAGCACTTGCTACACTGGTTGTGGTATTTTTATGACCTCCCTGTAAAAATCAGATTATGAATGAATAGAGACTTGTTATTCAAAGTAGGAATTTGTCTGGTGTCAATGTACAATTATAAGCAACTATTAATTTGGATAAAGAGGCAGATTTGTTGCTGAACTGAAATACTTGTCATAACAATCTAGCTTTGTAATGCAAACATCAGCATTCCTATGATAATCAAAGGTAAGAAGAACAACTGTGGTGAAATCCAGAAGATGTTTCATAAATTTCAATAGTTCACTATCACTAACAGATTACTTAGATCATTTATTAAAAGGTAGAGATTTATGTGAGCATTAATGAAGCATGTGGTGAGTTCCAATTTTCCACAAAAAAACTGCTCAGTTTCAACTGCACTACGATTAACCAAGGCTGAACCAGAATTTCAGCCCTGCTCTGAGCCTCCCCACTGAGATCATTACAGTGAAATTGTAGGATCTTCACAGAAACTGCAAGATAATCACAGCTAGCAGAGCAGGGCTAACAATTCATATTGTAAGGACCCTGTTAATGATCACTTAGTGTCCTCACCTGCAAATTAATCTTGGAACTTCAGAGAGAACAATAAAAAATAGATTCTCAGTCCGGCTGATAGGATGAAAAGCAATGTATTATGCACAAATGAGGGAGACTACAAAGATATGAGGGAGGAGCTGGCTGGTGTAGACTGGGAACATATGCTGTATCAACACACACAAAATGCTGGAGGAATTCAGCAGGTCTGGCATCAAAGGAAATGAATGTACAGTCTGTCCAAGACCCTACTCCGGGACTGGAAATGAAGGGGGAAGATGCCAAAATAAAAAGGTGGGAGGATGGTAAGGAGGCTAGCTGGGAGGCGATAGGTGAAGCCAGGTGGGTGGTAAAGATCAAGGGCTGGAGAATCTGGTTGGAGAGGAGAGTGGACCACAGGAGGAAGGGAAGGGTGAGGGGAACTTGGGGGAAGCAAATAGGCAGGTGAAAAGAGGTAAAAGGTTAGAGTGGGGAAGGTGGGGTGGGATTTGTCTATCAGAAAGAGAAATTAATATTCATGCCATCAGGTTGGAAGCCATCTCACTATATTTTAGGATAGTTGAGGAATAGTGGAGGACTTTCAAAGATATTTTGCATGGTGCTCAGCACAAGTGCAGTGTAGAGTATATTCCAGCTAAAAGCCAAGACAGTAAATGTGAGGAGAGCAAGATTTGGATGACTGAGAAAGTAAATGAAATAATCGATTTAAATGCTCATGTATGCATTTGTCAAGGGTAGTGGCAAACTGGAAGATTGGGAAAACCTTAAAAAGCAACAAAGAACCACTAAACAAGCATTAAGGAAAGAAATATAGGTAACAAAAGTAAACTAGCACAAGCATAAAAACCTAGTAGAAGTTTTTATAATTAGATAAAACAGAAAAGGTTGGCTGAAGTGAATGTAGCTCCCTTGGAAGATGAGAAGAGGGAATTAATATTGGGTAATGTGGAAATAGCAGAGGCATATTGTGTTGGCCTTCATAGCAGAGGACGTCTAAGATGCCAACAAGAGATGTTATTGATCTGATGGGAGGTGAGGGCCTGGATACAGTCATTGTTACTAAAGAGGTAGTGATGAACAAACTAGAAGATCTAAAGGTGGACAAGTTCCCTGCTCCTGATGGAATGCATCCCAGACTACTGAAAGAAATGGTGGAAGTTCTAGTCAATACGTTTGTGATAATTTACCAAAATTCTTTGGATTCTCGGCAGGTCCCAATGGATTGGAAGGTAATGGATTTCACACCACTGTTTAAATAAAGGACATGGTCAAACAGCGGGTAGCTATTAGTCAGATAGTTTAACATCTGTAGTCAGGAAAATGCCTGAAGCTGTCACTAAGTAAGAAGTAGTGAGACATTTGGATAGAAGTGGTTCCATCAGACAGACACAACATGGCAAGTCCTGTTTGACAAAATTACTGTTGTTCTTTGAGGATATGTTGAACATAACAGATAGAAGGAAACAGGTGGATGTCGTGTATTTGGATTTCCAAAAGGTATTTGATAAAGTGCTGCACAAGATAAGGATACATCAGGTTGTGGGAGGGTAATGTATTAGCATGGATAGAGAATTGCTTAACCAACAGAAGAAAGAGAGTTTGGTTAAATTATCATTTCTCTGATTGGCAATCAGTGGTTAACAAAGTACCATGGAGCCAGTGCTGGGCTCACAAGTGTTCACAGTACACATTAATGATTTGGAAGAGGGGACCATGTGTAGTGTATCCAAGTTTGCTGATGACACTAAATTGAATGGAAAAATAAATTGTTTAGAGAATACAGAGAGTCTTGGAAAAGATATACATTGGTTAAGTGAGTGGGCAAGGGAATGCCATTTTGGAGTAAAAGAAGAAGATTAGATTATTATTTAAATGGTGAAAGACATTGAAAAGAGGGACTTAAGAGCAGTTGCTCATGAATCGCAAAAGATTGGTTTATATATGCAATAAGTTATCAATGCCATCTATAAATTTGCTAATGACACAACTATTGTTGGCAGAATTTCAGATGGTGACAATGAGAGTACTTGAGTGCAGGAGCACTATAGATCAGCTGCCCGAGTGGCGTCACAACAGCAATGTTGCAGTTAAGGTCAGTAAGACCATGTAATTGGTTGCAAACTTCAGGAATGGAAGACAATGGAACACACCAGTCCTCATCAGGGGATCAGCAATGGAAAGGAAAAATTGAAAAGAATTGACTTTATTACTTGCATCCTTTTACATGAGTAAAAATCTTTACGTTAGGTCTCTGTCTAAATGTGCAATCTATAGTAATTTCTAATAAATAGTATGTACAACAGGACAATCAATATAACATAGAAATACAATTGTGTCAGCATGGATTGATCAGTTAGATGGCCTGGTGGAAGAAGCTGTCCGGAGCCTGTTGGTCCTGGCTTTTATGCTGCAGTACCGTTTCCCGGATGAGCTCCTGGGCATCAACATCTCTGAAGATCTATCCTGGGTCCAACATATTGATACAGTTACAAAAAAGGCATGGCAGCGGCTATATTTCATTAGGAGTTTGGGGAGATTTGGTATCATCAAAGACTCTCACAAATTTCTACAGGTGTACTGTGGAGACCATTCTAACTGGTTGCATCACCATCTGGTTTGGGGGGGCAGGGGGCTTCTGCACAGGATTGGAAAATTGCAGAATGTTGCCAATTCTGAGCTCCATCACAGGCACTAGACTCCCCAACATCGAGGACTCCTTCAAAAGGCAATGCCTCAGGAATGTGGTATCCATCATTTAGAACCCCCCCCCCCCCATCACCCAGGATCTGCCTTCTCATTGCAGCCATCAAGGAGGAGGTACTGGGGCCTGAAGACATGCACTCGGAATTTTAATAACAGCTTCGACCGCTCCATCATCAGATTTCTGAATGAGCTATGAGCCCATGAACACTGCCTCACTATTCTTCACTACCACTTTGTACTACTGATTTAATTATTTTTATATATTTATATATGCCACAAAACAGAACATCTCAGGACATATGCCAGTAATATTAACCTGATTCTGATTCTAATTCTGAGAGGGCTAATGGAATACTAGCCTTCATTGCCAGAGTGACTGAATTTAAGAGCAGTATGCTTCAACTCTACAGGCTGCTGCTGAGGCCACACCTGGAGTTCTGCAGGTACTTCTGCTCCCCTTACTTGAGGCTTTGCAGCCAGGGTTGATTCTGGAGATGAGGGTTAACCTATGAGGAGAGATTGAGTTGCCCGAGACTGTGCCTGTTGGAATTCAGAAGAATGAGGGGACGTCATATAGAAACTATGCAATTGTGAAAGGGGTAGATAAAATGGAGGCAGTAAAGTTGATCCACTGTAAATAAGAATAGAACTAGGGGACATCACCTCAAAACTTGAGGGAATACTTCTAGAACAGAGATGAGAAGAAATTCCTTTTCCCAGAGAGTGGTGAATCTGTGGAATTCTCTGCTCAGGAAAGCAGTAGAGGCTACCTCATAAAATATATTTGAGGAGAGAAAATCTGCAGATACCGGAAATCTGAGCAACACACACAAAATGCTGAAGAAACTCAACAGGCCAGGCAGCATCTATGGAAACGAGTGAACTGTCAATGTTTCAGGCTGAGAAACTTCATCAGGACACATGATGAAGGATCCTGGTGAAGGGTCTCAGCCCAAAAGATTGACTATTTACTCTTTTCCATAGATGCTATCTAGCCGTCTGAGTTTCTCCAGCACTTTGTGCGTGTTTATTGAATATTTATTTATTTATTGAGATGTATTGCAGAATAGGTCCTTCAAGCCATGTTGTCCAACGATCCCCAGATTTAATCCTAGCCTAATCACAGGGAAATTTACAATGACCAATTAACCTACCACATCTTTGGACTGTGGGGGTGTGGGGGGGGGGGGGGTTGGAACTGGAGCACCTAGAGGTAATTCACGCATTTCACAAGGAGAATGTACAAACTCAGTACAAGCAGCAGCGTGGATTGAATCTGGATCACTGGTACTGCAAAGCGTTGTGCTAACTACTATGCTATTGCGTTGCCCTAACTATTAAGATAGTAGAACGCAAACAGGATGAGCCTTGGACTTGTTTTGAATTCAATAAAAGTAGTTTTGCATAATCCCAATCACAATTAGAATGTTAGTTCAATGCTATTTGTACATTTCATCTCCTATCTTGCCAATCAGTAATTTACATCAGACGACACAATGAAATTCCTAAAGGCAACCAAATGAATTGTAATAATTTTAATAACTTCCAAACATTTCAACCTGATGAGCAGGAAACTCCAACAATCATGGCCCCAACAATGACAGCCGATGCATAGGACAGGGCACTTTGTGGTTCTCTATCCAGCTATCTAACAGTAATCTGAGAAGCAAGACAACAACAGAGAAAACTGCAAGGCCAGTGAAGGCAGGAAATGAGTACGGAATCCAATACAATCCTACAGACCATGTATCATTTCTGCAAGAAACATTTGCCAACTGCACGGTGCATTTTGAGTCAACGATTTATTCCCTTGATGGCATCAACTACAACATAACCAAGAAATCTTGTTCTTTTGAGAAAAGAACTATCTAAAATTCTATTCCTACCTTTACATAATTTATATTTATGTTTGGAGTCTTTTGAAGTGGAATAATCTATCAATAGATTCTCTGTTCAGCTGTTCCAAGGTAATTAAACCAGTATTCATAAACCGATCCAAGTAGCTGAAATTCTTTAAGCTAAGAATCAGTTCTCATCATCTCCTCAGGATTAATTTTCTAATGTCACTCTATTTTTTCACCCTTATGCAGTCCTTTACAAAAATAAAAGATGTAATTTTCATATTTTATCAGAAACTATGAGGTAGGTGGGAAGCAAAAGTACATTATTTCCCAAGGACACAGTGGGACTAGATGACTTTGACAGCCTGCCTGATACAAGCATTGAGGAAATCTCAAAGGATAAGAGCAGAAGTTCCAAGAAGCATGACAAGCAACCTTGATTATTTTCATTTCAAGGTCATTACAGCATGCTTATCATGGACAGAATAACTGTCCCAGTCTATTGAAAATTAAACATACACTGCCAGCACTTATTGAAGGTTTCAAGGTTTTTTAGTGTGATTTCTGGTACACAAGTGTAAAGCAGAATGAAATAATTGTTACTTGGATCCAATGCAGCTTATAAACATCATACCAGGATAAAGAACACAATAGTTAAAAAAACACAATAAATATATAAGATAGCTTATATATATATTGATTATCTGTACATAAAGTAACGCTAAGTGCATGAGTGTCTGTACATAGGTGACTGACAGGAACTGATAACCTAGGGGGTGTGCTGAGGTGTGTTAGTGGGTTCAGGTATTGATTAGTTTTACTGTTGGGGGAAAGTAACTGTTTTTGAGTCTGGTGGTCCTGGCATGCACTTTACGTAGCTTCCTCCCTGATGAGAGTGGGATTAATAGTCCATAAACAGGGTTGGTGATATTGCTGGCCTTTCGCCAGTATCTTTCTTCATCTATGTCCTTGATGGCAGGTTGGCTGGTGCTGATGATGCATTGGACAGTTTTGACTACCCGTTGTAAAGTCGTCATCTCCGTTGTAGTGTATCTTCCATTCCATGCACTGATGCAGCATGTAAGAAGGTTGTGAGTATTGATATGCATAGTCCAGTAGTCTTCAGCCTCCTCAGAAACTAGAGGAGTTGGTGAGCTTTCTTGATTGTGGAGGATGTGTTCTTGGACCAGGAGAAGTGGTGAAAAATGAGCACTCCCAGGAGTTTGAAACTGCTTCCAACTTCCACTGCTGTGTGAGGGATATGAGTTCTCCTGTAATCAATAAGCATCTCTTTTGTCTTGCTGACATTAAGGAAGAGGTTATTTGCCTGCTACCAGTCCTTGAGCTCTTCCACCTCCTCTCTGTAAGCTATATCATCGTTGTTGGTGATGAGCCCCACAAATGATGTGACATCTGGATTGCATTAGAAATATAATTTCCAAGGCAAGGTTGTAATATAGAGTATTTGTTGTCACATTTCATCTGAACAATAACTGCAGTTTTAACAAGTACATTAATTACTGATTGAAGAAAATCCTTGTTCTGCCCTGTGCCAGTATCTCAAAAGCACTTTAACATCAGAGAATTAAGTATAATCGATAAAAACAGATTATCTGTTTTAGAAGAGTTGATTGAGGAATAACTGTTGGCCAGGAAACTAAGTACTGCCATGATATTAATAAATGTGATATATATTCAAATTATCTTTACAAGTGTCTGATCAATGTATATTCTTAACTGAAATGAATCATAATTTATTAGCACGTACTGGGGTTTGATGACCACAGCATTTCTGAAAGTATGTTGCTAAAAATATTATTAGTTGCTATGTCATCAAGATTTGTTGTAGATTCTGTGGAGTTCAGTATTCCGGAATATATTTTTCACAAAAGGTTTTCAAAACTTTCTGCATACCGCTGGGGAACTGAATGTTACAGCAGGAGAATCAGTGTGTACCCCTTTCTAAAGGTAATGATGCAGCTGAGAGCGTGGACTAATTAGGCCATGAGAGAGGCAACCAAATCCAAATTTATTACCCTACATATGAATGAGTTCTGATTAAATTCAGAAAAATGTTAGAATTTACATGATGGAAGAGGATCCATACTCTGCAATCAGTCTTTATTTTGTCAGCCTGATTTTCACCAGGATACCTTCCGAAATTCCAAGCTGATTGTGTTTGATTTTACTCCCATATGAAATATGAGCTCTCAGCTTTTTGTTTGAGGAAGTTTGAAGGGTCATGGAGTGATTGATTTGGTGCAGGGCACCTTACAGCCACAGTAATCATATGCCTCCCACCACTTTGTTGATGATTGATGGAAATGGAATTGCTTGGATTGAGGTTGTCCTGTTCTGTAATGAATTTTCCTCATTGTTACCTAGATACTCATGTTGCATTCTTGATAAGAAAAAAGCTTGACTGGAAGTGCAGATAGTTCTGTAGGACCAGTCTTCAGCATTTCAGAGGGGTCATTATTTGAAATTTGCTCTATCCAATACTCTCAGAAATCTCCTGATATCAGGTGGAGTCTTTGAACTCCTTTATTTTTTCAGCTGTAATTTGTTTTATAAGCTGGAGCAGTCCACTGAGAAGTCAAGACCAAGCTGACCATAATGTCATCATCAAAGATCGGGGATGGCTGATTTGGCCATGGGGGGTGGGGGGGGAAGAAGAATGTGAATAGGTTGGAGTATTTGTATGTTAGGAGCAATGCAAGAATCATGAACAGATCTATCATTTCTGCTAAGCATAGGCAGGTTGTAAGTGAGGAAGGCATCTTCATTAGACATGTTTTTTTTTCTTGTATGTGTGAACATTTAAGTGATTGTCAAATGCATCTATGTATTCCAGCAAAAAGTCTCAAGCAACTCTAGCATAACGTTCACACCAAATCAAATAATGTGACATTGGAGTACGTGACCAAAAGCTTGGTCAGACAATACATTTTATGAAGATTCTTGAATGTGATTAATACTGCTAGCATCGATGAGCACAACATTATTTTGCTATGCACTGTTTCTAGAACCTGTTATTACTCTGTAATAATCCGAGTGAGCTACCCAAGCTGTAGGATGGCACCACAGTGCTTTGATATAGCCCTGCATGGATTGTGAATCTCCTGTCATAGCATAGCTGATTTCTAAACAATAACGTGCTGGCACAATGCAGGCTTACCTACTCTAAATAGAATACTTGGCAAATGTGAATGCATCCCTTTAGAATGTTGACTCTCTCAGACCTCTTGGCATTTATGGATGTTTCTCCAGGATACTTTTGAAGCATTCCTAGTACCCAAAATCTTAAATGTCAGTTTCAACTGAAAGTTAAATTATGAATGGACCCCAAGTCAATATACCCAGAGAAGAGAAGAAGCCTTTGAAAGGGTTATTTGGCATTGTCATGCAGCAAGACGAGCTTGATATCTTCCTGTTTATTCCTACTGTATACCCCTGTGGAATAACAGCAAATCTGATTATAAAGACAGGCCAGATATTCCAGATTAGAACTAAGCCTTCTCTAAATTGTCGTCTTTGTAATATGATGCGTCATGTGGAATTTCTTTCTTCCACATGGGCTGTCTTTGACCAACCCTGTCATTTACAATAATCCAGTCAAATTTATGACATTATACTCCACGTGGTCTTCTGTTTAAATTTTCTATGATGTTCTCTTTGCAGGAATTGAATGAAATATTTGCTTTCAGTCAGGATACATGTATAACTTATGATTGCATTCAAGTTCTATAATGTTTACGTTACCAGTTGTCTCTATGCTCTCTGAGAATGAAGAGATATACTGAAAGCAGCCCAGGTCAGATCTATGAGGTTGTTATAAAGAAGGTGTGTTAGGCAAATGCAATTTATGGGAGATTGTGATGGTATTAGTGAGGATTTCTTATGTTTGGTTCATTATTATTCTGACTTAATAATTGTCAATAGAATCTCAACCAGTGCCCTCACTGTTACCTATGACTATTTAGCTCAGAGTTTGATATCAACCAAGCCATAAGACCAGTGTTGTGGTGATTCTTTGATGAATCAGTTATCTATTAGACAGCCAATGCTGCCTTTATTAGGTTTCCTGTCTCAATAATTTTTTTCCTTCTCTTCCAACTGGTGACAGAATCTCATTCCAATTTATCCCTTAATTGCAGCTTGTCAGGCAGTGTGCTCCCAGTGCCTTTATTTTCTCAATTGAAAGGAGCAAGTGGGATGAAAGCTGATACTGCACTGCTCACATGCCTTTTTGAATATATCCCTATTTTTAATACACACGTATTCAGGATTGACAGCTAAGCTGAAAGTTTTACAAGTTGAATTGCTTGGTGCAACACCATAGAAATAGAGTGGCTATGTTGGGTATGTACATAATGAAACTGTTTCTCTTGTATAGGTATGGAGCCTCACATAAGATAATTAAGTAGAACCATGTTCTATAATTTTCTTACTTGAAATTCATCACAACTTATCAATATAATGTAAATACAAAACATACATAAACATTCCCAGAGATTACATTATACTGTATTTTCATAACTGACCAATTTTGCAATATGCTCCCAGTGCGCTAAGTTGCATTGTAAATGCCCTGATGTAGCCAGTCTTCTTGTGATATGTACACTTTAAGGTTTTTGTTAATTTAGAGATGCAGCATGGCAACAGACCATGGCAAATAAAATCTCCATGTGGAGTTGTTAAGAATTCTTGAAAATGAGTGACTAGGTTGTAGAACAGTTCAGAATAGTAATGATTAAAGTTTGAAATATTGCAGAATATTGGTAGCTCGATTGGCTAATTGGAAGTTTGGTTAATCGCCAAACTTGGCGAAATGTTTGCAGGTGTTTTGGCCCCAAAAGAGAAACCATCATCTGTTGCCTCCTCAGAATGCCAGCTTATATACTCCTCTGGGGCCCGAATGAATATTGATTAGATGCTGTAACCTGGTTGCCTGGTTCAAAATGCATGGAACAGTTTTGCAGTAGAAGATTCTGATTGGCTAGCTTTGAGGGAGGTCTGTTGGAAGTGCTTGCTTCACTGTCCAGATTACTGGTGATTCATTGATTATTGTCGTCGTCGTTTTTCTTTTCTCCATAACTGAAGTTATCAATGCTAGTCTGGAACCTGATAGTTCTAGGGTTCCTGAACCTGGTAGTGTGGTTTCTGTACCTTCCTGCCCAATGGTAGTTGTGAGAAGAGGGCATGGCCTGAATGGTGAGGGGTCTTTGAAAATGCATGTTGCTTTCTTGTGGCAGTGCTCAGTGTAAATGTAGTCAATGGTTGGGAGGACTTTGCCTGTGATGGACTGGGCTGTGATCATCACTTCCTCTTCAGTTCCTGGGTATTGGTATTTCTCTATCAGGCCGTAATGCAACTAATTGGGATACTCTTCCCTGTGCAACAATAGAAGTTTGTCAAAGAGTTCGGTGACATGGCAAATCTACGCACACTTCTAAGAAAGTAGAGGCACTGCTGTGCCTTCCTTGTGATGAAACTTGCATGCTGGTCCCAGGACAAATCCTCTGACATGTTAACACCAAGGAATTTAAAGCTAGTAACCCTCTTCATTTCCATTCCCATAATGAAGACTGGTATATGAACTTATGGCTCTTTCCTCCTCTAGTCAATATTCAGCTCTTTGGTTTTGTTGACATTGAATGAGAGATGGTTGTTGTGACACCACTCAACCAGATTTTCAATCTTTCTTTTATATGCCACACCATAAATTATTGGAAGTTAGGAGATAGTAAGGATGGTGGATCTTCGAACAATCACATAGAATTTGTGATCTATAAGGCAAACTAACAAAGCTAAAGCTGACTGAGTACCCTGAATCCAAATAGTAAGGTTCTAAAGAAAATGGCTGAAGAGATTGTGCATATGATGGCAGTGAATTTTCAAAGTTCTCTACAGTTTGGAAAAGTTATTCTGGGTTGGAAAAAAGTATCATCATTCAAATGGAAGGGAAAAAGCAGGGAGCTACATGCAGTTTCATTGGCTTATCATCGGCAGAATGCTGGAACACCATGCAGTCCCACCATTATTAAAGTGATAACAAGAAGCCTACATAATCAGAGTATTCATAGGGAGCTAATAGTTTGGTGTTTCATGTGGAAGCAAGTTCTAGGGTTCCAGCCCAGAACA